>NC_090761.1:14908804-14918804 GCF_036898095.1 Palaemon carinicauda
CCAGGTTTCTCTAAGTTATATAAAAAGAATTATGAATATGAGTATAGCATTTTTTAACAGAGCAGAATATGCTGATGCTGTTATTTTCAGAACCATGGTAGAACTATTCCTGTTTATGTTCCAACCTTGGTTTTATAATCTGTCCTTTGCCTTTGGTTTGGGGTCATGCCAGTGACCCCATTCATGTGATTTCGCTCCCACATCGGGGGGGGGGGGGGGGGGGGGGCATTAGCTATTCACATTCTCTCTCATATCAGTGTCTAGCAGTGCGGAAAGGTAGACTCAGACTCATACGATATTTCCATGATTTTTTCATTTCTTAGATTTTTGCAGTCCCCAGAATCATATATTTTTCTGCGGACTTTTTCCCAAACATTTCGTCCTCGGATTTAATATATCCATTCCTTGCCAACTTCAGCTGAAAATGAGAGATTTGGATTTCTATGAATGTGAATATTTTCAACTTCTATGTGAGTGCCTCACTTTTGTGACATTTTGTTGAATATCTATATTCGTGATAATGTCTGTAATGCAAACTAATGCTCAATGAAAGAAAGAGAAGGAGAAGAAATGTGTTTTAGAGAGTATTCTTCGTTAGACTAGAAAATGGCAGAGATTAGCCTAAGAGTTTTAAAATTTATGACGAACACTCTATGGGGTTTAGATTTTAACACGAAGGATCTAAAGACTTTGATATTTACCAACATTGAAAGGACTTTAAAATTTAATGACGAACACTCTAATAACTAATATTTCCAAATTTTGCAGCCATTAAAGGGTATAGGCCTATGTATTGATTTTTTTTTTATATATTTCCTCATTTTAAAACTCAATTAAAATAGTAACTCTACTATGGCACCCTCATATAAGATCGATCACTCATTGGCAAGGATGTCTGATACCACCTTTTCTGTAATTGTTGCTGCATACGTAAAATGTGATTAATTCTTTCCATAATTTCTTCAACATGGCAAATTTTGAGAATTCTTTAATAAAGAATAAATACGTATACTACAGATAATAGGATGTCGAATTTGTACGTAACAGGGATGAAGAAAATATATTTGAGGTGATGAATTTATTGTCACTGATTAATTTTAAAATTGTTTTGCTGCCTTTTGAATTAAATTTCTAACGTCCTAATTAAAATTATCATCGAGTTATTTTACTCTGATCGGAATACGTAATATAGCGATCGTCCTTTGTAGAGGGAGTATTGACAATGAGAACATATTAACATCGACAGCAACTTCATTTCATCAGACTTTTGTTTTTAATGAAGAGGCCTTGATTAGCACGAACCATTGGGAGTCACGTATGGAATATGAAATGGTCTAGCAATAAGCAGGCTATCCAAATGGTTAAGGGAGAGAAAGGCTCTCTCTCTCTCTCTCTCTCTCTCTCTCTCTCTCTCTCTCTCTCTCTCTCTCTCTCTCTCTCTCTCTCTCTCTCGATACGTCATTGGCGTTATTATCCAGAAGTCAAAACTGCTGGCACTGACCGTAAATCTTCCGATTGTAACCGTGTCATTGTCTGAATTAATGAAGCTGCTTAATTCTTAATTTCAAAATATGGATATGTTCTCTAGATTATATATGTTTCATGTGAATATGTTTTTGAATATATATATATATATATATATATATATATATATATATATATATATATATATATATAAAATATATATATGTATATTTATATATACATATATATATATATATATATATATATATATATATATATATATATATATATATATATATAATACATATATATTTATATATACATATATGTATGTATATATATATATGTATATATATATATATATATATATATATATATATATATATATATATATATATACGTGTGTGTATGTTTGTGTGTGTGTGGGATTCTAAATTCTTTTCCTCCGACCACACACTAGTTTCACAGCAGTAACAGAGTGTCAGCCTCTACTGCTGTTGTGTAAGTAAGTCTCTTAAGATTCGATAAAAATCACAGAAGGTATTAACTTCTTTCTGACGTCGTCCCTTCAAAGGGTAAAGAGCCATAAGACAAATTCATGTATATACAATATATATGGGCATGTATAGTCATTTTGTGGAAATTTTCCTCATTATCAATGAGACCAAATCTGTAACACTGCAACCTCCTACACTTATGGAGTCTGGTACAGGAACAGCTTCATCGTTTAAGCGAGTGCAGCTATTCTTTACCCTGGTCTCGGATTGGAAGAATGTTACTCCATCTGCTCGGCTTTTTTTTTTTTTAACATTGTCGTCTTACAAGTGGTAATATAACTAGTTATGGAATTGGTCCTTGATGTAAGATGGTGATAAATGTTCTGGCGCATGGCGCTCGGTTTGAGCTGCTTATTCATATTGTGGAGGATGTGGCCTGTTGGAAGGCGCTTCATATTCTGATGCAGGGTAAGAGGTGTTGGCTAGTAATGCAGTCACTGATGAATAAATAATTGTTGATCGATGATGCAAGCTGTAATTTAGCATTAAATGATTCAGTTATGCTGGCAAAGTGGTGTAGCCTTGTGATTTATCTAGCTGGTACAGAAATAATGAAAACAGAATTATTTATACTGGTAGTCTGTCAAAGACTTCATTGAGGAGGCTTAGGGTCACGGCAAACAGTTCTTTTTACAAAGCTTCAGTTTAATGACATGTTGATTTTGCTTCTTCCATGTCGATGGAATTAACTGGAAAAGTACAACTCTATTTCTTCACACAGATTTACAATATTTTGTGACAAAGGTCATTAACAGAGAATCTGTACAATGACGTTAATAATGGCACTAAGATGCATCAGTCTCTTGGCTGCATTTAGTTAAGATCAACCAACAAGCAGTACGTGGAAAACATACTCTTAGCAAGGACTTAATTTGGATTCAATTAACTCATTGTCATTCAACAGCTATTAAGTGTATGTCTTATAAATAACAAATCATCATTTATAATTTCATTAGCTATTATTCCATTCAGAAATTTATTTAAATAGTTTTTGTCACCTTCAAGTAAATGTTTTCAATCATATGAGCGCGAGGAACACATATGAAACTGAAAGAAACTGAAGGACTGAATCGAAAAGTGACAATTGAAGTTTAAAAGTGAATTGGGAATTCGAGTTCTTGTCGGAACACTGCAGACGCTGCCTTTGGAAACTTCAATATTGAAGTGGAATCGAAAACGAATTGGCGCCAGCATCAAAAACCATTTTTGTCTCTGTACCGTCTTCGTTTCTTGTACAGAAGAGAATGTAAAAGTGTTTTACAATAATTAAGGATTAAAAAAAAAAAAGAAACTAACTAGTTTTGGAAAGCCCAGGTTACAACATTTAAGAATTAAAGATCTACAAAATAAATTGTTGAATGTTTACGTACTATCGTTTGGATATTAAAATGTACTTTATGACACAGCCTTCCAAATATTTTATATATAAATATATATATATATATATGCAATATATATATATATATATATATATATATATATATATATATATATATATATATATATACACACATATATATATATATATATATATATATATATATATATATATATATATATATATACATATATATATATATATATATATATATATATATATATACATATTCATATATATATAAATAAGTAAATAAATGGAAACTTGGGGCATTGTCATACAGTATTTTTTTCCGTCACATTTCTTAATATCCATGCATGTAAACATTCAACATTTTTTTACGCATGCAAGTACACACTGAGGCGCGTGTGTGCGCGCACACACACACACACACACACACACACACACACACATATATATATATATATATATATATATATATATATATATATATATATATATATATATATATATGTACATACTTACTTACATCTGTGTGTGTCCGGTGCGTACTTACATGTGTATCCTATATGTTTATGTATATGCCTAAATCATATATTTATCTATCAAGATATATATATTCGTATACTTTTAATCATGTACTTTTTCTTCTGATTCCTTTTTTTACTTTAAATGCCCTTTCACAATCTCCGTAACTATTTTCATTCAACTTATTAAAGGAAATCAAGGATTTAGAATTATCTCATACTGTGTACCAAGTAGTAAGTAGATGGTATAGGGCGGAAAGATCTGAATGCAAACAATGGTTAGAAGTATGAAAAATCTTTGAAATCGTGTTCAAGGTTCTTAGAGTTAAGATGGAGATCAGTTCCTTCAGACTAGACGGGAGAATGATATTCAGAATTTGGTAAAATGAAAGAATTGAACCATGTCCTTGGGGAGTCAGCAATCACAAGTCTACATTCAGAAGATGAGTATATGATATGTAAAATAAAGAGCACAGAACCCTACTTTGAGGAGCAACAGATATATTATTTCTGTATTCTCTGTGGGGTCATCAACAACTATTCATGGCATTTTATTTATTCGAATTTCAATAATAATAATACGAGGAAATGACCTGAAGCTCCCATCGTTTCAACGACCTTTTAATATCTCGCTTTCCTCATATTTTCGGCAAGTTGTTCACGATAAAGCGTGACCCCAAGTGTAAAATATATATAATAACAAAAAGTCAAATTATATATGCGTGTATATTTATTTCCAAATCATGAATTTTTCTTGACCAAGCAGAAGTCGATACACATTTTTCGGTAGGCGGAGTTGCGGTTTGCTTGTGATAGTCCAGGATGGAACACTGTGCTGGAAATCGGCAGACTGAGCCACTGCCACAACTACAGGCGATCACATAAAAACAATTTTGAGCAGTGACGAGGTTTATTCATTCCTCCTTTAACCTATAGAGATCTGTCATAATATTCTTTCAAGAACAGATATGCCGTAAAACAGACCTTGATAGGCCTTCACACAGGATCTAGACTAAAGAGTTCTCTCTAGACCTTCCTTACAGATCTAAACAAATTTTACCATTCCAGTACGAGTGTTTATGTGAATGTTGCCTACGGAATTTAGACATGTACCCTCTTGCCAGTGGTTCAGTGATATTTCCTAAAATTCTTTTCAGCACAGGATTTTTTGTTTGTTATGTTAAATGTTGACTTCCCATTTTAATATAATTGATCTGATTACTTGTTTTTCCATTCAGCTGCTAGCTTCAATGTAAAGGTTTTTGTGATTCGGCGAATTTACTCCATTTTACCTTCCTAGAAATCCTTTATAGAAGTTCCTTTGATATTTATTTTAACGTTCAGTGAGGGATGTTAATTACAGATGGTATTTTACTTCTAATTCATACTGCTTTGCCTTTTCGTAACACTTCCGGTACAGTCCTATTTTATTTGTAATTTTTTGCTTTTTGAGATATTTCTTAGGGCGAGATATTGAATAGCATTTATTTACGGACCGATAAAATCAATGAATGCATGCAATGTTGGTTAGCATTTATCTCGTGACCGAGAGAACGAGGTCATGACTGGGCTGGGAATACTCTCAAATTGAAAGCTAAAAGTAATTATCGTTGTGAATTATGTCAATGGGATTTTTAAAAAGAACACAAATAGATATGATATCGGGATAGCACTTGGAGCTTTATTGAAATTTTGTCGTCAATTTTTTTTTTTCATTCTTGCTTCTAAAATTATAAAACTATAGGAGTTATATATACATATATATATATATATATATATATATATATATATATATATATATATATATATATATATATATGTATATATATACATATATAAAATATGAAACACACACACATATATATATCTATATATATATATATATATATATATATATATATATATATATATATATGTGTGTGTGTGTGTGTGTATGTATATGCATATGCATTTATATATATTTAATCAAACTTTATCATTTAACTTTTAAAACAAGTTTATTTCCTGAACACATGATTCTACTCTTATTGCATCGACCCAATCTGAATGTATAACGTCGTCTGCTGAGTAACTTAACAGAGGACAAACTAAATTTAGTGCATGATCTGTCTCCCTCTCACCTGCACAAAAGATTTAAATATTGAGAAAGTCTCTTAAGATTTGTGTAACCGATGTATGATGCAGAGTTTTTTTCTTTTATTCCTACATGTTTTCAGTATTGTTTGCCTGTCTGGTCATCACCAGCGGCCTTGTTAAATTGTTGACATAAACTTAAGGTCTGCCAAGTTCCATCTTCACTGTCTTGATGTTATTCTCTGACACCTGTGTTTAGTTAATTAACTCATTTAAAGGTTTAAAGGCCGTTCATGAATGGCAGAGGCTACGGACAGTGACAATGCCCTAGCAAACAGGACAAAACCCTACAGACTGACCATATATATATATATATATATATATATATATATATATATATATATATATATATGTGTGTGTGTGTGTGTGTGTGTGTGTGTGTGTGTGTGTGTGTGTGTGTGTGTGTGTGTGTGTGTGTGTGTGTGTGTGTGTGTGATCAGCGCCTAAGCCCCCTCTACATCTAAGCTAGGATCAAGGAGTGCCAGGAAATGGCGTCTAATGACTCAGCAGATAGACCTATAGGTTCCCCCAAACCTCCCATCCTTAGCTCACAAGGATGATGAGGGTGCATTGACCCAAGAAACAAACGAGTTTGAGCGGGACTCGAACTCCTGTGTGGCGTTCACCAGTCAGGGACGTTACCACTTAGGCCACCACAACCCCTTATGAATAGTTTCCATGATATTTCGTAATTCTAACTAACATTTACATTCAGATTTTCCATGTCTTTATCATAGATCACGTAACACTAATTGTGCAATTAACTCTAACCTTATTGCCTTTCATTTCTAAAGGCTCAGTACTATGCAGATTATAAGAAATTCGTTCCAGCTATGACTAAATTGTGGAATAATCTTCCCAACCAAATAGTTCAGTCTGTGGTACTTCAAATTTTCAAACTTTGTACAAACACTTTTTTTTTTTTTTTTGGGGGGGGGTAGCATGTTTGACATACGTCTTATTGTTTAGTTTTTCTGTGATTCATAAATTCTTCTATTTTTTATTATTCTTTTATAGTTCACATTTCATTTTATTTATTTATTTATATATATATATATATATATATATATATATATATATATACATATATATATATATATATATATATATATATATATATACATATATATATATATATATATATATATATGTGTGTGTGTGTGTGTGTATATATATATATATATATATATATATATATATATATATATATATATATATATATATATATATATATATATATATATATGTATAGAGGAAAATGAAAATATCGTGCTCAGATAGAAATAAATTTCTACCTTGCTTTTCATTTGAAGAGACTGGGGATCGATCCAATTATTAGGTATTATTATTTTTTTTTAATTTGAACACAATTTTGTGTAAATTTTCACCCCTATTGATTCAATAGGGGTAATTCGAATTAAAAGCTATCAGTTGTATCGCCTGGCGGGTGGGGAAGTTGGGAAAAACTCGCTGATATGAGACTGGTGTCTCATCAGTTTCCGAATTCTTTTAGAGCCTCTGGTTTGAAGAGACTAAGGTTCGATCCCAGGATGATGTAGAAATTCACACACACACACACACACACACACACATATATATATATATATATATATATATATATATATATATATATATATATACATACATACATACATACATACATACATACATACATACATATAAAGAGGAATAATTACGAGTAGATGTTTTCTTTTTCTTTTTTTACCCTAATGAATGAATAAGGTTGCTTGACAAGAAGTTGCGTAAGAAATTTGATTTGTGTGTAGATAGACAGTTAATTTTGTATTCTTGACAATTATGAGATTTATTTTTTTTTTAACAATGTTCCCCATTGCTTGAGAAATGTTGAACAAAATTTGAATAACTAGATTTACGAGTCCTTAATTGTAAAAATATAAATTCGTGAAGTTTAATAGTAAGGATTAATGATTGGATATGTGTTAGTAAGTATTAAATATATATAGAATTTTTTTATTATCTATTTTGTAAGTTTTATCTGGGACCGGATTTGCTTATTTTTAAGGCTTTTACCTTCAGTACCTCTACGATAACGTTAATTTAATAAGTCTGCATATTTTTATTTATAAACATCTATTAGATTAGTTTTAGCGATTCCTGACCCTTTTACATACCGTTTGATCCGTCATACTCCCTGACAAGGTCATCCATGATGGAGGCCTCCTCTCTACCAAGAGATGCATCTTCATTCCAAGGCCCCTCATACAAACAAAATTGTTCTCACGATATTCTTTTGGATAGCGGAGCCTTTTCCCTCATACTGAACCGAAGGTGAAACCATTTTCTTTGTCTCGTAAGATATACTTTGCCTGATGGCCTGCCATCCAGGAAGAGTACTCTTCAATTGTCTGAAACCTTGAATAAGAATTCAATTTTCTCCAAAAGATCCTTCACCTGCAGTCCTCTCGTTCGCTCTTTCGGTATCAGTGGACCAAACCTTGCAGTTCTTTCTCGTTTCCTGTGTATTTTGTTAAGGTGACGTTTAATCTGACCACAATTGAGCGTCAAGTAAATTGTATTAATTTCAGTTGCATGTAACTTTTTTAAAAGTATAAAATTAAACTTTTATGTCTTTAGTATCTGAATATACCTCTGTTTATTCCCTGGCAATTGACTGTTTCGAGTTAGTACATACTTGTATAAAGAATTATGTTCAAAGTAACCATCTCCGCTTCATTAAACAAGAGATAAGAACGTAACTTGCAAACTGAATAAATACCAAGCAAGCAAAATGACATTTCTTCTTGAATTACAGTTTTCAGAACAAAAGCACTTGAGTTCTTTCCCCTACATCGAATGCCAGAATTTTCTCGAGAATCAATTTGCGTCTCATCAAATACAGTTTTCAAGTTTTACCAATTGAGTCCTCTATTCTCTTCTTGTTTTTCTCTTCTCTTCCCTGTTTTCCGTTTCTTCCTGGTTTTCTATTCTCTTCCTTGTTTTCTCTTTTCTTCCCTGTTTTCTCTTCTCTTCCCTGTTTTCTTTTCTCTTCCTTATTTTTTGTTCTCTTGCTGACTTTCTCTTCTCTTCCTTGTTTTCTCTTTCTTATTTATTTCTGTTCTCTTCCTGATTTTCAGTTCCTTCTTTTCTCTTCCTTTTTTTCTTCCGGGCCATTTCATTTGAGGGATCTTCTCATTTTCCTTCCTCAAGTTAAGATCTTGCATCGGCTTCTATTGTTGGGGCCACGAAACCCCCAACAAAATAAAGGTCAATCATTGTTGCGTCTTCTTTTCATAGTTGTTGTTCTTAACTCTGGTCTCGGTTTTGACCTATTCCAGAGTTTCGTCATATCTTTTCAATAATCAATGTGTTGGGAATCCCTTGATGCTCATTAACCGAAATTTCTTTCAGTCCACTACGGTCAATAGTCTCTCTCTCTCTCTCTCTCTCTCTCTCTCTCTCTCTCTCTCTCTCTCTCTCTCTCTCTCTCTCTCGTCTTGTTCATACTCGCTGTTTCTCAGTGGCGAAGCCAAGGGGGAACGGGGGTTGCTTTTCGAAAATGCCTCCGGGCCTCTTAGAGGGAGTGGGGCGGTGGGCGGTGGGCGGTGGCCTCCAAAGCAAGGTGAAAAAATAAAATTAAGTAAGCGTACATTTAAAATTACCACCAACTCACCCAGGCATGAGGGAGAGGGTCCTCTTTGCTAACTCAGCTCCCATCCCCCCCCACCCCAATTTTTTAGGTACGTCCCTGCAGTTTATAATGATTGTTTGATCAAAGTAACGAAATGAAAACACGAAATGTAATCAGTGTAAGTCCAGATTAAACAAGAGAAAAAAAATGCACTTGAAAATGTTCTTCCGTAATAACTCCTCCTTTTCTCTGTGTGTAACTTTCTTTCATTTTTCTATTGTCCCACCGTTACCTCTTTTAGCCATTCTTTAACTAAACCTTTCTTTAGTCTTTGACTCATCCATATCCTCTTTTCTTTTTATCCTTTTTA
>NC_090761.1:14923804-14938804 GCF_036898095.1 Palaemon carinicauda
CATGCACTTTATGAGTAGTAATAATGATAATAAAAATGATATTATTGACTGGGTCTTGTTACGGCATTATTTTCTGATGTATTTTGTATGCTACACAATCATTTTTATTTGGTCTTTCTATTCTCTAAATTAAGGCAAAAAAAGAAAAGCCTGTCTTAAAATATTGATAGCGAGAAGATAGATACTTTTTTTTAGTAAATATCTAGATTGCTTCATTTTGGGTCTTCCATAATTTTCATAAATAGTGGATCCTTCTTATTTCAAGGCTGCGTTGCCAAACAAAATAAAAATAAAAACATTTAGGAATGGTTTTAAAATTATTTACAATGAAGTATGTATCTGTAATAGATCACAACTATGCATTACTGAGTTACAAAGATTGAATTTGTGTAGAATCATTACTGAACAAGATTCCTACTAGAGACAAAGAAAAATAACAGTTGATAATTCAATGCCATCATACTGGTCTCTTCTTTAGTTGTCTTTGAATACTTTCAATCATTTCTGAAACTTTTAATGAATATTTAGCTCAAGTTTTATGAAAGTATTACTATTAAACCTTATGTGACTTCCTTTTCTCGGTCAAGGCAAAGATATTTAGTCGATTTCCGATAAACCACATTGTACTTTTGTAGATCTGATCACCAAAATAAGTAGTTGGTAGTTAGGCAAATAAGGCAGGCTACTTGTAACTACAAGAGCAGTAGTTGTATAAGAGAAAAATAAATGTTTGTGCTTTTTCATTATGGGTATTATGTGTGTTTTCATATTTATTTCAAAGAAAGAGAACGATTATTAAAACACATCACTACCATTATGATTTTCTTACATCAAACAATATCATTTTCCTAATGTTCTGAATTTATTTCCCTTCTTTTCCCCTTCCGTTGAGAAAATACCTCACAAATGAGAGTGGCAGTCATTTTGTTAAATCGTTGCAAAATGTCGAAATTTAGGTAAGAAAATCCTCCACCCTATTAGCACTTCCATGAGTTCCCAGAACCGAGTCTGAGAAAAATCTCGGCTTCCCATTTTTAAAGATGAAAATCACACAAGGTGTTATTCAGAATGTCCTCGGGTTACAAAAATTAGAGGAACTGCATTCTTTTTCTTTCTATTCTTTCTTCTTGGTTTTCTTGTTCACTGCCGCAGTGGATTATCTGGTTTTGCGTCTGCTCCTGATTCGCTCTGGTTGGATGTTTCTTCTTCTTTAAGAGAACAGAAGAGTTTCCTTTTTACGACTTTTAAGTAAAGGAAACACACGCACACACACACACACACACACACACACACACATATATATATATATATATATATATATATATATATATATATATATATGTGTGTGTGTGTGTGTGTGTGTGTGTGTGTGTGTATATGTTATGGAGAGTGTATGTCTGTCTGATAATACTATTCTCTAGCAGAGCTTAGAAAAAATAGCAATAAATACCCCGAGTGTTGGATTAGTCAATTACTCAATTCCCAAGAAACAGTTTGAATGATCAATCCAAAACTCCTGTACATACTTGGTATATCCGATTACTTTCAAATAACTTACCTCTACTCTTTAAATAATGGGAACTTAATAGGATTAGTCAAGAGTAAGGAGACACGTTCGCTTAAGAAACTAGATACTTCAAGTGGGGGCGGAGGTAAATTTTGTACTGGCAAATATAAGAATTTCCAAAGCAAAGAATTCTGGTGTATGAGGAATGGCGAGTGTCGAAGGTCTCTTAAATTTCTGAATTTTTATTTCTTGAGAGTTGTGGGTTATCCATGAAATATGATCACCCCAATCAATGCAAAAAGACAGTTAACTGCCGTTTCCTTCATCAATGGGTTATTTTTCCTTGTTGGAGCCCTTGGTCTAAGAGCATCCTGCTTTTGCGGTGGGGTCGTAGCTTAGCTATTAATAATAATAATAATAATAATAATAATAATAATAATAATAATAGCCTGGTTCTTCCACCGTGATTGGCGTGTGTTGCTAATGGTTTCATTGTTGAAGAATTATACCATCGTTAAAACACACTTCACTATTTGTTACAAGGGCTGTGCGTATGAATTTTCGTTGGCCACTCATGATTTATTGATTGATTGATTAATTTGAGGTTTTCTGGCTTCCTGACATCTAAGGTTATTAACGCCGATATCATTTATTGTAAATAAACAATAAAAAAGAATATTTAATTAAAACCATAAAAGCATAGATATTTCAAAAGTTAAATAACTTTCAGAAGACCTGCTTCTGAAGTAAAGCTAAAACTACCGTTAGCCTGATAGGACACATCATGTCCAAGAATCTTGGCAAGGATGAACCTGCCATTTTCACCTCGAGCCTCAAATAGATATCTATTTCTTTCACTACTATAAGTGGGGCATTGACTCAACAAATGCCTCACTGTCAAGGGCACAAAAAAGTCGTCGCAATATGGCTGGTGTTGACCAGTAAGCAGATAATCATGTGTCAACCGAGTAATCTCCCACTTTCGGGGCATCATTTTATACTTTCAGGGAAATATAACATTCGTTACCTCTCGCATCTCATTTTCAACCAAACCACCCCCATGCTGATGCCAACTATTAGAAATCAAATTCTTAATGTTAGTTAAACAATAATCACAAAGAATGGGATATCTTGGTCGCAACTCCGCAGCAGCACTCTTTGCTAGTAAATCTGCTTCTCGTTTCCTGACACACCTATGTGAGCCGGAACCCAGCAAAATTTAACTGTTATACCTCTCAGTCCAATGATAAAAAGCCATTCTAAATTCTTTAAATCTAAAGGGGTACTGGAATTAAAAACTTCTAAAATCTTGAAGGACACTCCTTGTATCACTAAAAATGATAAAATCAACCCCCTCCCCCTTCCAATGTTATTTTTTTAACAGAGGTTACCATGCCTTAAGAAAGCATACCAGCATGGGAAAGAAGAGATGTAAAGGTTAAGAAGTAAAACAGAGATAACATGAAAATAACATTATTATGAATATACCTATATACAGAAAGGGCAGTAGTGATGGTTTTTAAAGATGAAGGTGAAGTTAAAGATAAGGAAAAGGGAGTTTCTAGTTAAACCACCAGGCATCCTTGGACCTTCTGTTAAGCCTACAAAACATATGGTTTAAAGAAATAAGACGAGCAAACTATCAGTAAAGTATGTTTGAGTATACCATAAAGAATCCCAATCTCGCATTCAAGGGAGATTACCAAGCGGCAGCCCTAGTTGCAATAGCGGAATGGTGAAGGCCTAAGGTCCCTTATATGGAAAGAAACTCGGTAAGGAGAGATTGAGAGCCAACTGTAAGGGAGGAGGAAAGAAAAAAATTAAAGGAGACGTATGTCTATTTCTTTAGAATGCGGGGATGTACAGTTTGAATTTCTTAAGTTCAACAGGTTTATCAATTTTATTAGGAAGACCCATCCTCAGTTTGGTCACAGCAAGAATAAAACTTAGAATTTAGCGCAGTATTGAGCCATATGAAAATACTGGAATGTTAAAATTCACACTATTGCAACGTGGGGAAATGTATGCTACTTTAAGTTGAAGGCAAAGGAGGTAATTGAACAACGGTGCAAAAGGGTGATATTCCCATTACGGGTAATGAACAGGCAAACTAAATATTTCCTCGAGATGGAAATGTCCTCAACAGTATATATATATATATATATATATATATATATATATATATATATATATATATATATATATATATATATATATATATATATATATATATATATATATATATATATATCTCCAGCCATACCCTTACTGTGCGAAGAGTTCCTCTGTTTAGCCCCTCCCATCGCCACTGCCATTTGTTACTACATTCTACACTATCTGTTTGGTTGTTTCTCGAAAGGTAAAGGTGTGCCAGGGTGCACTTTTTCGGTGCAAGATGTGCTAGGGATTCCTGTTTATAACTGTACACATACACGCACGCACGCACACACACACACACACACACACACACACACACACACACACACACACACACACACACATATATATATATATATATATATATATGTGTGTGTGTGTGTGTATATATATATATATATATATATATATATATATATATATATATATATATATATATATATATATATATGCAGCCGTTTTTAGTCCACTGCAGGACAAAGGTCTCGGACATGTTATTCCATGTCTTAGTTTTGGCCAGTTTTCATCAGCACGCTGACCAGTGTGGATTGATGATGATGGGAGATTTTTGTCTGATTGCTCACAGCAAACCAACCTAGGATAGACTGCCCTGACTAGTAGAGCTTTGCTGATCATGGCAACAGACAAACCCTTTCGCCACGTTTTGTTATCCCCATTTTCTATTACCAGTTGAGATTTTTTGATTCATTCTTCTCGTAACCATAAGATGTTACAAGGGGCGCATATGCATTTGTTTATTTAAACATCAAAAGAATTAAAGATATTTGTAGACTTTACTGTGCTAACCTGCCTGACTAGAATTTTTTTCCCCACTTTTGTTAAGATAATAAATTGTGTGAAGGAAACTTGCCATCTGAAGCATCATAAATTAATATCTGAATTTATAATGTTGTCCACATTATTGATGGTATATTATATGCCTTTGCAATGAAAATTGTGCGACTCTGATCAGTATTAAAAATAAATTATAGCTATTATCGCAAATGCGTATCAACCTTGAAATCAACAAGGCTTTCAATACGTAAACTAATGCCATATAGGTGTACATTTTTTTATATTCTTTCTCATTATGTTTGATATTTTAGCTGCTTATTATTCTTCAGACAACAGGAAGAATGTATACAGAAAGATTTGAGTTTTATAATTTCTCAGAAGAATGTTTATCGGTGATTAAGGAACAGCAATTGTAAAGTCAAACATTAACTTTTAGAAAGTACAGTAAGCACTTGAGGAAATAACCCTTAAACTTGAAGGGTTCTAGACTATTTTTTTTTTATTTTTTTTTTTTTTTGTGGGGGGGGGGGTGGCGTCTGAAACTAACATTCTCTGATGAGAGAAGTATTTGAACGCTGTTCATAACGCCAGCAATGCTTGATCTTAATAGTTTGTAGCAATGCTAGTATGATGATATAAATTATCTATTATTTTTTTGCATCCATTTCTGCAAAATCAAATTGAATCCAAGATATGAATTTATCGCAAAAATAACACATGATAAATGGCAAAGTGAAAAGTGCCAATCCCTTGAGTTCCAATTAAAAGTCCAATCATGTCCAAGAATTTTTTGAACTGTGTGGGTGCTCGTTTGGAACCATTTCTTTTATATCTTTGTCCCAGGAGAGTCATGTAAAAAGGGAAAGAAAAGAATAATTACTGTTCTTAATTCTTCACTTTTCCTTTTAATTAAGTTTTGCGCTGCTAAGGGGTGAAGATAATTGGCAGAATTTTCTGAATGATTGAAGATAACTTTCATTCTTTTTCTGCCTTTCATGTCTTGACGTGTTCTCTTTATTTGAACATTTATTGTTCTCTAATGATCTAGTATAAAAAAATATTTGTTCCTTTATGATTGTATAGTATTTTCTATTCCAAAATATAATTTTTAAGTTGCAAGATGAGTGATGCTATTTTGTATTGTTAGCGAGGTTTATTTTGACTTCTCTCTCATCCAAGTACAACCTGTTTAGAGGCTTAAAAGCCGCTCGTGGATGACAGAGGCAAGGGACAGTGCCATTGACCTAGCGCGACAATACCCTAGCCTTGAGACTAACCATATATACATATGATCAGCACCCAAGGCAACCCCCCCCCCCTCTCCACCCAGCCTTGGAACAGGGAAGGCCAAGCAATGGCTGCTGATGACTCAGCAGGTAGACCTATAACAAGGATTGTGAGGTTGCAGCAACCAAAGGAACTAACGAGTCTGGGTGAGACTCAAACCCCAGCCTGGTGATCACCAGGATAATACTTTACTGACAGGACACCACAACTGCAGTAGAAATTATGCATCAGAGATTACCATGGGAGGATATGACCCGTAGCTTTATCTGACCATATTTGAAGGAAAAGGGGAGTGTAAGGAAGCAGGTTCAAACCCAAGGAACATGAAAAGAGCCTTTTACGAAAGAACGGAGGCCAATACTTGTGAGGAAATGCCTAACATTTGACCGAGGTATACTTCTTATAGTGTTTATGATAGAAACCTTTTTCGTAATGAAGGTGAAGTATCTGTTTCCTTGGTAATATGCTTAGGAATAATAGAGTACCCTGGATATTGTAGTTCACAAAATGGTTTTTGAAGGCTTCCTCTAACCACATTAAAAATGAGGTTATGAATTAGTTTCTTTTTGGTTTCGTTTCCTTGCGTCTAACTCAAGCTTTGTTGTTTGAGGAATACACCATAATGTTTTCTTTGGAATTGCCACGCACATATCAATAATAATTCATAGAATATTGTCAATACTTATTTTCCCCAAAAAATATTTCCAGTTTAACTGCAAGTGTATACTGTATGTTTGCTAATACTAGTCAATGACAATATTGCAATGCACATATTTTTCATACACGCCCATACACTGTAATATTTTCTCTCTCTCTCTCTCTCTCTCTCTCTCTCTCTCTCTCTCTCTCTCTCTCTCTCTCTCTCTCTCTCTCTCTCTCTCTCTCTAAGCTTGACAATGCATGTTTTACATTGTTAAAGTTTTAAAGTTGTTACCCTCAACCAATTGTATATAAGCTTGTTATCTCGTTTAGATATAGTCAGTTATGTCCTGGTCGTCTTTCCGTTCGTTAATATCTTTTTCAGTGTGCTCCAATATCTTTTGCAAGATCATTTGCATGAATTGATAGATGAATATCTCAACCGAATCAAAGCAATATAATCAATCTATACAGTACGAAAAATAAAAAAGATAAGTCTGTGAATTCCAGTGGAGGACGAAAGAAACGTTTGGGAATTTTAGCCCAGCATCAAAGAATTAGAAATTATTATTATTATTATTATTATTATTATTATTATTATTATTATTATTAGCCAAGCTACAACCCTAGTTGGAAAAGCAAGATGCTATAAGCCCAAGGGCTTAAAATAATGAGAATAAATTAACAATATATCATTCTAAAAACAGTAACAGCGTCAAAACAGATATGTCCTATATAAACTATTAACAACGTCAAAAAACAGATATGTCTTATATAAACAATAAAAAGACTCATGTCAGCCTGGTCAAAAACATTTGCTCCAAAATAGCCGCATTAATTTTAGTTCCAACTTTCGAAAAGTGAACTTGAGCCAAGGACGAATGAAATATATAGCAATTTTATTCAGACTTCTTAGAACAATTTGAAATATCGAAAAATATATTTATTCCTTACTGTGATGTGTCCCCATATTCATTTCTCTCAGTCATCCGAAACTGAAAAATATGATAATTCCAAATCTGATTTTTACGACCTGATCCAGGAATTGACAATATAAATTTGCCAGTCTTTCTTTACGACCTTTGTGATCAAATAGAAACATTGAACCAAGGGTGTCCCCCTAAACATATTACCTCTGATCAAGCTCATATTGAAGGCAGAATTTTATAGAGAAAAATATAGAAATTAGAAAATTATGGAATTGTTTTGTTTCATGTTTGTTAGGTGATACTTTCAGAGTGTATGTGTGTGTACACACACATATATATATATATATATATATATATATATATATATATATATATATATATATATATATATATATGTGTGTGTGTGTGTGTGTGTGTGTGTGTGTGTGTGTGTGTGTGTACATAAGTTGTACGTGGGATGTTGAATGGTATTTATTTGCAGAAGATATATTACTAATTGGACAGAGTGAAGAGGAACAAGAAAGGTTGTAAAAGAGTTGGGAGTGTTTGCAAAGGAAGGAAGTTTAGATCTGATTTAACCAGGGTACACGAAATGAAAGTAAATTAATTATTATATATATTTAAGTCGCAAGATGAGTCATGATATTTTGTATCGGTATTAAGATTTATTTTCGAGTTCCCTCTCCTCTAAGTACAACCTAGTTTCTATGTATTAGAGAATACCAATAGAAGTTGACTCAGAGCTTTATCTGACCATATTTGAAAGAAAATAGCAGTAGAAGGAAGGAGGTTCAAACCCAAGGAACATGAAAAAAAAACTTTTTACGAAAGAGTGGAGGGCGATACTTAGTTAGAAAAAAAAAAAAGAAGAATGAGGCATGTTTCTGATAGTGTTTATGATAGATTTTTTCGGTATGTAGGTGAAGTATCTTTTTCCTTGGTAATATGCTCAGGAATAATAGAGTTCCCTGGCTATTGCAGTTTACAAAATGGTTTTTGAAGCCTTCCTTTAACCATATTAAAAATGAGGTTATGAATTAGTTTCTTTGTGGTTTCGTTTCCTTACGTCTAACTCAAGCTTTGCTTTTTGAGGAATATACCATAATGTTTTTTCTTAGAAATTCCCACCTGCATCTCTCTCTCTCTCTCTCTCTCTCTCTCTCTCTCTCTCTCTCTCTCTCTCTCTCTCTCGATTGTTAAAGTGTTATGCCATGTTACCCTAAACCATTTGTATATGAGCTTGTTATCTCGTTTAAATAAAGTGAGTTATGTCCGGATTGTCTATCCGTTAGACCCTTATCAGTCAGCCACAATGTCTTCTGCAAGACCACTTTCATAGATTGATACAAGAATATCTCAACCTAATGAAGCAATATCGATTTATACATAGCAGAAACTAAAGAAAGATAACTTTCATGCAGTTCATATTCAGATTTTGAGAGAATACGATCCAACCTCGGTGAATTCCAGTCGAGGACGAAAGAAACCTTTGGGAATTTTAGCCCAGCATCAAATAATTTCGAAATAGAGGCATTTATTTTAATTTCAACTTTCGAAAAGTGAATTCGAGCCAAGGATGAATGAAATATATAGCTATTTTATTCACGCTTCTTAGAACAATTTGAAACGTCGAAAAATATTTTTATTCCTTGCTGTGACATGTCCCCATATTCATTTCCCTCAGTCATCTGAAACTGGAAAATATTATGATTCCAAATCTGATTTTTACGGCCTGATCCAGGAATTGACAATATTCATTTGCCAGCTAATCTTTACGACCTTTGTGATCAAATAGAAACATTGAACCGAGGGTGTCCACCTAAATATATTATCATATATATATATATATATATATATATATATATATATATATATATATATATATATATATATATATATATATATATATATATATAATATTTATATGTATATATCGGTATATATATAAAATCTTCATGTATATTTATGTAATTTATATGTGTATTTGTGAATTTGTGAGCATTTTATACTTTATATACGTATCTAACACACACACACACACACACACACACACACACACATATATATATATATATATATATATATATATATATATATATATATATATATATATGGGTGTGTGTGCGTGCGTGTTAGATACGCATACAAAGTGTAAAATACTCACAAATACATATATAAATTACATATATATACACAAGCACTTTATATATATATCGATACACACACACACACACACACACACACACATATATATATATATATATATATATATATATATATATATATATATATATATGTGTGTGTGTGTGTGTGTGTGTGTGTGTGTGTGTAGTTGTACATTGGATGTTAAATGATAGTTATTTGCAGATGGTATGTTGCTAATTGGAGAGAGTGAAGAGGAACAAGGAAGGTTGGTAAAAGAATTTGGAGTCGGGATCTGTTTTAACCAAGGTACACGAAATGAGATTAAAAGGAAATAGCCTTCCGTATGACTGGTGTGGAAGAAGGGAGATAGTTCAATTGTATGACTGTTTTGGAGTAGCCATAATTGATGTTAATAGGATTGGAGAATAGGTGGGCCACAGAAAAGTAGATGCAAAGAAGGTGGCAGGATGTGTGAAAGAGATTGGTAAGAAATCCAAGGTGGAAGTCTATGAAGGAATTGTTGAACTAACTCTCCCTTATGGAAGTGAAGTGGGAATATTTAATGCAAATGAAAGCAAAAACGGTTGAAGTTCATAATATTAACTGTTGATGTGATATATATGGAGTAAGAAACATTATTAGGGTACTAATTTTGTAAAGAGGTTAGCAGAGGCTTTAAGATTGATCAGAATATGTTGAAGTATTTTGGCCTTGGGGAAACATTGAATGGCCATATGTTAGAGGAAATTATTTATATTTCAGACGTATGAAGATGTAGATGAAAAGACCTCGAAATGGATGGATAGATGCTAAGAAAGAATGAAAGATTTCTCCGACAAATGAGAGTGCTTTGACCTCCCACCTACCGTCTTATTACCATAATATCCATAATGGGAATTATATTTGAATGAACTCTCACTATCTCAACACCATGAATTCAACGGTCTTCTTTCGTATTGGTAGTGTGACTTCTATAATGCAAGCTCTACTTGTGGCCTTTTCTATCTCATTCAAGCAAAGTCCTCTATGCGGATTCTTTGTAGTCCTTGGTGATCTCTAATGATATCTCCAAAGTATTTGATAGATATCAAACACAAAGTTTTTGAGCTGAGTTTCCTCATGATGACTGACTGACTTCTCTATGTAACTTAATCTTTCTTTATGACCTCTACCTCTACTTCTGCTGACGAATCAACCCTCCGTCTGTTTTCATTCAGCTCATCGTCCCCATCTGTTAATCAAGCTCGATCTTGAATATTGTTATCTACCATAGTCTGTTCACTGAGCTTGTTAGTGTATGTGAACTGGATCCCATGTCTTAATAAAATTCTATTCCTCAAAGAGACGGGTTCTTGCTATTTCCCTTACGCTTCTCCCATAAAAAAAAAAAAAAATATTAGTATTGTTTGTAATTTAGATGAACCCCAACCTTTTATCAAAATTTCGGGGTCTCCATCTTTTCTGTGGGTACTTTTCGGCCAATGTTATTTCAAGGTCAATAGAGGAACTTTTCCTCTCAGATGGCCTCGTAACATCCATCAGCCTGCCTCTTTTAATCCATACATATGAAATGGTAATCCTTCGATTATACAATTTATTAACTTTATTTTCTATCTATTCCCAAGCTATTGAATTTTCTCCGTTTTACATTATTCTTCATCTCTTATAATCTTTTGCTCTCTTTGTCGTTAATCCTCACCCTTCTTCCCTTTTTCTCCGGGCTAATGTAGAAATTGGTATTTGGTACACCACCCTAGTTAGTGTATTAGCTCCTAAAACTATATATGACAGGGAGAGATAAAGACAATAAAAAGTCTCTAGATAATTAGCTCCGCCATAACTTGAACTACCATAAGTCAACAGAAGTCTGATGAGCCAGACGTTTTTGTAACAATAAGTTTTCTCACTAAACTTAGATAACCTAATTATCTCGTGTCATCCCTGGTGAGTTGGCAAACATAGAGAGTGCGTTATAGCTCTCTCTCTCTCTCTCTCTCTCTCTCTCTCTCTCTCTCTCTCTCTCTCTCTCTCTCTCTCTCTCTCTCTCTCTCTCTCCTGGTCTTAGCATCGTATCTGTTAACTTTTATTCAGTGGATGAGAGAGAAGGAGATTATTAAATCCTGTATCTTTCACTCTCTCTTTTGTGTATAATCTAGAGATACATACATTGTGATTATTATTATAACTTGCTAAGCTACAACCCTAGTTGGGAAAACAGAATACTATAAGCACAAGGGCTCCACCGGGGAAAATAGCTCAGTGAGGAATGGAAATAAAGAAATTACAAGCAATTAACAGCTAAAATAAAATATTTTTTGAACAGTAACATCATCTAAAATTAATTTCCACATATAAACTATGAAAACTTTAAAAAGAAGAAGTAAAAACAAGAGGAAGAGAAATAAGATAGAATGGTGTGCCCGAGTGTACCCTCAAGCAAGAGAACTCTATCCCAGGACAGTGAAAGACCATGGTATGGAGTGTCCTTTTAGAAGAGCTTTTTACCATAGCTAAAGAGTCTCCTCTACCCTTACCAAGAGGAAAGTAGTCACTGAACAATTATATTATTGCAGTAGTTAACCCCTTAAGCGAGGAAGAAATGTTTGGTAATCTCGGTGTTGTCAGGTGTATGAAGACAGATGAGAATATGTTAAGAATAGGCCAGACTATTCCGTGTATGTATAGGCAAAAGAAAAATGAGCTTTAACCAGAGAGAAGGATCGAATGCAGTACTGTCTGGCTAGTCAAAGGACCCAATAACACTTCAGCGGTGGTATCTCAATGACATTTAGTTATATAGAGAAAAAGTAAGAGGACTTTGACTTTAGGTGATTGGATCCAATTTTTATATTATGAGTACCCTTGTGTTAAAAAAATCACTAAGCATAGAGGAAGAGAGTTCAATTGGCTCTTTCTCTTAGATTCACATATACTTTAAGTATGTATGTATGTATATATATATATATATATATATATATATATATATATATATATATATATATATATATATATATATATATATATATATATATTTCCGGTCACGCTCAGTTCTCCCTGTCCCTCGGGTAGAGGGAAAGGGAATAGTCATGCTCTGGTGACATGGGATGCGTAAGCTTGTGAGTGCACATTTAACTAAATGTTTAGCCGTCATTTTTGACAGGTCAGGTACAGTAATATATATATATATATATATATATATATATATATATATATATATATATATATATATATATATATATATATATATATATATATATATATATATATATATATACTGTATATCTAGTATTTGAAGATGACAAAGTAACTTAAAATGAAACCAGGTATACAGTACTTAAGGGATTTTTTTTCATATTAAAAGCTATCATATCACAAATACAGATTACGGTATAGTATTTCCTTGCAGAATTGCGTCATCATGCAAACATTGGATTCCCCTATTTTTCTCACTTCACCCTTTTCCTTTGTTTTAGTCTACTTCTATTCATTGGATTAATCTACTCACGTGTACAGTTCTTTTCTTTTTGCGTAACGCTCTCACGACCTGCTATTTCCCCCTTCTGTCCCTTGTAAAGGGTCTGTGCGTCATTACCGCCAGACAAACAGTCGATATTGCGTCCTAATGTCTCTCCTTACGACCCACTTGCCTAGGCAATGTGATGGGGTAGCTGTCGGAATAAAACGATGAGCCTCTTTTACATAAAACCCTTCAATAGTTTGGCTCACTTTTTGTCCTCAGTTTTTCCTTTGTGTATATGGCTGTTCTTTTGGTGGTATTCGCCTGTATGTCATATTGATTATTGAAGTTTTTCATGTCAAGATTTTATTCTCTGTTCATCTCCTCTTTTTTGCAAGATGGTTTGCTTGTTTGCCCGTATGTCTTTGAAAGTAAAGATTGTTGGTTAAGGCTATAGTTTCCTATTTACAGGTTTTGGAAAGTTTCTCCAAGGACATAATCAAATTTAGAATACCAAGCACTTAAACCTTCTTATCATAAGGTCAGTAATACCCTGAAATGTCTCCAAGCCTTCTGAAAAGATGCTCGCATTTTAGTGCAATTCTCTGTGTTTGTCCAAATCATTGATCAGAAAGTTGGTGAAGACGAAAAGCAAGGTAGGTCAAAGAACTCTAGAGTGTGGAACATCGGTTACAAGTCTTACCCCTTGCTAATAATACCATCAACGATTAACTAGTCTTGAAAAAGAAAACATTTCCTCCGACATCTTACCGGACGAGCCTTAGGGTTAATCAGGTCAAAGGCTAATAAGAATTAAGACTGAGCGCAATCATTGCTAATGTTGCCTTGAATGTAACCATTAAGACTTGAATGCTTCCTTTAAGTATGCACACATTCAAGGCTCCTGCTTAAGAGTACAGAGCTCAACTTTACTGCATCTGAGAAATTACCTGGAGGATAGAGATATCCGGGTAGTCATTTACCATGTGTGATAATGTTTATTAAATGTATTTTTTGTGAAAGTGATAACAAAAGTCCAACTAGATCTCTTCTAATTCAAAAAGTTTGTTATCAAGAATAATTTTAGAATCCCTTGAGCGAAGAGAACAATTTGGGATTTTTTCTCTTTTTGAAAGGTTTGGGAAACCTTTTTTCTGCATTTTTCTTTATGATTCAACGTTCGGAGAGAAGAGCCTTTTGACATCAAAACAGGTGATTTCTATGACTATTAAAAGTTAACAAGATGAAAGTATCTGAATCATTGAACATTAACCTTTCTTTACATCCAATGAAATCTTTCCCAAATTTGGTGCCTTTTTATTTTTCTATTTTCCCACTTGAAAGTAAAACCCTCAATCTTGATTTTTTCAAGAATTAATATTATTTTTCTTTTTAACGAATTGAAGATTATTCAGATAATCACCCCCCCCAAAAAAAAAATTTTTTATCGTATGACCGAAAGCAAAGTAAATGTAATATTAGTCGAATTGATTCGACGACATCATCTCTATATAACTTGCAAATATTATGCTTAGGGATCAGTGAGCCTGTATTAGGCAACCATTTAAATGTGACATTACTCATTCCATTAATTCTCGAATAATCCTCTCCTTAATGACGAATAATTTGCAGCATCGTCTCTTTGAAATTATATTGTAAGCAGTTGGTAAATCAGGTATCTAATTCAAGTTCAAGAAATAGTAATAGTATGATTTAGAATTTAATATACTGGCTTGACTTTCCAATATAAAAGTCTGTATGTCTATATGTATTGTATTAGAAATTGCAAAAATGTGCATTCAACAGCACAACCCACCATCAAGACATGTCTAACTTCGTGGAAAGGGTTGTGCCAGAAAATATTTTTGACTAATTTAACCGTGGATTGATTACGAATACCTTGGGTTGCAATATATGCAACTCTCCAACCAGTATATTGTTTTTATCATCGATAGTTTAACCTTCAATCAATAATTGCCTTATGAGCATCACCTTGTTTTACAATTTTACACTCTAAGATTTCATAAGATTGATATTAAAGCTGAGAAAAAAAAAAAATTCAAAACGGTCCCTGAACTGTTTTG
>NC_090761.1:14951304-14953804 GCF_036898095.1 Palaemon carinicauda
CCTTGTTAGCAGAACACCACAGGATTTGCAATGCTTGCTTACCAGAGTACATGAAATATCACACGAGGTTGGGCTGAAGATAAATAGATTGATTGATTGATTTAAGGTTTTCAGGCATCCTAAGATAAATAGAAGAAGGACAGAGATGATGAGTACGGAGTATGCAATGGAAGATGGAATATTATGGGAAGGAGAAAGGATTAATGAGGTAGAATCATTCAAGTATTTAGGAACTATGATCTCCAGTACAGGGTCTTTAGAATTAGAGTTTAGTGAAAGGCTGATAAAACCAAATCAGACAATGGCTAGGTTAAGTAAAATTTGGAAATCAAATCGCCTAAAATTACATATAAAGATCAGCTTATATATAGTTTAGTGAGATCGGTGTTACTCTATGGACATGAGTCATGGTATGACAATGAAACAATCTCTAATAGATTTAGTAGATTTGAGAACAAAGACCTCAGAAGGATAATAGGAGTTAAATGGCCCGACAGGATTAGAAATGAAACTGCAAGAGATTACTCGAGTGCCATATGTGGATGAGATCATGATGAGGGTTATATGGAGATGGTTTGGGCATGCTCTTTGCACTCCCCAATAGAGATTAGTTCACCAAGCTTAGAGCTTGGCCCCACAAGGCACTAGAAGATTTGGAAGACCCAGGCCTACATAGCTGAGAACTATGAAGCGCAAAGTAGGAGATGATGGATGGAGAAGTATTGAATTAAAAGCTCAAGATGGAGACGACTGGCGAAATGTAACCGAGGCCCTTTGCGTCCTTAGGTGTAGGAGGAGATGATGATATATATATATATATATATATATATATATATATATATATATATATATATATATATATATATATATATATATATATATATATATATATATTCTTTATGGGTGTGCAAAAATATTGTTACAAAAATTTCTCTGAATTTTTAGAATGGTTCTCGATCACGCAGAAAAAAATTATACAGGGCTATGAGTTGATAAATGGCTCATACGTTTCAGAATTATTTGAAGAAGAAAGGATATTAAGGCCAAGAGAGGAATGAATAGATGGTGTATAATAAAGTATTTGAAATTTTGGTAATAAACAATCTAGAAACAATTGTGTTCAAGCAAGATAGAGAGGAATGCCGCTCTGTTTGTGCTGGGATAGATTTATTGACTACGAGCCATCTTCGTTTATGCATGGAGGGGCTGTCAGGAAGAGTGTTTTTTGCTTAGGGGATTGAGCCATTGCTCAGCTGTTTTGATTGTGAATGTGGTAGTGTTCATTGTCTTTTTTTCTTTTTCTTTTTCAAGGAAAACTGCTTAATGCTGAAAAAGTATACGAAGATAGATAAATAGATATCAATATAGACATGTGTATGTGCAATAAAGATTTGTCAGTGTACTTAGATCAAATTGGTTGTAGAGTATGTGACACATCTTTGAATGGGTTGGGAGCTGTGGGTGTTTGGAAGAGTTGCTTGATAGGAGGAATGTTGATATGAATTATGCAGACGGTGAATTTGAAAGTATGTTTCAGAATTGGGTATGGGGAATGAAATTAGAAAGGGTCTATGAAGCTGTTCTTGAAAATGATAAAGAAGACGAGGATGCCGAGTGTTCGAGACATTTCATCTGAGGTAATTTTATATTGTGATGATAAATTGAATTGAATAATTGAACATTGAGTTTTCTGTTTACTGGTAAGGTTCCACAGGATTGAGAAAGAAAAGTTATTTATAATTTTTATGGATTAAGGCGACGCAGGGAATCGTAGCAATTATAGGGGCATAACATTACTGTACATACTTAGGAAGGACTTGCTTTAGCTTTGATATCGACTGTAAAAAATATCACACGAAGTGATATGGAGAGGATACATTATTTAGTAAGATGTATGTGGCAAGGCCAAGTTTATGTTGTGACAGTATAACAAGAAACCTTTATAATAAGAACATCGACCTAAAGAAATTATGATAAGATGATAGTGATAATGAGGTGAAAATGTAATCTAGTGAACAGAGTTAGACGTATTTAAATTGATTGCCACACCAGTATATCAGTAAATCCTTTAAAGGTTCAAAGGCCTCTCATGAATGGCGGGGGCAAGGAGCAGTGACAATACACTTACAAGATAATGCCAAAGAGATTGCCATACATACATATGATCAGCGCCCTAGCCCCCTTTCCACCCGAGCTAAGACCAAGGAGGGCCAGGCAATCGCTGCTGATGACCCAACAAGTAGATATCTAGGTTCCCCAACTCCCACCCCATCCTTAGCTCACAAGGATGAGGAGGTTGCAGACACTATAAGAAACTATTGAGCTTGAACGGGTCTCCAACTCCAGCCTACAGATCGCCAGGCAGGGATGCTACCAATAGGATACCATAACGTTTTAGGCCTAATATAGAAATCTTTATTAATCATCTTCTTTTGTATTTCATATCATATATTCACATGCATATCATTATATACATTTATATGTATTTAATTATATACAT
>NC_090761.1:14958804-14963804 GCF_036898095.1 Palaemon carinicauda
TCTCTCTCTCTCTCTCTCTCTCTCTCTCTCTCTCTCTCTCTCTCTCTCTCTCTCTCTCTTCAGATTAATCCCCTCCTTCTCCCATCGTTCACCTCAGTGAATTGACCTAATTAAAGAGTGAGAGTCTGCACCAACCCATTTCCTTCACCGAACTTAGTGACTTAATTGGATACTTTGACAGAGATTGGAATGAGCAAACGAGGTTTACAGGGAGTGATTAACTTCTTTTGTCCTCTTTAGGGGGATGTCACAGCAACGGAGGATTGGAACAAGCCAACCTGCAAATGCTATTTCCCAGCTCATTTTCTTGCTGGGTTTTCTATTATTTTGACCTCTCCAGCTTTGTGTTTTCCAATGCCATGAAATGCTGTATACCTAATTATTACCGACTACCTGTAAGAACAAGATTTCGACATGTCGTATGGCCAGTGCAATTAACACCCATAATTTCTACAGCAATTTCTCAATAATTTTATACCGTTAACGATTTGAGGATAGAAGTACCTTTCTAACATCTTTCATATAAATTTTGAAGAGCTTTATTAAATAGCAAGTTTTCTTTAAAATAAGAACACATTCTCTCTCTCTCTCTCTCTCTCTCTCTCTCTCTCTCTCTCTCTCTCTCTCTCTCTCTCTCTCTCTCTCATACAGGTTGGTTCTATTTGCTTTAGGAGATGTAATTTCTCTTTAAAATACTTTTGTTTGTTGGAGCGTCTATTAAATTCTGTTTCCATATTATATATATATATATATATATTATATATATATATATATATATATATATATATATATATATATATATATATATACTGTATGTATATATATGTAAATGTATATATATAATATATATTATATATATACCTTGTATTTGTATACATATATATACTCTTGTATATACAATTGTATATAATGGTATGTATATATACGTTTATGTATAAATCATCATCATCTCCTACGCCTATTGACGCAAAGATTTCGTCAGTCGTCTCTATCTTGAGCTTTTAATTCAATCCCCTACTTTACAAATATATATGTGTGTGTGTATATATATATATATATATATATATATGTATATATATATATATATATATATATATATATATATATATATATATATACTTTATATAAGCATGTGTGAGAGAGAGAGAGAGAGAGAGAGAGAGAGAGAGAGAGAGAGAGAGAGAGAGAGAGAGAGAGAGAGAGAGAGAGAGAGAACATTTGTAGTTATGTTCAAGATTTTCTTCACAAGTGGATGTAACTTCTTAGTTACATATTGTTCCTCGCCATGCAACTTTTTCACTAGGCATTAGGTGCAACACATTTAAAGTTCATAATACCATCGCCTTCCAGGACAAAATTTCAATCAAAAGATTCCCTGTTTCAGAACTAGGAATCCAGGATATCGTGATGGCCGTGAGCATACAATTATGGTCTTCGTAACCTTTACAGAGATGCTTTTAACCCTTTCTTGCCATTCTAAAATATTTTTAAGATGGAATAATATTGCGTTTTTTGTTATCTTACTTTTTTGCCAATTTATCCATCGTAACCTTAAACCGGTAACGCTAATGTTAAACTCTCAAAGTCTTCTTAAGACTTTACTAAGTTCCTGTAGAGTCTCTCCATCTCATGAATGAATTATGTGCCAAGGCAAACATCATCCACTTTGTGTCGTGTTTACAGCTGGTATCCTGATTATGTTGGCCTTGCTTACATCACAACCCTTTTCCGTTACTTTCTTATCCCATTCCATGAAAGTGTTTCTCAGTCATAGATAAATAAAGACTTGATTGAGGTCGACTTATGCACTAGACCAGACACATTATTATTATTATTATTATTATTATTATTATTATTATTATTATTATTATTATTATTATTATTATTATTATTATTAGCTTAGCTACAACCTTTATCGCAATCCATAAAAATGTTTCTCAATCATAGGGAAATTAAAAAATCTTAATTGAGATCGACTTTGCACAAAAGCAAACACTATTATTATTATTATTATTATTATTATTATTATTATTATTATTATTATTATTATTATTATTATAAATAGCTAAGCTACAACCTTACTTTTTATCACAACCCCTGAAAGTGTTTCTCAATCATAGAGGAATAAAAATTTTTGATTGAGATTGACTTTTACACAAAACCAGATATTATCATTTATTATTATTATTATTATTATTATTATTATTATTATTATTATTATTATTATTATTATTATTATTATTATTAGCTAAGCTACAACCCTAGTTGGAAAAGTAGGATGATACAAGGCCAAGGGCCGTAACTGAAGCTACCCTTTCATCAAAGATACATCTAATCATCTTAATTAATTGTCCATTTACGCATGGCGTCCTCAGCGCCTGCCACATTACCATTACGTAAATGACATCTTAAAACCTATTTCAAGTCCATATTATAATTATTATTATTATTATTATTATTATTATTATTATTATTATTATTATTATTATTATTATTACTGTTACTATTTGCTAGGCTACAACCCTATTTGGAAAAACAGGATGCTATAAGCCCAGGGGCTCCATCAGGAAAAAAAGCCCAGTGAGGAAAGAAAACTTAAGGAAAAAATAAAATATTTCAAGAAGAGTAACATTAAATTAAATATCTCCTATATAAGCTATAAAAACTTTAACAAAACAACAGAAAGAGAAATAAGATAGAATAGTGTGCCCGAGTGTACCCTCAAGCAAGACCGTAGAAACCCTTTACCTTCTACCCCCAAGCTTTCTCACACCTTACTTCCATGGAGCACTCAATCCAGACGCCCTTTATCTTTGAGGCCACACTGCTCCTGCAACTCCTGTTATTTCTCCTTCTCGCTCAACCAAAACTTTGTTCTAATGGTAACGGCTCTGCCTGGTGATCGCCAGACTGGGGTTCGAGTCAAGCTCAAACTCGTTAGTTCCTTTAGTAGCTTGAGGGTAGGCTACACTCGAACACATTAGTCTCTCTTCATTGTTTATTATTATTATTATTATTACTACTACTAATACTACTACTACTACTACTACTACTATTACTACTTGGTAAGCTACAATCCTAGTTGGGAAAGCAGGATGCTATAAGCCCAGGGGCTCCAACAGGGAAAATACCCCAGTGAGGAAAGGAAATAAATAAACTACAAATGAAGTAATTAACAATTAAAATAGAATATTTTAAGAACAGTAACAATATACTCATTTCCATTTTCGTACTTTAATAATATTAGTTACAGTAATTTTCCATTTTATCCTAATTTCATCCTTGGTGCTACTTTTACAAAGGCTTTTTTACATTTACATTAACCTCGTTTACTTTATCATCGTTGAGATTTGCCACTATTGTTCCCTCCACTTTCAATAGTCAGAATAATTTTTCCAAAGAATCGTCATTTCATTCTTCTCGGGTAACTTTTCTCAAACTAAATATTTTATTCCAAGATGTACAGTATATATATATATATATATATATATATATATATATATATATATATATATATATAATGTTTATATATATACATATATATATATTTATATATACATACATATATGATTTATATATATGCATGAATATATTTATTTATTTGTTTATTTATATATCAGCTGTTGCTAATCCACTGCAGAAAAAAGGCCTCATATATATATATATATAAATATATATATATATATATATATATATATATATATATATATATATATATATATATATGTGTGTGTGTGTGTGTGTGTGTGTGTGTGTGTGTGTGTGTGTGTGTGTCCCTCTCTGAGTGGGGATACCTTAACGTGGTGAAAGGGTTCGCACATTATCGTGATCAACAAAGCTGTGCTAGTCAGGTGGCCACCCATACTATGTTTGTTTGCTGAAAGCGATTAGACGGAAATCTCACACCATCACCAATCCGGACTGGCCAGCGTGGTGATGAAAACTGGCCAGACCCCAGGAATAAATTGACATGCCTGAGGCCTTTGTCATGCAGTGGACTATACTAGAAACTGCTGCATTTGTTGTTGTTGTCGTCGTTGTTGATATATGTGTATTTTATATATGTATATAAAATTATCTATGTAAATATACATGTACATTATATATATATATATATATATATATATATATATATATATATATATATATATGTGTGTGTGTTTGTGTGTATGTGTATTTATATATATATATATATATATATATATATATATATATATATATATATGTATATATATATATGTATGTATATATATATATATATATATATATATATATTAATTAATATCAGTTAACCAATTCTTTTAATTATTGAATTATTGTGTTAAGCATAAATTCTCCAAGCAGAGAATTCCATTACAGCATCACATCTAATGCCCATATAATGCGCTGCGTATTCACCTGTCTTTCCTGGTTGTTATTTTCTCCTCCCATTACTTTTCACTAACATATCGTTTTCCATTCTCTCCACATGATCTGGCCATCTCGAATATCTATCCATTCCCAATGCATCGTCCTTTGTATCATCTTATATCGTTTCCAATACATCGGCCTTTTTACCATCCTATCTCGTTTCTTGGCTACTTCAGTTATATATTATTTTCTGTCGTTAACATTCAATATCCGCTATAATTTTAGTTTCTTTTATCAACTGAAAGTCTTGTCTGAAGCTAAGGTTTCAAGCAAATTGAGATATCAAATAAGCCCTATATTTCGACGATTTTAAACGTTTCGTACATTCGTAAGTCAGAAGGACAGAACATTAAGAGATAATAAAAGATATAGGGAGAATCATTTCATCGAGAAATGACGCAATGTTTCCATTAAAATGTGAACTAGATCAGCGCTCTCATTTAATAGTGATGCATTTCGTAATAGGTAATAACGGGACAATCATTTGCAAAATGGTAATCATTATCCAGTCTCGTTTGATGCCCCCTTTTTGTCCTAATTACCAATTAACTTTTGTTACGTATCAACTGTGAATTTTAGGAAAAATAAAT
>NC_090761.1:14968804-14971304 GCF_036898095.1 Palaemon carinicauda
TACGGTATTTCAGCGGCAGAATTTTCTAATAATATTATCATTATATTTCGTCATCATCAACATAATAATAATGATAATACAATAATATTATCATAATATTTCTCTTTTGAAGATTCATGCCATTATCTGAAAATAAAAAGAAAACTATATCATTTCCAAGCGCATTCGCCACTAATTGCATTTCCTTTGATCATATGTACTTGTTAATTAGATAACTTGAAAATTGACGTTCACGGAATGGAATGCTGATTTAGCATAGCTATATTCCATTTTTTTTTTAATGAGGCGCATTTGCACTGACTCTCTGGGGTGCACTTTTAGCTCTGAAAAGTTTCCTACTAGATGATTGGTTGGACAAAATAATTCTAACCAATCAGGTAATAGGAAACTTTTCCGAGCTAGAAGGGCACCCCTGCGAGTCAGTCACAAATGCGCCTCATTAACAAAACAAAAAAAATGAGTATAGTTTGTTATATGCTTGTTTTTGTATTAAAGCAGATTTTTGGGGCCCAACTCACTCGATACATAATCAGCTATGGGTTTTGAAATGCTAAGTGGCTACGAATAGTGTACGTATCATATGCGGTAAATTCTATCAGTACGAGTAATTTATTATTATTATTGTTGTTGTTGTTGTGTTTGTTGTTGTTATAGTTGTTACTAGTTAGGCTACAACTCTAGTTTGAAAAGCAGGATGCTATAAGCCCAAGGGCTCCAACAAGGAAAAATAGCTTAATGAGGAAGGGAAATAAGGAAATCAACAAACTACAAGAAAAGTAACGAAAAATCAAAATGAAATATTTGAAGGAAAGTAACAACATTACATCTTTCATTTGTAAACGTTATTTTTCATAAGAGGTTTTCCACCTTAAACTTAATTAAACTGTTTGTTGGAGTAAATTGGTGTTTTCTTACAGTTCTTCCTGTTTTCATCAGTAGATGTGTTCACATTAGCAATATTTTTTTCTTTTTTTTTTCTAAGAAATAGACATGGTACGAATGAAATTCCCCGTCAATTGAATCCCTTGCACTGAAAAATGGCTTTCCTGCCAAAAAAAAAAATAGAAAAAAAAAATAATAATCTTGAAAACAAGGTAGATCCCCTACCGTAGCCATATTTTCTATTACGAAAGGCTAGGTTAAGCAAGGCTACGTTGTAAGGGATTCCTCTATTCTTTATAACTTCTAGCGTGCTAAGTTGGATGGGGCCAAGATCCACTTAGAACTGGGTGGAATTACAGCTTGGGATAAGTACATGGCCTACAAGCTTTATGTTAAAATGCATCTTTGTATTTGTTAACTTACGAAGATCCAGGTCAGCAGGCCTACAAGTTAGCATCTTCCCTTTCTGTTTAGGAAAAGACCAGTTCCAATGGGTTATGTTGGGTCACCCAAATGTATGTCATTGTTAACTGTATTAATAATATTCCACTGTGGATTTATGGATACGATTAGGTGATGGTTATTTGTGAAAACAACTTATAGTAGGCCCTGTATGACTCCACCTGTCATTCCAGGATCCTCCCTTATACGAGCAGTATTACTATTATTACAAGCTAGGCTATAATCCTAGTTGGAAAAGCAAGATGCTATAAGCCCAAGGGCTCCAACAAGAGAAAATAACCCAGTGAGAAAAGGCAATAACGAAATAAATAAACTACAAGAGAAGAATAAACAATTGAAATGAAATAGGCCAATACCAAGAACAGTAACAACATTAGATTAACCTGTTTGATATCGATTCAAGTCGAATTTTATTCCAAAATATTACAAAAACAAGAATAACACCAGAAATGCAAATGAAGAAACTTAGTCTGTTTGTGATAACCTAATGGTTGGTTTCAAACGTTTTCTCTTCTTGATATTCCCGTTTTCTATGTATTGTGGTCGTCTGTATTTAGTCATCATTTATTATTATTATTATTATTATTATTATTATTATAAGCTAAGCTACTACCCTAGTTGAAAAGTAAGTTGCTATAAGCCCAAGGGCTCCAACATGGCAAAATATCCCAGTAAAGTATGGAAACAAGGAAATAAATGAAGTTCTGGCCACCCACATACGGTACATCAAAGGTAATATCTTGTCTGCTATTCGTGGGGTGCATTGCGTTGATCTTATACAGCATGTAATCTATCATTCATAGCTTTTTCCTATAGGGATCGATAATATACTGTCTGAGTATCCAGTGTTCGATAGCTCGTGTCCCTATTTATGAAAACATTCAAAGGTGTTACGAAATCCAAATATTCTTTTACCTATAGTTTTTATTCCACTTTGACCTGTAGGCTAGTCGTAGACTGTAGCAGTTTGATTATCAAAAAAAATCTTCTCGTATTCCAGCTTTCCGTTTTCAATCTTTATTCTCGTTTGGGGTATTCTTTATTTTATACTTTTCACAACATTTTTCTCTTCTCATTTACGTTCTTTGTTACAGTATACTTGTTCTCACTTTTTTTTCTCGCAAATTCATTTGTACACTTGTGTACTTCCGTCTGA
>NC_090761.1:14973804-14993804 GCF_036898095.1 Palaemon carinicauda
GAAGAAGAAGAATATGTATTCTCATTGCTGAGTTTGATAATGTCCTGAGAGGATGAAAGTGCTAACTCCAATCAAGTCTTTTTCATTTTTCCTTTCATGGCTATAATACATTTTATATTCATCACGTGTCAGCTTTCGTGATTTCTACACACACACACTTATTTATATATATATATATATATATATATATATATATATATATATATATATATATATATATATATATATATATATATATATATATATATATATACATACACAGTCAAAGGACTCTACTACCGTAGAGAGTTATGAGTCCTTTGACTGGCCAGACAGTACTACATTCGATCTTCTCTCTGATTACGGTTTATTTTCCTTTGCCTAGACTTACATATATATATATATATATATATATATATATATATATATATATATATATATATATATATATATATATACTGTCAAAGGAATCTACTACCGTAGAGAGTTGAGTCCTTTGACTGGCCAGACAGTACTACATTCGATCTTCTCTCTGATTACGGTTCATTTTCCCTTTGCCTACACATACACCGAATAGTCTGTCCTATTCTTTACAGATTCTCCTCTGTCCTCATACACCTGACAACACTTACAGTAGATTACCAAACAATTCTTCTGCACCCAATGATGTTACTGAACTATCATTGTTCAGTGGCCGTAGGTAATGGTAGAAGAGTCTCTTTAGCTATGGTAAGCAGCTCTTCTAGGAGAAGGACACTCCAAAATCAAACCATTGTTCTCTAGTCTTAGGTAGTGCCATAGCCTCCTTACCATGGTCTTCAACTGTCTTGGGTTAGAGTTCTCTTGCTTGAGGGTACACTCGAACACACTTCTATATCATTTCTCTTCCTCGTGTTTTGTTGAGGTTTTTAAAGTCTACGTGGGAGATATTTGATTCAATGTTACTGTTCTTAAAGTATTTAATTTTTCCTAGTTTCCTTTCCTCACTGGGCTATTTTCCCTGTTGGAGCCCCTGGGCTTATAGCATCTTGCCTTTCCAATTCCAACTAGGGTTGTAGCTTTGCAAGTAATAATAATAATAATATATATATATATATATATATATATATATATATATATATATATATATATATATATATATATATACATACACGTATATACACGTATATATACATATACACACATATATATATAAAGTGTGTATGTATGTATTCATGTATATTTGCATACATACAGTAGATATGTATATACACTTTTGGGACAGCTTCTCTCTGATGTAATACTCATTGAAGAAAATTGCCTTTATGGCGTAAACGTGTTTGTCTCTGATATAATACTCATTGAAGAAAATTGCCATTATGGCGTAAACGTGTTTCTCTCTGATATAATACGCATTGAAGAAAATTGCGTTTATGGCGTAAACGTGTTTCTTATTAGAATATTCGTATTTTCATGATTTCTTCACATTCACTGAGGCTAGCCTTTGGTTAAAAAATCTAATTCTATTTATTTATTCTAAACTACAACGCTGTTTCAACAATCTTTTTTCTTTATCAAGCGATTACGAATTCAGGTTATAATATAATTATTTTTTTGTTATTTATACGAGTGTTCAGATGAAATCATGATTGATTAAATAAAAAAGTATATTTTCAACATTATAAAAAGGAGAAAAGAAAAAAGGAAATTGAAAATATTTCAAAGTTCTAGTGAGCCTATGCTTAAATATATGTAAATACACAAACAAACTCGCGTGCAGGCGTTAACCATTGTAGATACCGTCCACTTAGCAGTTCAGTCGGGCGAGACCGCTTTCCTGTCAGGGTCATCCATGGGCTGGGTCACCTAGAAACAGCTGCAGGCTGTGTCCTCATCCAAAGGAACCCACGCCCCTACTAACTGGAAAGTAACTTAATAATATCAAGTATCACTTATTAAAAATTTAAAGGCCAGTCATGAATGGCAGAGGTAAGGGACAGTGACAGTACCCTATCAAGCAGGACAATGCCCTAGAGACTGACCATATATACATATGATCAGTGCCCAAGCCCCCTCACCACTCAAGCTAGGACCAAGTAGGGCCAGTCAATGGCTGCTGATGACTCAGCAAATAGATATAAAGGCTTCCCAAACCCCACATCCTTAGCTTACCAGGATGGTGAGGTTGCAGCAACCAAAGAAACTAACTAGTTTGAGCTAGACTCGTACCTCAGTCTGGCGTTCATCAGTAACCAAATCAGCCACTACAAACAACCGTATATGGTATTCTATCCCTTTTGTGTTTGAAAACCAATGGGTAAATGTATCCATAGGGTTAGGCCGTCCAATCTAATGGTAAGAAAAAAAATATAAAAAGATAGTCATGTCTAATTAGCATTCCATTCCATGAATTTAATTATGCAAGCTATCTAATTGACAAGTAAATTTGATCAAAGGATATGCAATTAGTTTCGAAAGCGCTTGGGAATAAATTTTCATTGTCAGATAATGGGGTAAATTTTCAAAAGAGTATAATAGTAATATTAATAATAATAATAATAATAATAATGATAATAATAATAATAATAATAATAATAATAATAATAATTTATCATTATTATGTTTATGATGAGAAGAACGAGAATTTGTAAATTCTCTCCTTGACATACCATGAGTAACTAAAAAGGTAATTAGGTAAACTACATAGTGATTATGGAGAGGATCATAAGGATATAAAGGAAGGTTTTTAATGACGAAGAAGAAGAAGAAGCTGTCACTCAATTGTGTGAAGAGCATTACCGACTCTAACGTCAGTCTCTCCAAGCTGTTCGTGTTATCATTCCTCTAAAAGTTACGTCTCCGTCTAAAGTTGTAAATACTGTTCGAGGAGATGAAATTTCATTGCCAAATTCTTGAATGCTACTAATAGGTCTCAGAGCTACTGGTCGAAACTATGAAAAGGAATGAAACAAATCTCTGAGGCAATAAATTGGATCTAATTCCTTGCATATGAGTAAGGCTCTTAAAGACAATAAAATGCATCAAATGGCTTTGTTTACGAGCGCATGCATTGCGAGAATTTCCCCAAGTCCTGTTTCCTTCTGCCAATGCACATTAAAATCATAATACTAAAATAAAAACCATTGTGAAAAGTAATAACCGTCAAGGGAAAGACATAACCAAATGGAAAGTCATTCAAGTGTAAGATAAAATTGATTGTGGAATGGCAGTCAGACGTTCAAGGTTCCAACAGGATTAGCAAAAATAATATTCAGGAAAGAGAGAGAGAGAGAGAGAGAGAGAGAGAGAGAGAGAGAGAGAGAGAGAGAGAGAGAGAGAGAGAGAGAGAGAGAGACGCATGGACATAAAATGAGTTGAGAGAAGGGTAACAGTTAAAGAATGACCTAATCAATGGTTGCCACGTAACGCTGCACCTGAGGAGGCCAAAGTTCAGTTCGTACATTGTTACACTACAAAGAGAATCCTGGCAACGGAAAAGAAAAATATAATACTTCAGATAGAGAGAATTGGAAAAGGTAGAGTTGAAGGAGGAAAGGTTTAAAATGAGAAAATGAAGAAATTCTTCTGAATTGAATTGTTTAGATCATAAGAATATTTTCTTCAAATTAAATGAGAAAGGAAAAAAAGAACATGAGTAGGTTAAATATGTTATATGGTATTTTTATTTCCCGGATGTTCCATAGTCCTATTTACTTTACTTTCTTAACATGTCGTTTCTGTGTGTGGCTTTTGTTGTTGAATATATTTATGTTATATTTATGAAGTATTCATTTATTTATTATCATTAGGTTTTTTATCGGGTTAATGTCTGCTTTCCTACTTACCTGCGGACGCCAACCACCACCAACACCACACCGTGTCAACACATGAAATTTAAACAAATCTTTCTTATAATCCTAAACATTGACACTCATTGTAATATGTATCTTCCTTTAATATATACTTAATATATAAGATATCACCTTCAAATAGCACATGGATGAGAGAGGGAGAGAGAGAGAGAGAGAGAGAGAGAGAGAGAGAGAGAGAGAGAGAGAGAGAGAGAGAGAGAGAGAGACGCATATTCGAATATTGGTTAGGCAGCATGACTAGAGGAGGTACACTACCATAACAGCTTCTTTCTGAACCGATTTCATCCTCTGGACTGACTATAGTTGTTTGTGCAGTAAGGCTGCGTCCCTGCTTTCTGCTTTTCCACTTCGTGGTTCTGGTTCATACTGAAGTAGTTGAGTAATATGCGATTATATATATATATATATATATATATATATATATATATATATATATATATATATATATATATATATATATATATAGATATATATATATATATATATATATATATATATATATATATATATATATATATATATATATATTTGTTTTTCTTTTTTTTTTCTTTTTGTTGTGCGTGGTGGCTGATAGGTAATAACAGGGAGGCTAGGGGAATAAAGGTAAGTGAAGTTTATTCAATAAGATAACGAGCTTATATACAAACAGTTGAGGGGAAGAATGTCACAAAGATTCAAACAATGTGAAACATGCGATGGCAAGCTTAAACAGGTTTCTATTATCAATGCGAGAGAGAAAAAAAAACAATAGCAATACATTAATGAGCGTGTATGAAACACGTGGGGTACACGCTCCTGTATGAAACTACAGCTCTCGGAATACTTTGTGTTTGTTTGTTGTTTGGTTAGGACTTTTGTTTAGAGAGAGAATATTAGAGTAACTCTTTCAAATCGTGATTAGTAGTCGTATGAAATCTAGGACAAAAAACAAGCAACCAAAGTCCATTTGTTTTTAATAATTGCCGCAAAAAAAAACATGTTCTGCAGATACTACTAAATTCTGTCCAATAGTATTTGTATGTCCAGTGATTATGGAGTGCTCATTATTAATTCATAGATTCAAGACATTTTGTCTCGTTCATTGCGTTCATCACTTTAGCTCCTGTGTCATTACGTCTCTCATTTGAGTCACTCTTGCATTTACATGATGTTTGGATTGAAAAAACTCAATAGTATGCCCTACTTTTTCTACTATACAATGGAGTATGTTAGGTTTTTAAACGAAAACAATATAATGTAGAAAATCCTCAAATTAGATTTTCATATTTCCTTGGTTTTGCATGTTTTGATTACTTAACTTTTCCACGACATGATTGAGTCACTACCCTTATATAATCTATTTTCCAGTGCGTTTCGTCAGTAATTGATTATTGTTTTATTCTTCAGCGTAAAACTGAAAATTTTATTTCCACCTTTTTTTCATATATTTTATTTTATTTTAAATATTTTATATATTAATTGTAACATCAATGCTTTGGGTCAGATATTTTGGCCCTTTCATTTTTTGGTAATTTCTATTTCGGTTATTTCTTTCGTTCCAAGCTGTGTCTATCTATTGTTTATTTTTATTCCTCCTTTTCAACTTCTTGGATTAAGCTTTTTTATCTTTTTTTAGTGTTCTGCAAAACAGTTTCTCTTTGTCATTCGTATAGGCCTAGTCCGCGTCTGAGTTAATATCTGGTAGGTTTATGAATTCTCAATTTATTCATTTTCATTGATTATAAATACCACATGAAATGTCTTTATTTAAAATTATTTTTGTCTTTCACCTTTTTCAGGGTTCTTTTTATAGCTTGGCTAATTCATTTATTGTTACCGTTTAATTTTTTGTTCCCGAAACCTTTTGAACGTTTGTCAGTTATCCTTGGTACATTCGTTTTATTATGTTTCCTCAGTATCATCTCATTATCACGTTTTTCCTCCTTGATAATCTCTTGCAGTATAAAATTCCTCCCCATTGTTTTGACAGTTAAGAAAATAACTAAATACAAAATGTGATGTGGAATGTTTGAGCATTAGGATAACATTCTTTGCTTTCTTCCTTCTTTCCATATTCTGCTACGCTTCCTGGTGAGTTATTCGCTTTCTTGTTCCCAGACAGAGAAAAGGACAAAGAAAAGGAATAAAACTCAGAGGGACAAGTTACGCCCATTCGAGTCTTGAACAGCATTTGGAATGACCCAGAAACTGTCCAAGGTTTCGTGATGGTGGGCGTAGGAAGCGGGACCTCATTCGGAAAGGTTCTTATTTGGTGTTTTGTGGATCTTCTGTTCGTCCTATTTTCCTGTTCTTCGTACTTATTTGTTCTTCCTATTTTTATGGTCTGGCTACCGACATTTTGGTACAGTTTGCAAAGAGCACGTGTTTGGAAGTGCACAGATTTGAATTGAATTCATAGTTTTTCATGAACATTTATTGTTACTCCTTAACACTTACTGATACTTGTGTAATTCTGGTATCTTGGAGGAACATTCGTTGGCACAAGACCAGATTATAATTATTGACTATGCATTGTTGGTTGTTACCGTCGGGGTCGACCAGAAATACCTGCAAATATTTCATCAATGAGGTATACATGTATTTTTTATTTTATCAGGCTTATTTGAATTATCAAAGTTTAATCACTATGCATGTGGAAAAAAAACATCGAGCCCTTCCTCAAAATAAAAAATCCTCTTATATCTTCGATTTTGTTTTTACATACGTCTAATCCTTCATAATTTGAGTAGACCGTAATCTCTGAATTATCATTAGATTTTAATTTTTAGTCATATGAAAGTCACGTTTGAAATAACCTCTTACAAGTTTATTTTTGGATCAAAAGGGTAGTTGTAGTTTAAGTTTTTTTTCCAAGAGAGAATCAACGAAAGGTAATAAATTTTGTCAAAATAATTATGAAATTTACGTGTCATCTTCACTGTAAAGTAGTTACGTTAATTTGGATTGGACAGTGCAATATTTAAGAGAGAGAGAGAGAGAGAGAGAGAGAGAGAGAGAGAGAGAGAGAGAGAGAGAGAGAGAGAGAGAGAGAGAGAGAGAGAGAGAGCATATTAAATTTATTGACGGTCCAGATATTTTTCTATTCACATGTCATTGTGCTTTCTGCAAGCATGGTCATGCAAATGAGAAGTTTGCCAACAACAAGGAAAACCTGATCAGTGAGAGACTTCATTTTGCCCGACTTCTTCACAATGTATTACATTGACCACAAATTGTAAGTTCAATATTCGTCACCAAATCGATAATGTCCTGCAATGAAAGAGAGCGTCTGTCTTGCTAAGGGTTCGGTCTTTCATTTTAAACAGTCATTGTTCCCCTAACAATGCAAAAAAAAAAAAAAAATCCTTCTAGCATAAATATTGCATATTATTATTATTATTATTATTATTATTATTATTATTATTATTATTATTATTATTACTTACTTACTAATCTACAACCCTAGTTGGAAAAGTAGGATGCTATAAGCCCAGGGGCCCCAACAGGTAAAATAGCCCAGTGAGGAAAGGACACAAGGAAAAATAAAATATTTCAAGAACAGTAACAATATTAAAATAAATATTCCATATATAAACTATAAAAACTTTAATAAAACAAGAGGAAGAAAATTATATAGATTAGTGTGCACGAGTGTACTCACAAGAAAAAAAACTGCCACCCAAGACAGTTGAAGACCATGGTACAGACGCTATGGCACTACCCAAGACCAGAGGTTGAGGTTCACTTTTTAAGTTTGTGCTCTTGATAACCTTTTACAAGAATTGGTTATTTTCATATTTCTAGATATTTTGAGAAATCTAAAGCAATTGTTACGATAAAGGTGTATATCTGGCTCGAAAGTACATTCCGAAATAACATTTCAATATGTGTACAGTATTTAATATACTAAAAAATACAGTGCTGCTTATCGATGACCTTAAAGTGTTTCAAATGGTATAAAAGAAAATAGAAATATGTAGAAGGTTGTCTGTAGTAGGTATTACGTAATGCCCTTTGTAGTGTTCTTTGTGCCCTATCTGCATTTAAAGGTTTAAAGTCCGCTCATGAATGGCATAGGCAATGGGCAGTAACATTGCCCTAGCTAGCAGGTCAATCCCATAGAGACTGACCAAGCTTTCTCTCTACCCAAACTAGGACAAGGGAAGGCCAGGCAATGGCTGCTGAAGAGTCAGCACGTAGACTTATATGCTCCCCCAAACCCATCCTTAGCTTACAAGGACGGTAGTTTGCAGTTACTAAAAGACTATTGAGTTTGAGCCAGGCAGTGACTCTTCTAATAGGGAATCACAACCTCCATATCCCTCTGCTTTGCCTCCATTCCTGCTCCCCTTCTCCCATCCTGCTCTCCAACATCATTCAAGTTTTACTTCATCTTATTACTGCAGGTTTTCCCCCTAGTTTCACTAGATTGTGGACTAGCCCGATATGCCCAAGCGCCGTGATATATAGCCCAAATTCATGTATCCAATCCAATGATATTCCTTGCTATGGAACTTCAATTAGGACATGACGGTTTATATGGGAATATTTTAACAAAAAAATAACGCAGAGGAGGCTTGAAGGTTAACGGTAACATTATCAAAACTAATGTTGTGACTTCGAGCTAAAGGCAATTCATATTTTGTTTAAAAGAATATTCATCACTATCATCATCATCGAAAGAGTCTATGTTATGAGAAAATTGGCAACGAGGCAAGGATCCTATGGTGCTGCTTTTGTTCGGATAGGATAGAATAGTAAAGTTGTAATTCGATATTCTAATAAATTTAGAATATGATATATTTGTTGTTTTGTTTATTTAAAAAGAAAAATGTGATTATCAACCTTAGAAATATACAAAATCACGATAACTAAATACAATCGCAATGTTTAGTGTGAAAGACAAAGTTTCTCCCAAGAATGAAACATCATTTCGGCGTCAATGGTAAAATAAAAGACAAAAATGTGGGGAAAAAATCTATGGCCTCTGAAGGAGACCTACTTATCACTTAGGGATTGAATTGGATAGAGGAAGCCATTAAGGGGATTCTTTATAATGGTGGATTTGATGGTTTTAGAAGGGAAGTTGGGAAATTTATCCTGGATATTACAAGTATTTATGACCAGGGAGAAAAAGAGAGAGAGACCGCAAGAATGGGTTATCCTTGAATAGCAGCTTTTATGTAAATTGTACTAGACTGACAGCTCAAGATTTCTATGAGGTTTGCCTATTATTTTCTTGAAGTGAGTGAGTGTATATTTGGTATTGAGCAAATAACATCAAGAGATTTATTCTTTTAAGAGGCATTATGTAACTAATAAAAGTTTTGCTAAATGGTTTCTTAAATACGAAAATAGGTTTAAAGGTGGCTGTTTTTTTTTATTATGGTTACCAACTGTTTGACAAATATGTCGTGACCTTCAACCAACCGATTGACAAATATCTCGTGACCTTCGACCAATTATTTGACAAAAATGGCGTGACCATCTATCCATTGTTTGACAAATATGGCGTGACCTTCGAACAACTGTTTGACAAATATGTCATGACCTTCGACCAACTGTTTGACAAATATGGCATGACCTTCGACCAATTATTTGACAAATATGTCATGATGTTCGACCGACTGTTTGACAAACATGGCGTGACCTTCAATCCAGTGTTTGACAATATGTCGTAACTTTAGATCTGCTGTTTGACAAATATGTTGTAACCTTCGACTAACTGTTTGACAAATATGTCATGATCTACGACCAACTGTTTGACAAATATGCACGACTTTCGATCCACTGTTTGACAAATATGTCGTGATCTTCGACCAACTGTTTGACAAATATGTCGTGATCTTCGACCAACTGTTTGACAAATATGTCATGACCTTCGACCAACTGTTTGACAAATATGGTGTGACCTTCGATCCACTGTTTGACGAATATGTCGTGACCTTCGACCAACTGTTTGACAAATATGTCGTGACCTTCAACCAACAGTTTTACAAATATATCGTGACCTTCAACCAACTGTTTGACAAATATGTCGGGATCTTTGACCAACAGTTTGACAAATATTTCGTGACATTTGACCAACTGTTTGACAAATATGGTGTAACCTTCGACCAACTGTTTGACAAATATGCTGTGACCTACCAACTGTTTGAAAAATGTGGCATGATGATCGATCCACTGTTTGACAAATATGTCGTGACCTTTGATCCACTGTTTGACAAATATGTTATGACCTTCGATCCACTGTTTGACAAATATGTTGTGACCTTTGACCATCTGTGTGACAAATATGTCATGGCCTTCAACCAACAGTTTTACAATTAATGTCGTGACCTTCGACCAACTGTTTGACAAATATGTCGGGATCTTCGACCATTTGTTTGACAAATATGTCGTGATATTTGACCAGCTAGTTGACAAATATGGTGTGACCTTCGACCAACTTTCTGACAAATATGTCGTGGCCTTTGACCAACTGTTTGACAAATAAGTCATGACCTTCGACCAACTCTTTGACAAATATGTTGTGACCTACCAACTGTTTGAGAAATGTGGCATGACCTTTGATCCAATGTTTGACAAATATGTCGTGACCTTTGACCAGCTGTTTGACAAATATGTCTTGTCCTTCGACCAGCTGTTCGACAAATATGTAGTGACCTTTGACCCACTGTTTGACAAATATGTCGTGACATTTGATCAACTCTGACAAATATGGGATGACTTTCAGTGCTTTTAAACAGTTTGCTTAAACCCGGGGCACAAAAATATCACAATCCTATAATATGATTCTTAATATTCAAGTTATGAAATAACAGTTCGATGTATGAAAGAACAGCATTCCTTCTTCGATATCCCTGGTAGCCAATATCTGCCGCAATAGCTGCCACGTAATCTCTGGTTCAACGTGTTGTAACTGAAATTGCTACATGAAAATCGTGCGGTTTAAATAAGGGAAAATCCATGGCTTCATCCCTAGACATGGTAGAGCAGGGAACTGAAAGGAGAGAAAAAGAAAATTCTTCACATAACTTTTCGAACATTCAACGTTAAATTTAGGTATTTATACAAGGGTGTATCCATTTTATAGCTTCTAATAGAAATCGGATTAGTGTGTATCACATTGTCTTATTCTTCCTAACTTTTTTTTTTTTTTAAGAAAATGGTTTCAATGAATGGACGTAAATTTAATTAACCTTTACCTGTTTCGTAACAAAACCACACAAAAAACTGTAGTTAAAGAAAAACTGAAATGTTTTCTTAACTATCGCTTTCTTTATAAAATGAAATAAAAATAGCACAGACTTCATTAAAACCAGTTTTAAAGACCTGAACGTAAACTGAATTTACCCCCATTTCCTGTTTCGCAACAAGAGACAAAAACTGTAGTTAGATAGAAACTGAAGAACTTCAGTTAAAGTCATGGTGGAGTATCCAGCGTTGATGATCCTTCTTCTTCTTCTTCTTCTTCTTCTTCTTCTTCTTCTTCTTCTTCTTTTTTCTTAATGTATTAGCACACGTCACCTAACAGGCAACCATAGTGCCATCCCTCTCGTATTTTACTTTGTAATAAATCATAGAGTTTTGAGGAGGCCCGAGGACTTCAGGAAGACTGCTAGATGACGGTAGATCTTCTTCAATGCATGTGGAGTTTCAGAGTCAGCCCCCAGGATCTTATCTAGCTGAAAAGGGACACCAATCCGAAACGGAGAATGTCTCAGAAACACTCTGGATGTAAAATATCGAGGGCAGTGTAGTATAATGTGCCTTACATCCTCTATTTCACCACAGGAGCAAAAAGGTGAATCCTCAAGGGAAAGGCGATGTAGATGGGCTTTCAGTCTTAAGTGTCCAACACGAAGTCGAAGAATTGCAGAGTTTAGCTTCTTTGATGCCAATGACGTTGTTAGAGCTATCAACAAATTTGATCTTCTATATGGGCCAAGCTGAGAGAATTGAAGTTCCACCTCTCTATCCAATCTCCACTTCTCCCATACAGCCCTACGATAAGTTGTGATATGTTCTGAAACTGGAATATGTACATGATTTACTATGTTAACAAATGAATGAGCCCCTTTTGCAATTGAGTCCACAAGTTCATTTCCCGGAACACCACTATGACTTGGAACCCACTGAAGTTTCACTACAATATTTTTCTCTTTCAATGACTTTAGACTGCAACAAATAGGATCCACCAACGATCGAAAAACAACTGCATAACAACGAATTAAATCTAAAGAAACCTTTGAATCCGTAAAAATAATTACTTTCGAATTATAAAGAAACTCTTAAACAAACCTCAAAGCCTTCATAAGACCAAAAAGTTCAGCCGTAACTATATTTACAGATGAGATTTTCCAAGCAGCATGAAATTCTAGTGTAGGAATCGACATCGCTGCCGTGCAGGAAGATTGAGATTCAGGTAATGAACCATCTGTATATATGTGCACATATCCATTATATTCCTCATCACACAGTTTGTTGAAGGAACTTACGACTAAATGACCCTCTTGCTTGGCTGCAACTGGAAAATCTGAAGATAAATATTCACTCATAGGAAACCAGGGTGGTAAGGGAGAAATGTCAGGTAGAGGGGAAAAAGAGCCACATGGGAAGTGCAAAGAACTAAGCATAAGATGCTCGAACCACAGTTGGAACCTGTCTCCCCGTGGTCCAGTTTTTACTGTGGATGGCTGCATAATCATGTGATAAACATTGGAATAATGGATGATCCAAACTACTATTACATATTTTCGTATACTACACCATCAATCTGAGTTGACGCCAATACGATAAGGGGAGACAGTTTACCTCACAATGAAGCAATAGGATTGGGGACGAGCGAAAGGCACCAGAGATCAATCGTAATGCTGTTGACTGAATAACATCCAATCTACTTAGCAGTGTTTTAGAAGCAGAGCCATACACTATGTCCCCATAGTCCATCTTACTCCTAATAAATGACTTATAGAAAATAAACAAACTTTGATGATTTCCTCCCCAAGAAGTATGTGCTATACGCCTCATAACATCTAAACGCTTTAAACAGTTTAGACGAAGGTATTCTACATGATGTTTCCAAATCAACTGTGGACCATCAAGAACCATACCCAGGAAACGATGCTTTGTAACAAAGGGTTTGACCGAGTTCTCCAACCGAATCTCTGGTATGCAGTTTACCCTTTTCCGAGTGAAACACATCAACCTAGACTTTGAGGGGTTTATATTCAGACCCCATTGAATAGTCCAAACTAGAAATGAGTCTACAGCCTTCTGCAATTTCAGCTGAGCATCCAAAACAGAACACCCTGACACTTGAAAAGTGATGTCGTCTGCTTGGATAAGCGTCCTCACACCTGGAAAATGAGGAATGTCATACAACAAGACTGTGAATAACAAAGGGCTGAGGACAGAGCCCTGTGGCACTCCTGTTTTTACAGGATACTCGGAAGATTTATCCCTCCCTATCAAAACCTGGAAGAAACGATCTTGAAAAAATGATGGCAGCCACCTCAAACTATTCCCCCTTAGGCCTAACATACAAATTTTGTATAATACACACAAGTGAGAGGCATTGTCAAATGCCTTTGACAAATCAAAAAACAGGACCAACGACACCTTATTTTCTTTAAACCCCTTGTAGACCTCATGCTCTAGTTGAGCAATATTATCCAGAGTACTTCGACCTTTGCGAAAACCACACTGGTTAGACGGTAAAAGAGAATTGCTTTCCAGTCACCAACTGAGTCTTGCATGTACCATATGCTCCATCAGCTTACCAAAACATGAAATCAGAGATATCGGTCTATATGAAGATGGAAGAGAAGGATCTTTATCTGGCTTTAAAACTGGAAGAATATGTTGCAACTTCCACCGCAATGGGTAGTAACCCTCAACCCATCCCCGGTTAAACAATTTCAACACTACTTCAAGACTCTCCCCTGGAAGATGTGTGAGCAGTTCATTGGCCACCAGATCACTCCCAACTGCTTTTCCCTTCCGTAAACGACCTAACTGGCTATTGAGCTCCTCCAAAGTAAAGACTTTATTTACTTCATCATTCGACTGTTTAAGCAAACAAGAAGACAAAAGATTGCAAAACCTGTTCATTTTGTATGGTCCTCGCCGTACTCATAATGGTGGTGGAAAAGGAGGCAAAGACTTCTGCTTTAGCTAAATCATCAATAAGGAGTACTCCATCCCGAGACAAAGGGAAGGACTGGGTCACACCTACCCCTACAATACTTCTAATAAAATTCCAAGCTACTGCAGTGTTTGAGGCAAAATTCAACTGACTGCAAAAACTATGGAAACTTAATCTCTTGCTTTTGCGGATGATTTTTTTAGCCTTTGCTTCTAGACGTCTGTACTCCAGCTGAGCTTATCTAATAGGGCAACGTTTCCATTTATTGTACGCCCTTCTCTTAATTGCCACTGCACTTGAGCATTCCTCATTCCACCAAGGCTTCCGTGGTTTGGAACCAAATTTCCCAGGCCCCAACTTAAAGCAATTTTTCCCAGCTACCAAAATTTCATTTGTAATACTGTCTGATTCTTCATCAATGGAATACAATGAATTATCTTGATGGATAACTAACTGTTTGTAATTATGCTACTTTGACTCTCCACCTTTAAAGGACCACCTGGGACGATGGTATACCTGTATGATAGGAAACCTCTCAAACCTAATCATAACTGGCAAATGATCACTACCAATACTAACTTCAGTAGATATAACTGATGGTGAGGTAAACCACCCAGAACCTAAACACAAATCCAGAGTAGATTCATCACCTCTATATGGGTCAATACGAGTGCGAAGACCTGGGGGAAGCAATAAAGTTAAGTTATGGGATAAGAGTGAATTAAAAACAACTCTGCCAGCTCTATTCACTAATCTGTCTGTCAAATGGGGATCCCAATAAGTGTGATGGGCATTAAAGTCACCCATTACCAAGGCTGGTGTTTCCAACAGATCAAAATAGTAATCTAATTCTTGACTGGTAAAACAATTACCAGACTTAAAGGAGTTGTAGCACATTAAAATGTCCCCCCAGCCAAAGGAAAACCCAACCTTAACACCTATCACTTCCAGACTTCCCTCTGGAAAATCACCAAAATCAAGGATAGAAAATTTCAAATCTTTTCTAAAAAAAAACCAACACCTCACCCTCTTCCTTTATCACTCCTAATAAATGTATAACCCTGAAAGACTGGGGTTATTCTAGGAGTCAGCCAAGTTTCACATAAACCTACTATGTGCGGGTTACGGTCATATAGCATATTCTTAAATTCGGATAAATTTGAAATTAGGCTACGTGCATTCCAGTAAATGATACAAGTTTGATTGGGTTCCATTATCTAACTAATACTACCTTAAGGATACGACATAAAGGACGGAGAAGCTTGCTAAAATCGGGAAGGTTCTCAATAAAGGATTTGCCATTATTAAAAAGACAATAACACACTGCAAGAATAGATAAAAGGGTTGTGAGGTCTTCCTTATCTGACTTTATTTCATTTGCATTTTCTCTATATGCTCTGGAGGAGAAATAAGATGTGGTTTGTCGAAAAGGATCAACCTTATACGACTTTGGATCAGGACGGTCGGCTCGCTCAGCAGGCTGTGCAGGACGACTGGATACTGGAGAAACCTCCCGATGCCTGGCTGGTAGCCTAGGCCAAGCAATAGACTGAGGGTCAAAGCCGTGAGAATCCCTACGGCCATCCCTATAGGCTGTATTAATACCTCTATCTGGAGTCAACTGTACTTGATTAGGCCTAGAACCCGAAGCAACATTTCCTATAACATCACCTGCTTTATGCACATCTGGATCAGAAGGGATACTACGGACCTGTGCCTTCTGTCCTGCAGCTGGCTCTGAAATACTGGTTACTGAACGACCACTACGAGAAAATTTCTGTGCTCTACCATTTAGCTCCCTAATCTTCATATTTGCTTCCTTAACTGACAAATTACCTGTTCGTTTTTTTGGATTCGATTTCATTTGCCCTTATATTAATAGAGCATTCCTGGGAAGTGAACTTGTGGTTACCCCCACTGAAAACACAGTGATAGCCTTTCTGACAAGTATTTACATTTTCATGGAACATACCACAGCGAACGCAGCGCTTCATTGTTTTATTACATGTTAAAGTGCCATGGCCGAATAAATGACAATTATAGCATCTTAACGGGGGGGTTTTACATAATCATATACCGTGTAGGTGAAGTGTCCCAATGCGACTCTTTTTGGAAGGGACTCAGCAGCCCCAATAATTATATACCTGGTATAAAACCCGCTCCTGTCTACCAATCTCTTCACAGATAAGCTTTTATTATCACAGGCTCCTTCCACAACCACCAAAGCCTCTATGATCGTTTCAATCTCGATGTCCTTCTCAATAGGGCCAAAAGTCCCAAACCTCCTTTCTTCCATATCTGCTGGATACCAACATCTTACAGGATGGGTGCCAAGCTCCTTAATTAAATCCAGGGAAGGCATTTTGCCACAACTATGATGGTCACATACCTCCATTCTAAAACTGGATCCTTTGCCTAAACTTCTAACACTATGTTGGATGACATATTTCCCAAAAATAGATGCATTTAGTATTTTTGTGACCGTCAAAGGGTTCGTCGCGGTAAAGTTATCTAGGAATTTAATTATTACTACTTTATGGGTTTCTTACTTACATGAATGAGAGGTGGAACGGTTTTGTTTATTTGGGCTTACTGGGATGAAATGTAGTTGGTCCTGCCCTACCTTTGATCGCTTCTTTTGGATACCTTTCTCGTCGACCGAAGTATTTAACTTATCAGTATTTTCATCTTCCAGATCGGCATGTGTTTTGCGCTTTGACCTGGGATCCTCAATGTTTTTCGGTGTCGAAAACTGGCTCTCCTCCTCCATGTGAATGTCCAATCCATCGACTTCCAAGCGATGATGAGTGAAATGGGAAACTGGTGATTCCGACCCATGATCCTTGATATTCACATCACTATCCATGTCTCTAATTGAATAGCAGTCAGCTGATAACAGCCACTGAAATCAGTGAAGGGTACTGAAATACTGTAACACTATTTAGCTACGAAAAAACAGGGGTTTACAGCACCGAGGCCACACCAAGACTCGCACGTGTGATCACCGCAAGAGAGAACACTCCACCCGTTGATGATCCGATTCATTGTATCTTATCGAGATTGAAGGATATTTTGTCGGCTTCTTGAGCCTCGCTAAGTGTAGTTTCTAAGTTTAAATGCTTCATCTACGAAAAAACTAACAGTTTTGTGATTTCAAATCGAAATTACCAGTTACTCTATACCTATACTCCTAGTATTGGCGTTATGGAAAAATACGAACAATACATTTCACTTCATTTTCTGGTACTAGTTTCACAGGGCCTTCAGTATATTGTAGATTTCTAAACACTGTAACATTCTTGAGCCCAATAGTCCACACAGACGACTTGTTGATGAAATAACCATTTTACCTAAGTAATTACCAAAACTCTTCAAACTTCATTCACTGTAATTCCCCTCTTGTATTAACCATTATATTTAAGGTTATCAATTGGTAGTAACAAATATAAAAATTTCCATATCAAGAATATTCAACCTACTCAAACTATTATCACACGTGATTGGCATTACAAGAAAGTCTCGTTTATATTTGTTTGAAAATTTTCCGTCAATTTAGGTTTAACGTAATGATTTTTTAAATATTAGCTCTCAGGGAAAATCTTTTCTGTATTTCAAGTCGATTTATCCAACAAGGAAAAAAATACAAATTTACATTTTAGATCCAATCGGACATTACAGAGCGCCGCTCTCTCTCTCTCTCTCTCTCTCTCTCTCTCTCTCTCTCTCTCTCTCTCTCTCTCTCTCTCTCTCTCTCTCTCTCCATAAACTATAAAGGCAATGAAACTCCCCTTTTCTCTTTCAGAATCATTAGTTCCACCATCATGAAAATCCACTTAAGGACTTCCTAATCATTACTGATTGTTAAAGCGAACATTTAGGTTACCATTATTTGTCCTAATGTTACTATACCACTAACGGATTGAAGCTCCATTGTGAGAATGATTTTCGAAGTCCTTCGCACTTTATAACAGTTAATGGTTATCGAGGTCGTTCGTGTTTTGCAAGTCACATCTAAGTGCATTTATGCGGTAATATTTCTTATGCTTATGATTGATAGATTGATTGATTAAACTGACATTTTTTGCTTATGAGTGCCGTATATTTGTGGGAGTGATGTTTCCCTATATTCTGTACTTGCTCTTTTTCATCTTTATAAGTATGTGTGTTTGCATTTTTTATGTAAATGTAAATGTATTTACCTGTTGCTTGTTAGAAAGAAGAAAGAATATGTGTAGTCACTGATATAGATTTTACTCTTATAAAAATGGTAATGACATTTATTTTCTGAAAAAGAAAACTTTAAAATTTGGAAATTGTATGAGAAAGCATTGAGACATTTATAAATAAGTTAGGATAAACCTCAAATAGATCTCAAGCAGACAATGTTTATTTTTTTCTTTTTTCTTCTTTTTAAAGCTGTTTATCTTCAATAGACAGAGAAGAGCAAAGATGGATAACACTGACTTAGGATATACTATTCAATCGGAGAATTTGCTCAGAAGGCCATTAACCTAAAAGTGTTGTTCCCATATTTGCATATATTTGGATCGCAACTGGGAATCAGAAGTCGGGTTTACATATTAATGGATTGTAATCCGACCTCAAAAACATTTTGCACTTTCCCGATTGAAATCCGGATTATCTCGATTACTGGAATATTTGAAATTTATTTTGAAAATAGGCAAAGCAAATTTTTAGTTTAGTCTTCATATACTGATTATATGAAGGTGATATATACGTACATACGACAGGAGAACCGCTCTGAAGTTATAAACTTACAATAGGCCTTTATAAAGGTTAAGTGAGAAAAGTATTTAGAATTTACTAATGACAATGAAATTGACACAGGCTCCGTTTCATCTTTGGGAACGTCATCAGCTTTAGAACTCATTGGGGTATGTTTTGAGCAAGATTATTATATAGGTCGTCTATAATCCAGTAAAATAATTTAGATATTTGACATCTAAAAATCCTTTTCAGCAAAAAGCTGTGCCTCAGTCTTTTCTTCTATCATTAAAGGATTCTATATTTTCTTTAAAAAATCCCAACGAAAGTATTATACCACCAGAAAGATAAACAAATCGTATTATTATTTAAAAAAAAAAATCCATTTCCCCAATAAAATCCTCTCATCATCATATCTTAGAGATAGAGAAAGATTTTCAATAAAATAGAAAATGAATTGATTTCTTTTTCTTTTTATTTCTTTCTTTTGTGTAGAAACCAGGTTTCCTACTGAGAACTAAATTTCTTCAAGAATGTTATACTCAGGTTTTGGGAAAAAGATGAATCAAGAAAATAAAAATCCGAAAAATTTGACAACAGATAGCTGACAATAGAGAAAAACGAAGAACTATCAAAATAGTACAGAGTACATCATAAGTATCCGTACAGGTAAATCTCTTACTTGATATTGCGTATTTATAATATGCTTAATGCAACTGAAAAGTATTCAGTATTTCTATTTATGCATACTGCAACTCAAAAGAAACTTGCCAACAGAAAATTAGTTATTTTGGCTACACACAAAACTATTGATATCGTGCCACAAAATTAAACAAATTCTGTAGGCCTTTCAAAAATTATTAGGCTTAGATATTCATCTAGTCTCTTTGACAGATTAAGTTATTTGAATTTTGTTGTCCTTTATCAACCTGATTTACGTAACTACTTTTAGTAATGCGAGAGTCGGGCGGTAATGAATAACACACACTATTCAAGTTTCGTGGCTATTCATTATGAATGCTGAATGAAGTGCACTTGTTTGGTGATGAATATTACGACTAAAAGACCACATGAAAACTATTTGCTTCATTTATATAGTTATTGTTAAAAGTCAATTTATATTGAATACAATATTTTTCCTCCACCACTGTTGCTAGTTCGATTTGTGTAGATATGCGGGTTCTCTCTCTCTCTCTCTCTCTCTCTCTCTCTCTCTCTCTCTCTCTCTCTCTCTCTCTCTCTCTCTGTATCAAATTCCCTTTACATTTCCACCCTCTACGTGCTTACGTCACAGTTCCCTGTTGATGGGAGAAGGA
>NC_090761.1:15001304-15031304 GCF_036898095.1 Palaemon carinicauda
TGTTCATAATTTATGTGTCGTGTTCATTCGTCCATCCTACCCAGATCGCATCGTTATCTCTTTGGTATCTGGTCTCTTCTTGCCTAAGAGAAAAAAAAAAAAATGGATAAATAAAATTAGGGCTAGACCAGGATCCTGGACTAGACCCCCTTACATCCTCTGGGTCTCGAATGGTCTCATGATACGTTTTTGTATTATTAAATTTCTAAAACTTCTACCAATGAAAATTATTTTAGAAGAATATTTCCGTATCTAAAAGAAAACGAAAGAAACGAACTTTAAATATCGAGATCGATACATTGAAAAGGGTAATTTAACTGCCATCTTAATAAAGAAGTAATAGAATGGTAATTAAAGAAAGAATCATTTTTTTAATATGTTATAAGAAAACTTTTAAATATCATCGGTATAAAAGAATATAAGTTTAAAACCAAAATAGAGCGCATCTTTATCTAATATACAGCATGGTAAATGCAAAAGGAAAATCTTCTAAAAGAAAATATTTTCTCTGGTGTGAATATGAAAGTAGCCTTCACTATCTAATATAACAATTGCGAAAACCATTACATACGACTGATTCCCTTCATGGAAATAAGAGGAAAGGCTCTCAACCAAACCATCGATGAAGGCTCCCTACGGATTCCTCGGTTAACCTCTCATAATGTTTTGGATTTAGTTATATATATATATATATATATATATATATATATATATATGTATGTATATAAACATATATATATATATATATATATATATATATATATAGAGAGAGAGAGAGAGAGAGAGAGAGAGAGAGAGAGAGAGAGAGAGAGAGAGAGAGAGAGAGAGAGAGAGAGAGAGAGAGAGAGAGAGAGAGAGAAAAATATAATATATATATATATATATATATATATATATATATATATATATATATATATATAATATATATATATATATATATAATCATCAGTTTTTACCAGTCCATTGCAAAAGAAAGGTCTGTCTTTCCACTTGCGTCTGTTTATGTTCTTTCTCTGCCAGTCCACACCCTCAAACACCCTTAGTTCGTCAATCCATCGTCTTTTCTTCCTTCCCCTACTTCTTTTGTAATCTTTAGGGACCCATTCTGTTATTCTTGATGTCCATCTATTATCTGCCATTCTCCATATATGTCCTGCCTGTCCATTTATTGTCACAAGTTGTTAGAATATCATCTAATTCAGTTTGCTCTTTTTCTGTTTCTTAGTGTTATTCCATTCTTTATTCTTTCTATAGCTCTTTGAGTTGTAACTAGCTTATGTTCTAAGGGTTTAGTAGGTTTCCAAGTTTCTGATGCATAAGTCAAAACTAGTTGTACTATCTTAATTTTCATAATTTCATTTTGGTTAGCAAATGCTCTTTATTGCACGCTTATTCTTCTTTTAATTTCTTTCTTGTGTCCTTGGGAAACACTTACTGCCTGTCTTGAGTACGTATATTCATTAACAATATCTAGGAGTTCGTCCATAATTCTTATTTGTTGGCTCTTTGCATTTTCATGGAACATAGTTTTATTTATTTTCAGTCCTTCAATTATGCTCTCTGTTAAAATCTTTTATTATCTTTTGTAATTGATCCCATGATTAACTAAACACACACACACACACACACTCACTCACTCACTCCTTGCTCCCTGCTTGTTCTCGAGTATTTTGGAATAGTTGTGCTAGTCAACAAGTTCCATGCATACTGTGGCAGAAATTAAAGCCAACTTCAATCACCCCGAGAATAGCTCGCTGAATAGGCCCAGTACTTTCAAGGAATACTGGAAAGAATCGATTTTTTTTTTTATATATCTACTATATAAAACTAGATTTTATTGAAGTGCAGATATATTCACCCGAGTATACCGGAGATAGCCTTTGTTCTCCCAGTCAGACAAAGGAACCTCCTCCAGGGGCCGTTTTTCTGTATACTGGACCTCTTCCTGAGCTCTCAGTTTAATCGAGTGATTTGCAGAACCCCACCCCTACCCCACCCTCAGAGAAGCCAGTTTATTCTCTTTTGGTCAATATGCTCTTTGCCTTTGCTTCCAATAACGTATTAATATACTGTGATCTTTACCTCCGCCAACGAAGCTGTGAGGAGGTTAATTTTTCGCCCCAGTTTGTCGGTTCTTTTTTCGTGTGAACAACTTCCTGGCCAAAATTTTGTTCATAGTGTAGTTAACCTTTCAGGGATTAGTTGTTTTATTGAGGCGTGGAAGTGGTTCGTATTTGAAAGTCCTAGGTCAAAGGTCATGGTCAAGGTCGAGAAATAAGCCGCCGCTCTACTGAGCGCCCTTCGTTTTATTATATGTTTTATTGAACTGTTGCAACTATAATGTTATAAAAGCCGGGTTTTTAGTATATCTGCTAGTATGTTTTTAGTAGATCTGTTAGTATTTTATTTTTACTAGATATGAAATTGCTTTCTTTTTGGTTGTATATTTTCTTTACTCATCTTATTCGATTAATAAGGGTCTGCTCGAGGGAGCATTTCTTGAAGGAAAAGTGGGCCAATTTGTATTCTGCTCCCGATTTGACTGACTTTATTATCTTTTTATGCAGGCTGGGATAGGATGGGAGAAGGTATGAGGAAGAGAAATTAGAAGAGAAAAGAAAACATTTTAAAAGGAAGTGCTACTTCCTTTCACTGTACTTTCCTCATATTTGTTTTAGTCATATTGCATTCATTCTGTTTTAGAGAGTTTAATTTCTCTTTAAGTCGGGAAATTGTAAGCTTAGCAAGGTTAAATGTATTAATTCTTTGCACGATCATTTACGTTCACTCTAAACGATTTGAACTCTTCTTTTGTTTCGAATCTAGATGAAATATTATTCAGAATTGTTTGGTCTGATTAAATTTAGATTAAATCCTTTATCCATATTATTATCATAAATTTGATTACATACCTATTTTAGGATTTGATTTTACTTTCTCGTTTCTAGAATGATGACTTGTATGTAATTTCGTTTCAAATGCTTTAGTCAAACATTAAATATTTTGCATCGAAATTGATGAAGTAATCTAATTTACTTTAGATTTTTTTTTTTTCGATTTCAGAACATTTGTGTTTTCCATTTGTTGTGTCTTACAAATTCTTAATGATTTTCAGCCATTTCAACATAGTTGTCAGTAATTATTTGTCTTAGATTCTCATTTCTTTTAACTTTTGGCAGGACCGAAATTGATTATGCAAAAAAAAAAAAAAAAAAAAAAAAAATATTTTCGAATCATGTACTGTTGGTTTTATTCTATAATTCGGGGTCAAGGGTAGCATTTGATTATTGTTCGTAATAACTTCATCAAACTCCATTTAAGCATTTTAAGGAATATTCCATTATTTATTTGTTTTTCCTTTTTATATTGAGTTTAGTCATCTTGTTTCCGAAGTTCAAACTTGCAGTGAATGGTATTACGTTGAACAGGCTGACATAAGTCTCACCTCATAATGATCTATTTTAAAGGTTGATACTGAGGTATTTTATATAAATTATTCATTACTTCTAATGTAGTTTATTTATTTCCGTGTTTTTTCTCCTCACTGGGCTATTTTTTTCTCTGTTGGAGCTCTTGGGTTTATAGCATCATGCTTTTCCAACTAGGGTTGTAACTTAGCTAATGATAACAATAATAATCTTGAAAAATGCCTTTCCTCATCTCCTCCTCACTACTAAGTTCAGTGTTTTTCACATCACTCTTTATGTATCCAATCCTCTCACTCTTTTCATACTACATCGTCTTCTCCATAACTTCTTGTCTTTGCACCGAGCCACCGCTCCTTCCATAGACGTTCACCTCGTAAAGGAACAGAAAATAAAGAAGCGTGAAATGAGAACTTCTTTCAGCCAGTGGCTCTCTAATACTCTGAAAGGGTTTCTTAAGACTTCAACTTTGGCCATCACACGGTCCGCTTTCTGTATTTGGGGTTTTAATGGGCAAAGTTTTATATTTCCTTCGAGGGAATCTGGAAGTGCTGCTCTGCCTGGGTGTGCTTTGGGAGTGGGAGAATGCTTTCCAGAATGCTTCGTTCTCGCTTGATCAGTTTGCTTGCTTTGCATGAAACGGTTTGTGCCTCATATCTTTTGAGCATTTGTTTGTTTTGGGGGAGGTCCTCCTTCCTTGGTTGTTATGGCCTGCCTGTTTTGGCTGTCTTCTATAAAAAAAAAAAATCCCTGTCCGTACATTCACTTTGTGTCGGCTTGTGCTTTCATTCGAATTAGAATTAAAAAAAAAAAGAAAAACAATTTTTTTTTTACAAACATACTTACAGTATATGACACAAAAATACGTGAGTTTTCTTGTTGTTAGTAGTAATTGAAAGCTCTTGATTTTCAAAAGCTCTTGTCGATTTATAGAAATTTTTTAGTTATGTTACACATGAGCATATTGAATATTGAACAATTTATCAGAAAAAAAAAAATAAATATGGTACCCATTGCGACATTACTTCCTAGTTTATTATTATTACGTTTTCCTTAATGTTAAATGCTTCTCACTTTAATTTGTGGACTATGCAATTTTTTTTTTCTGTAGGTTGTAGTATATAAAGTCAAGTTTACAGTGAGTATGCTACATGCAAAATTGAAACATTGCCATAGGAGACCGTATATGCTATTTGATTTAGGTTAGAATACTTTTTACCTGATGTTTAGTATTATCTTTATAATGCCCTTATGGATTGAGTTTCTGCCATATATATTATTCAGTACTTAGCTGTCTATCTCAATCTTCAGTTGAAGATTACATCTTTAAATTTTTATTTCTTATTCGTTTCTATGTATTACTTCCCTAGTATATTTTACTTTTTCAACTTTTCGTTTGGGAACGTAACTCATGGTAGTTCGAAACAATAAGCCTCTAAATTTTTCATTTCTAACATTCACTATTGGCTATGAAAAAGACTTTGTTTGTATGCATTGTCCAATTTTGTAGAGAACCATGCGTCATTATGGAATTCCTCTTAAATATGTAAATTTGATTAAGTCTGTTCATTAGCTTAGCAAGTGAAAAGTTAATGTTAGTGGAGTCCTATCAAATGAATGTCCAGTGAATAGCGGAGTATCCAAGTGAATGTGTTGTCGCCCAAGTTGTTTCCTCCTCATGCATATTGTAATGCGTAGAACAATTGTAGATGGTGGAGAAGCATTGGACTGGATTGGTAATAGGAAATTAAACTGACCTTGAGTATGAGCTTCTCTTGTTTTTGAATTGCCCCGTGGTACTTTGTAACACAGATTTCTACTGTAATGCTAAGGTGTGTGTTTTTTTTTTTTTTTCTATAGAGAATTTTGTGTAATCCCATCTTTGATGAATAATATGTCCCACCTTTTGCCAGGTAGCATCCCTATCTCCGTCAACGGTATTAGAATGTTTTTAGCAGTTCGTCATTTTTCTTCCTTTTACTACTTCATTTTTATATTTTGTATGTTTTTCATTAGAAATACTTTTCAGCCCTCTACCCAAAGAGGAATTCTTCACAGACTGTTAATTAGCCAGAATACCTTCCCACTTTTATGCCATTTTTTCCTCTCCATCTTTTCTCATTCTTCGCTTTTGCAAACCTTTTCCATTGCGATACCTTTTTATTTTCAAGAATTTAACTCATTGTTTTTGAGATATTGAATAATAAAACCTTTTGTAAAGAATTTCAATACAATTTGATTACTTTAAATGTCGTGTAGAATCTTAGACTTTAGAAATAACACCAATCTCTAGATAAATTGTTATCTTGGATAATAATGATTCAGATATTGAACATTTCTTGATTCTTAAACCTCTCATCTTTAAAGGTTTTCCTTACCGCAGAATTTCTTTCGTTATCTCTGCTCAAAATTATCAATATTTCACGTCAGCTCAAAGTTCATTCCTGTACATTACTTTCCTGGTTCATGTCTATTTGCCTTGTCGTTTTCCTTTCTTTTCTTTACCTCTTTTACTCTTAACTATTGATTTGTTCATTCTGTATTTGTAATTTCGTATCCATTCACTCCGAAAGCCAATTTCCCTACTTTTCAACTTTTATTTTCACTTTTCTTGCACCTTATCAATTTCCCTTTCCTTACTCTTTATTTATCGTCTGTTTTTAATTCAGAATTAGTATGGAAAAGCGTAAGGAGACGAAACAAAAGGAAATTTCCTTCTCATGTAGATCCCCCTCCACTCAGTCTCTATTGCATATCCAAAAGGTTTTCTATTTTCTGTTTTGTGTGATTCTCAGAATTAAAAGAAGAAAGAATCCTATGAAAAAAACTTGATATGCGTTTTCTTTCCCCCACTAACGAAGCCCTGTCTTTTAAAGGTGTTTTCTTTCCTGAGATAATAGCTTTCATTATTTTTCCTAAAAGTCGAAGAAAACCCAAACTGAATCGGATACAAAATTACACTTCTTGTGGGATTAGTTTCTGCTTGATTATGAATACTTTCCGTGAATTTAACAAGAAAAGGTTCAACTCTTTTTTTTTTTTTTTTTTTTTTTTTTTTTTTTTTTTTTTTTTTTTTTTTTTTTTTCGCATAAGGAAAAAAACTTATATTAGACTCAATTTCCGAATACCCGTCCGTCCAGTGTTCCGGCAGACTTGAGTAATTACTGCGGGGTCTTTCTGCAAACAAACGAACAAGCATTTTTGTAGAGGAATGTCAACGGACACAATTATAAATCATGAATAAGTTAGCTTTTGGTGCCATTTGTAATGGAGTGTGGAGACAGTTTAACTGTCTAGGGATAAATATCACGACCGGCAAACAGGATGGATGGATTCCCCAGTTGGATTTATTACGCTCACGTGATCTTGTTTCCAGGCGAGGGCTATACTTATTTGCATATGCAGTTCACTATGTTTTTGTTTTGCTCGCTATGTATTGTGCCGTTGTTTCCTCTCATTTTCTTTGTAAGTTAAAACTGAGTATGTCTTTGTTCTCCTATGCTGTGAATTAGGTACCCATTTGTTAGTCGATCGTTACCTGTTGCAGCCCACAGCGAGAGTGGAAAGAGAAAGAGGAATAAAGAAAGAAAACAAAAGCAAGTGTACGTTAAAACATTTTAGTTTACTCATGTTCTAAAGAAAATTCGATCATGAGCATACCTCGACGAACTAATCCTCATCTATCAGGGATGAGACCATTAAAAGCATACTTCCCTTATGGCTGAAAGGCCATATTCCGTTTCCCGAATCAGGAATGGCATGTCTTAAACCTATACAACTTGAATTGTGTCCCATTATTATCCCTTGGGAGATCATTTGTTCCCTTGCTCTTATCGTTGCAATGGTGTTTATTTCTGCTGAAACATAGATCCCTGTTTCCCTTAAGATGTTTCAAATCCCAGACAAATTTGACAGCGAAGCATTAGAGATTTCTTCAAATATGGCCTCGTATCTCTTAACTTGGAGATAATTTCCAAACATGACCTCGTAATTCTTACCAATTTTTTAGGATCGTCTTTGTCATAAACGACTTCAAAACGTCACTTTTATGTTGACGGGAAGTGGGAGTAGAAGACATTAGGACCTTTAGAGTTTGGAATGTGTTGATGAGGGGCAAAGGTAAACCTCAAATTAAGAAAAGTAGTTTTGCATGAAATGATAATTTCGTCATCACTGTCAATCCCGCAAATGAATATTGGTGGTGTTATGTGTTTTGTTCCATTTTCTGTGATTTATTTTATATTATCATCCTTCCATTTTAAATTGGGTTTCTTCGTGGTGTTTTAATATCACCAGTATGATTATTAACTTTTCTCGAGCTTTAGTTATCGTATTTTAATCTATACATTTTTTTTATTTCACGCTATTTTTCACATTTGCTATCTTTCATATTTTCTCAAAAGATTTCGCCCCGACACACACACACACTCACATACGTGTCCGATATATATATATATATATATATATATATATATATATATATATATATATATATATATATATATATATATATATATATATATTGTGCGAAATATACTGGTGGTCGGTTAACCACAACTACGGATATTTGCATGTTTTGGCATCACTCCAACAGGAATTCTTAGTTCTTGGCAAAAATACATTTGCATCAAAAGTTTTCTGGGAACTTGGTAGAATTTTTTTTCTAGGTAATTACACATTTGTTTTAAATTTCGTAAGTATTGTCTTATTGAATTTTACTTTTATATGAAAAATATTTTCTTTTCTTGCATTGGTATTGCACAAATCTAATGTGTTGAGCATGTATTGTGTATAATGTATCTATTTACTTGCGTTTTCTTAAATAGTGATATTTCGGTGTAACTTTTCGAAATCATTTGCTTTAGAACAAACTTTTCCAGTTCTTCCATTCACTTTCATACGTTCCCATCTTTTCCATAAATATCGGTTACCCCCATTATTTGGTCCCTGCTTCACGATAAATATTCCGCAGAAGTTACACAATTTCGCCAGGAACGAAGGTAAAAAATACGATTGTGGGACGAAGATTACGTGTAGTCATTGGATCTCAAATGGGCATAAAACGGCTTTGTAAGAATCCAACGTTTCTCCCATTGAGCAATCTTTTTTTGCATTGAGGGTTCATGAGGAGTTTTTGCGTGATTCTCTTTTCTCGGATAAAAAGTTTTTGGTTCACAATACGCCAATTTCCAAGTTTTATGAAAGGAATTGTCTTTGAGAGGGTTAAGTTGCTCCCTTTGAATATTGTCTGCTTTGTGTCCGGACGGTCCTTTGGGAACTGCTTGTCGTTGAATTCTAGTTGCCTGATTATTGTTTCTTTGTGACGTGTGTTTTTGTTTCGAAGATATATGTAAGAAATACTAGGAATGTGAGATAGATTTTTCTGAGGCTTTTTTTCTTCCATATTATAAAGTGTTGGTGCGTGACTATATTCATATCCAGCGCAAACATATATTTTTGTGTATGCAAAAAAAATCGTACTAATATTTCTTTTGCAGATTTTAATATTTTTTCGAGATACCATTGTTTGGTGATCTTAAGTGTGTCCAATGTAACATTTTTGTGCAAAATTTTTTGTGAGATCTAATGTTTCTTGGTTTTAAGATATATATATATATATATATATATATATATATATATATATATATATATATATATATATATATATATATATATATATCAATTCCGTATACTGACTTTTTCTCCTGTATAACGTATCTCTCAATTTAATTACACTTGCAATATGTGAATGTTTAATCACCATAACATGTTCATAGTACTTATATCTTTAATGTACAATGTATTATGCAAGTTTTTACGCAATAAAAAAATAAGTGTTAGTTGAAAAACGTCTAGGGAGGCTGTCGTCCATATTTCATGTTTGTGAGATATCCATTTCTTAACTTTTCCCCCAATTTTATTCTGTTTACTCTCACTGATACGTTTAGATACTTGTTTATTTTATTTAATGAATATATAGGCAAAACAAAATCGTAATTTTCAGTTACATGTTTTCATATATTTTACCCTGCTTGATTCTTGGTAATTTTGATTTCTGTTTTGTGTTTTTTATCTTAACCTTCGTATTTTTCTGTTTTCAATTTTTTGGCTCCATGTTTTTTTCCGAAATTTTATAGCAATTTTCCACTTCTGCAACTTTCCATTTTAGGATTTTTTTAATTCGTATTTACTCGTTTCTATCTCTAATTAACTGTGTTCCAACTTAAAAGGCCTCAAGGTCTCCTCTTCTTTCTCACCAGGTAACTTCGTTGTATTTTGATTCATTCGGTTTTCTTTTTAACCTCAATTTATTCATTTTTGAGCCTTTTACTTTTGTCACCTTTTGTGGAATACTTTCCAGCATTCCCTCTACTAGACATATTTGATATTTCTTGGAAGTGTTGCCAATTATCCTAAGTACTCCGTTTTGTATGGATTTCTTTTTCATTATCTTATTACCGTTATTGTCTTTCTTGATAAATCCTTGCATTTTAAAATACCCTCCAATGTTTTAACGGCATTGAAAGTAAAATAATTATATATAGGATATAATGAAGAACTTTAGAGCAATGGCATAACTTTGTTTAGTTTCTCCCCTTCTTTCTATGTTCTGTTATGCTTTTTGGTAAGAGATTTGCTCTCTGGCTATCAGGCAGAGACAGAAACTAGAAACAGACGAAAACTTTGAGGGAGAAGTTTCACCCTTTCGAGACTTGAACAGCATTTTGAATGCCCGAGAAACTGCTCAAAATTCCTGAAGGTGGACTTCGGAAGCGGGACCTCGATCGAAAAGATTCTTGGTTGTGTAGTGGGTCGAGTCTCTTCTTTTCTTGTTGTTCCTCATCTGGTGAACAGGTGTTGTCATGAAAAGTTTTCGCTACCCCTAAACACTGGCATTTGCTAATATCCTGGTCGAGTTCGGAAGAAGCCGGACTACTTATAGTGGGTCATACAAAGAAGATTCATAGGTAGGATTTTACCGCCCGGTTGAACCGTAAATAATGCCTTGATGTAAGTATTTTTATCGATTTCCAAAATTCACTTCTTTTGTTATATTAAAGAACATACGAATTAGGTTAACACGAAATGTTTGCGTTGTAGAATGTTTGGGATTCTAGTATAAATCTCAAATGAGTTTTTGTCCTTCCACAAAAGCAACAACCATTTTTCTAGGGTTTCTAAACATATAGATAGTTCATCTAATGTCTTATATGGAAAGAAACATTCTTTTTATGGATTATTCCTATTGTTCATTTATTCTACACCTTTTTACCAAAAATACTTTTTGAGATATCTACCTACATGTTTATTTCTCAGATGAAACCAAGTTTGGTTATAATCAGGAAATATTTAAAAGTAAAAACTAGAGATTGTTTCATAGAAGAGTCAGTGGAGAGTAACTCAACGGGTCAAAATATCAATTTTGAAACTACAATATTTGAGGAGTAGAGTAAGGAGGGGAAAATAGGAACTATTAACTAAAAGCATAAGAACATAAATAATAGAAGTTTGACTCGAAGAGTGGGGAGGAAGAGAGGTGATAAAGCGATAATATAGGAAGACCTATAAGGAGGAAAGGAAGAGAAGGTGAAGAAATAAAGGCGGCCCAATAGAAAGGAAGAGAGAAAAAAAAAGACGAAGATGAAGGAGTAGTGTGAGTAAAGTAAAGACAAGTAGAGAAAAGGAATAAGAGAGTAGAAGTAGTAATGTAAGAACAAGATTTAGAAGAAAGGGGAGATAAAGGGGAGAAGAAGTCTGGGCAGTAAATGAGGAAGCAGAGAAAGGAGAATAAGAATGTAAAAAGAGTAGGAAAAAATGTGTCGTTGTAGACTAAGTAGGACAAAGTTTAATATCTCTTCTGCCGAGAAGCGGAGATGAAATCGCCTTGCTGGATGGATTGTGCTCACGTGATCCTATCTCCTGCCTGCTAGGTGGGAGGTTTACTTATTTGCTTGTTTGTATATATATATATATATATATATATATATATATATATATATATATATATATATATATATATATATATATATATATATATATATATATACACACATATACATATACATATATATATATATATATGTATATATATATATATATATATATATATATATATATATATATATATATATATATATATATATATATATATTGTGTGAAATATACTGGTGGTCGGTTAACCACAACTACGGATATTTGCATGTTTTGGCATCACTCCAACAGGAATTCTTAGTTCTTGGCAAAAATACATTTGCATCAAAAGTTTTCTGGGAACTTGGTAGATTTTTTTTTCCAGGTAATTACACATTTTTTTTAAATTTCGTAAGTATTATCTTATTGAATTTTACTTTCATATGAAAAATATTTTCTTTTCTTGTATTAATATTACACAAATCTAATGTGTTGAGCATGTATTGTGTATAATGTATCTATTTACGTGCATTTTCTTAAATAGTGATATTTCGGTGTAACATTTCAAAATCATTTGATTTTGAACAAACTTTTCCAGTTCTTCCATTCACTTTCATACGTTCCCATCTTTTCCATAAATATCGGCTACCGCCATTATTTGGTCCCTGCTTCAGGCTAAATATTCTGCAAAAGTTACACAATTTCGCCAGGAACGAAGGGAAAAAATACGATTGTGTGACGAAGATTACGTGTAGTCATTGGGTCTCAAATAGGCATAAAACGGCTTTGTAAAAATCCAACGTTTCTCCCATTGAGCAATCTTTTTTTTACATTGAGGATTTATGAGGAGTTTTTGCGTTGTTCTCATTGCTCGGATAAAAAGTTTTTAGTTCACAATACACCAATTTCCAAGTATTATGAAGGGAATTGTCTTTGAGAGGGTAAGTTGCTCCCTTTGAATATTGTCTGCTTTGTGTCCGGACGGTCCTCTGGGAACTGCTTGTCGTTGAATTCTAGTTGCCTGATTATTGTTTCTTTGTGACGTGTGTTTTTGTTTCGAAGATGTATGTGAGAAATACTAGGAATGTGAGATAAATTTTTCTGAAGCTTATTATCTTCGATATTATAGTGTTGGTGCGTGGCTATATTCATATCCAGCACAAACATAATTCTTTTTGTGTGTGTGTGCAAAAAATGCTACTAATATTTCTTTTGCTTATTTTAATAATTTTTCGAGATACCATTTTTGAGCCTTTTACTTTTGTCACCTTTTGTGGAATACTTTCCAGTATTTCCTCTACTAGACATAATAGAAAGGTTTGCCAATTATCCTTAGTACTCCGTTTTGTATGGATTTCTTTTTCATTATTATCTTATTACCTTTATTCTCTTTCTTGATAGATTCTTGCATTTTAAAATACCGTCCAATATTTTAACGGCATTGAAAGTAAAATCATTATATATAGGATATTATGAAGAACTTTAGAGCAATGGCATAACTTTGTTTAGTTTCTCCCCTTCTTTCCATATTCTGTTATGCTTTTTGGTAAGAGATTTGCTCTATGGCTATCAGGCAGAGAAAGAAACAAGAAACAGACGAAAAGTTCGAGGGAGAAATTTCGCCCTTTCGAGACTTGAACAGCATTTTGAATGCCCGAGAAACTGCTCAAAATTCCTGAGGGTGGACTTTGGAAGCGGGATCTCGATCGAAAAGATTCTTGGTTGTGTAGTGGGTTGAGTCTCTTCTTTTCTTCTTGTTCCTCATCTGGTGAACAGGTGTTGTCATGAACAGTTTTCGCTACCCCTAAACACTGGCATTTGCTAATATCCTGGTCGAGTTCGGAAGAAGCCGGACTACTTATAGTGGGTCATACAAAGAGGAGTCATGGGCAGGATTTTACCGCCCGGTTGAACTGTAAATAATGCCTTGATGTAAGCATTTTTATCGATTTCCAAAATTCACTTTTTCAGTTATATTAAAGAACATACGAATTAGGTTAACACGAAATATTTGCGTTGTAGAATGTTTGGCATTTTAGTATAAATCTCAAAAGAGTTTTTGTTCTTCCACAAAAACAACAACTATTTTTCAAGGTTTTCTAAAAATATAAATAGTTCATCTAATGTGTTATATGGAAAAAACATTCTTTTTATGGATTATTCCTATTATTCATTTATTTTACACCTTACTAAAATATTTTTTGAGATATCTACTTGCATGTTTATTTTTCAGATGAAACCAAGTTTGGTCATAATCAGGAAACATTTTAAAGTAAAAACTAGAGATTGTTTCATAGAAGAGTCAGTGGAGAGTAACTCAACGGGTCAAAATATCAATTTTGAAACCAAAATATTTGAGGAGTAGAATAAGGAGGGGGAAATAGGAACTATTAAAGTAACTCAACGGGTCAAAATATCAATTTTGAAACCAAAATATTTGAGGAGTAGAATAAGGAGGGGGAAATAGGAACTATTAACTAAAAGCATAAGAACATGAGTAATAGAAGTTTAAGCAATAAAAATAAGAAGAACAAATAGATTATGGGGTGTAGACTAATGAAAAGAACTCGAAGAGTGGGGAGGAAGAAAGGTGATAAACAGATAAGATAGGAAGACCTATAAGGAGAAAAGGAAGAGAAGGCGAAGAAATAAAGGCGGTCCAATTGAAAGGAAAAGAAAAAAAAAGACGAAGATCAAGGAGTAGTGTGAGTAAAATGAAGGCAAGTAGAGAAAAGGAGTAAGAGACTAGAAGTAGTAATGTAAGAATAAGATTTAGAAGAAAGGGGAGAAGAAGTCTGAGCTAATGAGGAAGCAGAGAAAGGAGAATAAGAATGGAAAAAGAGAAGGAAAAAAATGTGTCGTTGTAGACTAAGTAGGACAAAGTTTAATATCTCTTCTGCCGAGAAGCGGAGATGAAATCGCCTTGCTGGATGGATTGTGCTCACGTGATCCTTGTTTGTGTGTATATATTATATATATATATATATATATATATATATATATATATATATATATATATATATATATATATGTAGGTATGTATATATGTATGTACGTATGTATGCATGCATGCATGCATGTATGCATTTATATATATGTATATATGTATGTGTGTACGTATGTATGTATGTAAGAATGTATGTATATATGTGTGTGTATGTGTATATATTATATATATATATATATATATATTATATATATATATATATATATATATATATATATATATATATATATATATATGCAAACTCTAAATATGATTTTCCGTTTAACTTGACATATCAGTTACATCGAGGATCTCTCTCTCTCTCTCTCTCTCTCTCTCTCTCTCTCTCTCTCTCTCTCTCTCTCTCTCTCATCGGTTCAGACTGCTGGTATCAAATTCCCTTTATATTTTCACCCTCTGTGTACTACCTGGGACGAGTCTCCCCTACTAGCTGAGTCGAATCTCCCTCCTGATGCAAGAAACATGTTCAGTTTCTCTTATTTGCAAATTTCCCGAAATCCACATTGTTTTTATCATGTAAATATATTTTGGATTTCTTTTAGGTCCCTTGGCATTGTTGTTAGTCGTATTATCGTGTTGAAGAATTCACCTTCTTTTTCATGCTAAAGCCAATTGTTTCTCCATGGGAATCATCAGAACGGAAAGATAAAAGATAATATTTAGATTCAGACCTACTTGATAGAATTTCAGTCGTTTGTAAGTTTTACTTAACACCTCTTTATTAGACTAATAGACCATAAAATAGAAAATAATACGCTTCTTGTGGAGCACGAGAGAGAGAGAGAGAGAGAGAGAGAGAGAGAGAGAGAGAGAGAGAGAGAGAGAGAGAGAGAGAGAGAGAGAGAGACCCTTTCGAATATAACCTGCACCTCCCTCCCTACACGTTCCGGCCAGAGTAACAGACTAAAATTATTTCCAAAATGATTTTCGTCAGGGCCCTTTGCTTCGTATTGCCTTCGCATTCGTGACGTCACACTTGTGGTGGCTGGAAAGGGGGAAGCAAACGCCATTAGTTTCCTAATATTGTGATGAGGAGCGACTACTCGGATGCACCTCATTTCGGTGACATGTCTCTTAAGAAGGAACGAATTCGCCACTGCGATCTTTCTCATCAGTATTTACAAGTGATGCAGTTTTATTTTGTCGTTTATTTTTATTTTTCGCAATGTCTCTTTCCAGTAGCTCAGTGCTTTTACGTATTTTATTTCTAGACTTATAACTTCAGCCCCGTGTGTATTTGGTGTTTGTTATTTGTGGTCCGCTTTTTTTAATAATTTTTATGCAATGATGCTCTCATAATTAATGTATATCAAACGCAACAGTTCTTAAATAAGTTTTGTATACTTGATTTGACAGTTTCCCAGTTGGTTTTTTCAAAAGAACTCCTAAAATTCCTTTGTATTTTCAGTGTCAATGCAGAACTTTCTGTTCATTTTTAATCCGTTATTCTTCTTCACTTGTCAATATATCTGAGTCTTGAATTAAATTATTTTGATGAGAGGGAATTTCATTCTGGTGCTGTGCATCATGATACATCTTCACGGGCATCATGTGATAGTAAATCTTAAACGTAGTTGGGGAATCTTAGAGAAAGTTTATGGAGTGACTAAATCCGTCAACATTTTTGGTTGTCTGTTTCTTATTCTTTTTAGTGTCTGGGGTCTTTATTACTTTGAGGTATGATTTATCTAGAGTTATTTAGTTTATTTAATTTAAGTACATATTTCTGGATCACTAAATAGACTTATTTACAAATGAAGTTAGTTCCAATTCGTTGAACCACAGAGTTTCCGGTGTCGTGGGTCATTACTAGGAGAGCAATGCCTCATTACATCGTTGGTTTCTCGGTCCTTGAAGTCAGGCTGCAATAGATCACTTCGGTGTCGACACAAGAATAGTTACAGATGGCTTCAAACTGTTGGAACCTAGATTTATGTCTACTTTAGGCTCCAGAGCCTTTAAATATGCTGCCCCGAGACTACAGTATATAATAAGCTCCCACGAAACATTTGAATGATTGAAGACATTAAGACTTTCAAGAGGAAACTGATAGTGACGATTTAACAGTAAATGAACAATACGCGATATGAAACGTTAAATATTCTGAATGAACAAGGTAAAACAACACAGGAGGTCCTGTAGAGAGTGGGGTTTCCCTGCTGTATGGGACCGGGAAAAGCAGCCATCAAAGGAAAGGAAAAAAAGGTAACTGGATGGGTGACCAACAATATATACCTAACACTCATGATACATTAGCGGCCTCTATCATACTGTACCGTACGTGTTTTCATACACGTTCATACACTGTAATGCTATTGCTTTTTTTTTTTTTATCTTTCGCTCTCTCCCGCATTGCTGATAGAAAAAACCTGTTTTAAGCTTGTCATTGCATTTATCATATTGTTTGATTTTTTGTGTCATTGTTGCCCACAACTATTTGTACATAAGCTCGTCATCTTGTTGAATAAATGTCACTTGCATTCACCTCGCCTCTCTGTTAGTACCTAACAGTCACCTCGCACAATATGTTGGAACAGGACCATAAATCTAGTAACCTCATTACGTCAAAACATTTTTTATTATGAAACTCCTCCACACAGGAAAGGATAAAAGAGGAGGGTTAAGCTCCGGGATTAAAGAAGTCATAAATCTCCCACTAGACCTTGGGGTCAGGTGTTAGCCGCAATAAGTCCTTAGGTAGTTTCTCAAATAAATAACGTCTTGATTATCTCGGACTTTTTAGGTCTTGGCTGTCTTAGGTTTTTTCATTATATATTTAGATTTTTTTGCTGTAAATTTATTAATGGTTGCGTGGTTTTTATGTTTCTATACTTTACTAACAACTGTCCTCAGCCTCTTAATTTCCTTCTAATGACAATGTAACAAAATCCCATTTGATTCTCCTCCTCAACAAAACTCTATTTGCCAGATAATTCATCCCCTGCTCACGACTTATTTTCGTATTCCATCGCCTTCTCGTTACATAGCATCTTCTTCATTTCCCCATTGTAAGTGTTCACTTCAAAGTAAATGAAAGAAAGAAAAAAGAAGCGTGGAACGAGAACTCCTTCCATTCACGCCAGTTGGTCTCGAATTGTCATGAAATGTCTCGATACGATTCTAACTTTTCCTATCGGGACGCTTTTTGCATTGGGCTTTTGATAGCGAAAGTTTTTTTTACAAGAGATGCTTGCACTGCTGGCCCCCGGGTCTCTAGACACCCCCCCCCCCTCCATATCCCCGTGTGGGGGGAGGGGGTGTGCGACTGCATCCTTGGAATCTTCTCTCTGCAGCAAGGTTTCTTTTATATAATCATATAAGTAGCCAAGTTTTGCACAAATAAATTGCCACTGTTTTTTTTATTTAAGTCTTTGTGGATATGATCTGGTCATGTTTTGCATGTGTCTGTTTGTTAGGATTTGTTTATATTCGTCCTTTGTGATTATTGAAAGAATAATTCATTTATTTTTAAAGGCATACTTTTTCTGGAGCTAAAATTTATATAAAGTGATTTATGAGATAACGTATTTTTTATATTTACCATGAAAGCATGTTTTTAAAATGCGGGTAGCTTTTCATGGGAAACTTATTGTGATCATGAACGTTCAAAAAATCAGGCAGTATAAAGAATACATTGCCTTATACAAAATATTCTTCCTGCATAATGTGTAAAACATTTACCTTTTTGTAATTCTGGATGATGACACGTGCTCTTTGACGTAGTTCCATGATATGATTTTTGCAATTGACACAACTTTATCACATTACCTATTGGTTTACATACACATTTTGGTTATCTACTTTATGAAATGCATTGAAATGTTGAATATCTTGCAAGTAGGTTTTTGTAGTTTATTTCCAGTTTACAGATTTTGAATTGTTTACTTTTTTCCTTTTTAGCCTTTGATATTACCTCAACCGTAGTTCTTCCATCATATAGTTGCTTTGTAATTACATGCTTTTGATATTTGCTATGAGTTGTAATCTTTTCACCTTTAGTATTTATGTACTGTGCCTCTTTTTCTTCTACCATAATTTCGGAATTCTAATCATTTCTATTGTTAGTTTTTTCATATATCCCCTTCTCTCCTCCATTTCCTCCTCGTCATCTTTACGTTTTTTTTATCTCTAGTGATATGATATGTAGCCCTTCATACCCTTCACTTTCCCATCCTTACGGCTTCAATATATTACCATTCCATCAACAATATGCTTCGTCTTTAATGTCGTGTTTTGCTCAATGAATCACTTTTTCCTTCAAACGGATCTCTACGCCTTTCATATTCTGTGCTTTTTTTTTCAAGCAACATTTTCCTCACTGTCATTTCGTTTTTATCTTTTCTTTTAATATCTGCTGCATCGATCCTTCTCCTGGAAAAGGCTCGGGGTCTTCATCAGCCTCTGTTAATTAGCCAGAAAATCTCCAGTTTTTGCTGCTATTTTCCTCCATCTATTTCCTTTCATAATTTTTGCTGCTGAGGGTTTTTATAGCCGGGCAGTATTTTGTTTCAGAATTTCAGCCACACCAGTTTTGTGGTGTTGTTCGTGAGGCATAATGTAGAACTTTGGATTAACGGTATTAACGTTGATTATGCTCGTATTGAAAATATTATGAAGATTGTTAAATTATGGTAATGAAACTCATGTTTAGTACTATTTATTGGAGGATTTTGTAATACTACAATAGAATAGAATTAATGATATTTTTATTAGAATACAGAAATAACAATGTTTTTCATTGACTGTTCAGCGGAATGATTAATCATGAGAATATTAGAGGATTTGTGTAACATTCTTTGCCGGCTTTATCTGTAAATAAATCCATTATACAACGGTTTTCTTTACATATATAAAAATTTCTCCTTCCGGTCCTAAAGTAAAATTTACAAATACTAACATGGAGACGGAGAGACTCTTCAGGAGAAATCCTAGTCTAAAATCGTCCCGATTAGTAGGCCCCAGTCCAGTGGTCAATATCAGTCCTCATAATCCTCTCAACGCCTTACCCTTTTGTACAATGACCCATGCCGACATAGGACCAGATGAATTTAAATAACCAACCAGGAATAGAAAAAGTACAAAGAAAAACTACTACCCAATCGAGAAAACTTTTATTTACCTCGATTTAGGGAAAACAACCCTCTTAATCCTTACCTGTTTCTGGAACTGGAACTTGCTTATCGTTTCCTTTCATGTTTTTATGTATCTTTGTATAGTCTCATATATATATATATATATATATATATATATATATATATATATATATATATATATATATATATATATATATATATATATATATAATTATTCAGGTATATTCTTTGGAGTGGTCCTTAAGTTACTGTCCTTGGTAGTTTTTCCTTAATTAAATGATATTTTACATTTAATTTTCCTGTTGTTCCAATTGATCTTTTGTTATCTCTTTGGATTGATGACTATTTAACAATTTCTTGTTGATATATTTGTAAATCGTCTATATCCCTCCATCATTCTTTTCAACTTTTCTTCTCTTCTTCTCAGTTCTTGCCTTATTATATCGTACTTTCCCCATACACTTTCGCTTATAAAAAGACAAAACAAGACAAACAGAAGGGGAATCAAGAGAGAGAGAAGTTTTGCTCTTTGGGGTTCCAAGTAGCGTCGTGAATGCAGGGAAAACTGGCCAGAGTTTTCTTGTTGGATTTCGTCGCAAGGGGCAGACCCTTCGGTCGAAAAAGTTCCTTTGCTTTAATGTGGGTAGTTATTTTTTTTCGATTAGATTTCCTCACCCATACTTTGAAAGGGATTGCTTAGTATGTGCGTTGAATTGTATCCACTTATGTTTCATTAATAATTGGAGATGTTCATATATATTTACAGACATTTTTTCATTTATAAGAGAATTTGTTAGCTAAGATGGGCTTGGGATTTATGATGTGCATTTCGAAAAGGCTACAGATGTGAAAACGATTTTTGTTATTTGTCAATACAAGTTAGAAAGTTTTATAACAAATACCTGCTGATACAAATATTCTAGTATTAGAATGTTTGATGTTAGCGGGTCTATTTGATTTTCATTTGTTGACAGTACTTTTATTAGTAAAGGTTAACCTTAATTAATGAAATATTTTGTCCGTGACGCAACAATCTACCGTCACTTGACTGAACACCGGGTGTTTACATTTACCAGCTTCAGTTGGCTAATCTCATCTTGCGTCAAGTGGCCCATTGCTGTCCGTCAGCATCAGGTTGCTGGTCGCAGTCTGCGTGATCCCCCCCCCCCCCATATCGTGTAATTTTTTATTCCCACCATCTTCTGGCGACTTAACTTACTAAGCCAGTCACCATCATATACCCTGTTGATTTTAGTGAGCTTCCTACGCTAACTGATCCCAACTTAAGTAATATACCCCAGTTGTTGATCTTTTTAGCGTCGGTTTAGATTTTTTCCTTTATTTACCTATATTGTGTATCACGGTTTTCCTCTCACTGGACATCAAGTGCTGTTATACGACGATTTCCCAGTCATCTTTTACATATTTGCAACAAAGGGTAGTCAAGTACTCTACCTTAAGTCACACAACATTGATATTTAATGCTTTCTGGGAAATGTTGATACATTAATCTGTTTACCAATGTTGCGTCAGAGACAATGTCGCCAGACAAGTGATTGTTTTTCTAAGTATAGATAGTATAAATGCATTTTAGACTTTGGAACTATGAAGTACAGTACAACAAAAGGAGACTTGAGTCCTGTATTCCTGCCTTTATGCATACAATAAAACTAAATGGATGATCATTACCTTTAACGTGACGTATTTTCTTGTGATTTTTAATAATCAATGTTTCAAAAATCTGTTTAGATAATGCAGAATTATCCTTTCGAAAAGAAAAAACAAGCAAGATTCTTGGGAATATTTAATGAGTTAAGTACTTGGTTATTATATTCATCCTAGACTTTTTTTTTATGAAGTATAGGCACGGCTCGATGTTGACATAGTTTAGATAAATATTAACCTTAATCAGTGAAATGATAAATTGTTATTATCATAAATATTTCTACGAGTATTATGGATATTGTGGTGAATTAAATCAGAATTATCTCCTGCCTGATTTAATCTGTTAATATTGCAAGCTATAATCATGTAAAAGTCAGCGTTTCGGCTTTCATTATTTGAATTGTATGCGTAGCAGTGTATGAATAATAAATAAGTGAATGTATGGTTATTTGGTACCGATACTAAAACTCGTTAGCAAATTTTATGTTAGGCTTGGGTATTGTCCTATATTGTCCTTACAGGTTGTAGGTTGGCCAGGGCACCAGCCACTCGTTGAGGTACTACCGCAAGAGAATTATGGGGTCCTTTGTCTGGTCAGACTACTACAGTGGATCCTTCTCTCTGGTTATGGTTCATTTTCCCTTTGCCTACACATACACCGAATTGCCTGGCTTATTCTCTACATATTCTCCTCTGTCCTCATACACCTGACAACACAGAGATTACCAAACAATTCTTCTCTCAAGGGGTTAACTACTGCAATGTAACTACTCAATAGCTATGGTAAGCAGTAGGACACTCCAAAATCGAATCATTGTTCTCTAGTCTTGGGTAGTGCCATAGCCTCTGTACCATGGTCTTCCACTCTGTTGGGTTGAGTTCTCTTGCTTGATGGTACACTGGGGCACACAATTCTAACCTATTTCTCTTCCTCTCGTTTTGTTAAAGTTTTATTTTTTTTTAGTTTATATAGAAAATATTTATTGTAATGTTACCGTTCTCTAAATATTTTATTTTTCATTGTTTCCTTTCCTCACTAGGCTATTTTCCCTATTGGAGCCCCTGGGCTTATAACATCCTGCTTTTCCAACTAGGAAAAGGTCGGTCTCCATTGACCTTATCCTAAATGATAATATCCCCAAAGATTTCCTTAAGTGTTTAGGGAATGTAAGTTTTGTAACCAGAGATCATCCTTCTAGCGAGGAAGTTCTATTAAAATGTCCTTTTTTTATTTGAAGTATTTAGTAATTCAATCGCATGGAAATTTTCGTTAAATTGTTTATCCGAGTGGTCTTAGTGTTTTTGTTGAAATATGAAATCAAAAAGATTTTTCATTTCGTGTGACTTTAAGACTCCCTTAAAAACTTTCTCACTTCATTTGGAACATTAAAAGTCTTTCTTCGTTTTTGTCTGAAGTGCTTACGTCATCAGACAAACACGGGAAAGAGTTTCTGAAAGTGTCAGCAGTCAAACAGAAGTCTTTTGATGAAGGATCTAGAAAGACTGGCCAAGAATCAAATGTTTTAAGGAAGGGTGTCTGATTTGCAACAATATTGATAGTTTTTTTAGTTTTCGCCCCTATGTGCTACGTAAGTTTTACATTTTTCACTAGAATTATTTATCGTTAACAAAACCATAGAGTATAGAAAAAAGTAATCTATACTGGGAATTTATTGTCAAATAATATTACCGTAACTCGAGTAATAATTAAAAACATTTCATGAATGGATTGTTTAAAACTGAAATTGTTGAGAGAATCCAAGTATTAAGCAATATAAAGGCGATTAAAATTTGGTTCAATATATAACTAAGTGAAAAAACAAAACACCTCTTTATCGATTAAAACTAGTCATATACATTCCATGAAAGTATTTTTTTTTTTCCGTATAAAAGTTTCAATGGTAGCAGAAATGCCACATTTCATCTATTCTCTTGTTCTCTTTCCTACTCCTTTAATTTTTTTTTCTATTACCTTCTCTCCAGTCTCCCCTACTAGACAGTCGGACATAGGTTAGGACCCTGTTAAGGCACATGACATTACAGTGACAGACTTCAAACAAATAATTGTTTCTGCGTAAAAAGACATGTCTCTAGAAAGTGGTAAACTGGCGAGGTGAGTTCATGTACAAATCGCTGTGAAAACTGTTTCCCATTGCTTTGGGTATACCTAAGATTCTTGAAAAATACTTCCCATTGCTTTGCGTCTACGTAAGATTCTTGAAAACTACTTCCCATTGCTTTGGGTCTACTTAAGATTCTTGAAAACTACTTCCCATTGCTTTGGGTCTACTCAAGATTCTTGAAACCTATTTCCCATTGCTTTGGGTCTACTTAAGATTCTTGAAAACTACTTCCCATTGCTTTGGGTCTACTTAAGATTCATGAAAGCTACTTCCCATTGCTTTGGGTCTACTCAAGATTCTTGAAACCTACTTCCCATTGCTCTGGGTCTACTTGAGATTCCTGAAACCTACTTCCCATTTCTTTGGGGCTACCTAAGATTCTTGAAAACTACTTCCCATTGCTTTGGGTCTACTTAAGATTCTTAAAAACTACTTCCCATTGCTTTGGGTGTAATTAAGTTTCTTGAAAAATACTTCCCATTGCTTTGGGTCTACATAAGATTCTTAAAAACTTCTTCCCATTACTTTGGGTCTACTTAAGATTCTTGAAAAGTACTTCCCATTGCTTTGGGTGTTATTAAGTTTCTTGAAAACTACTTCCCATTGCTTTAGGTCTACTTAAGATTCTTAAAAACTACTTCCCATTGCTTTGGGTCTACTTAAGATTCTTGAAAAATACTTCCCATTGCTTTGGGTCTACTTAAGATTCTTAAAAACTACTTCCCATTGCTTTGGGTGTAATTAAGTTTCTTGAAAAATACTTCCCATTGCTTTGGGTCTACATAAGATTCTTAAAAACTTCTTCCCATTGCTTTGGGTCTACTTAAGATTCTTGAAAAGTACTTCCCATTTCTTTGGGTCAACTTAAGATTCTGGAAAAGTACTTCCCATTGCTTTGGGTGTAATTAAGTTTCTTAAAAACTACTTCACATTGCTTTGGGTCTACTTAAGATTCTTAAAAACTCCTTCCCATTGCTTTGGGTCTACTTAAGATTCTTGAAAAGTACTTCCCATTGCTTTGGGTGTAATTAAGTTTCTTGAAAACTACTTCACATTGCCTTGGGTCTACTTAAGATTCTTAAAAACTACTTCACATTGCTTTGGGTCTACTTAAGATTCTTAAAAACTACTTCCCATTGCTTTGGGTCTACTTAAGATTCTTGAAAAGTTCTTCCCATTGCTTTGGGTGTAATTAAGTTTCTTGAAAACTACTTCACATTGCTTTGGGTCTACTTGAGATTCTTGAAAAGTACTTCCCATTACTTTGGGTGTAATTAAGTTTCTTGAAAACTACTTCACATTGCTTTGGGTCTACTTAAGATTCTTAAAAACTACTTCCCATTGCTTTGGGTCTACTTAAGATTCCTGAAACCTACTTCCCATTTCTTTTGGGCTACCTAAGATTCTTGAAAACTACTTCCCATTGCTTTGGGTCTACTTAAGATTCTTAAAAACTACTTCCCATTGCTTTGGGTGTAATTAAGTTTCTTGAAAAATACTTCCCATTGCTTTGGGTCTACATAAGATTCTTAAAAACTTCTTCCCATTGCTTTGGGTCTACTTAAGATTCTTGAAAAGTACTTCCCATTGCTTTGGGTGTTATTAAGTTTCTTGAAAACTACTTCCCATTGCTTTGGGTCTACTTAAGATTTTTAAAAACTACTTCCCATTGCTCTGGGTCTACTTAAGATTCTTGAAAAATACTTCCCATTGCTGTGGGTCTACTTAAGATTCTTAAAAACTACTTCCCATTGCTTTGGGTCACTTAAAATTCTTGAAAAGTACTTCGCTTTGCTTTGGGTGTAATTAAGATTCTTGAAAACTATTTCCCATTGCTTTCGGTCTACTTAAGATTCTCAAAAACTACTTCCCATTGCTTTGGGTCTACTTAAGATTCTTGAAAAATACTTCCCATTGCTTTGGGTCTACTTAAGATTCTTAAAAACTACTTCCCATTGCTTTGGGTCACTTAAGATTCTTGAAAAGTACTTCCCTTTGCTTTGGGTGTAATTAAGTTTCTTGAAAACTACTTCCCATTGCTTTGGGTCTACTTAAGATTCTTGAAAACTACTTCCCATTGCTTTGGGTCTACTTAAGATTCTTGAAAACTGCTTCCCATTGCTTTGGGTCTACTTAAGATTCTTGAAAAATACTTCCCATTGCTTTGGGTCTACTTAAGATTCTTAAAAACTACTTCCCATTGCTTTGGGTCACTTAATATTCTTGAAAACAACTTCCTATTGCTTCGGGTCTACTTAAGATTCTTGAAAACTACTTCCCATTGCTTTCGGTCTACTTAATATTCTTGAAAACTACTTCCCATTGCTTTGGGTTTACTTAAAATATCAAAAATTGCTTCCTATTTCTTTGGGTCTACTTAAGATTCTTGAAAACTATTTCCCATTTCTTTGGGTATAATCAAGATTCTTTAAAAATACTTCCCATTGCTTTGGGTCTACTTAAGATTCTTAAAAACTTCTTCCCATAGCTTTGGGTCTACTTAAGATTCTTAAAAACTTCTTCCCATTGCTTTGGGTCTACTTAAGATTCTTAAAAACTTCTTCACATTGCTTTGGGTCTACTCAAGACTCTTAAAAACTATTTCCCATTGCTCTGGGTCTACTTAAGATTCTTAAAAACTACTTCTCATTGCTTTGGGTCTACTTAAGATTCTTAAAAACTTCTTCCCATTGCTTTGGGTCTACTTAAGATTCTTAAAAACTTCTTCCCATTGCTTTGGGTCTACTCAAGACTCTTGATAACTACTCCCCATTGCTCTGGGTCTACTTAAGATTCTTAAAACTACTTCCCATTGCTTTGGGTCTACTTAAGATTCTTAAAAACTTCTTCCCATTGCTTTGGGTCTACTCAAGACTCTTAAAAACTACTTCCCATTGCTCTGGGTCTACTTAAGATTCTTAAAAACTACTTCCCATTGCTTTGGGTCTACTTAAGATTCTTAAAAGCTACTTCCCATTGCTTTGGATCTACTTAAGATTCTTAAAAACTTCTTCCCATTGCTTTGGGTCTACTTAAGATTCTTAAAAACTTCTTCCCATTGCTTTGGGTCTACTCAAGACTCTTGAAAACTACTTCCCATTGCTCTGGGTCTACTTAAGATTCTTAGAAACTACTTTCCATTGCTTTGGGTCTACTTAAGATTCTTAAAAACTTCTTCCCATTGCTTTGGGTCTACTCAAGACTCTTGAAAACTACTTCCCATTGCTCTGGGTCTACTTAAGATTCTTGAAAACTACTTCTCATTGCTTTGGGTCTACTTAAGATTCTTAAAAACTTCCTCCCATTGCTTTGAGTCTACTTAAGATTCTTAAAAACTTCTTCCTATTTCTTTGGGTCTACTCAAGACACTTGAAAACTACTTCCCATTGCTCTGGGTCTACTTAAGATTCTTAAAAACTACTTCCCATTGCTTTGGGTCTACTCAAGATTCTTAAAAACTACTTCCCATTTCTATTGGTCTACTTAAGATTCTTGAAAAGTACTTCCCATTGCATTGGGTCTACTCAAGACTCTTGAAAACTACTTTCCATTGCTTTGGGTCTACTTAAGATTCTTGAAAACTACTTCCCATTGCTTTGGGTCTACTTAAGATTCTTGAAAACTACTTCCCATTGCTTTGGGTCTACTTAAAATATAAAAAAAATTGCTTCCCATTTCTTTGAGTCTACTTAAGAATCTTGAAAACTACTTCCCATTTCTTTGAGTCTACTTAAGATTCTTGAAAACTACTTCCCATTTCTTTGGGTCTACTAAAGATTCTTGAAAACTACTTCCCATTACATTGGGTCTACTCAAGACACTTGAAAACTACTTCCCATTGCGTTTGGTCTACTTAAAATATAAAAAATTACTTCCCATTTCTTTGAGTCTACTTAAGATTCTTGAAAACTACTTCCCATTTCTTTGGGTCTAATTAAGATTCTCGTAAACTACTTCCCATTGCTTTAGGTCTACTTAAGATTCTTGAAAACTACTTCCCATTACATTGGGTCTACTCAAGACACTTGAAAACTACTTCCCATTGCGTTTGGTCTACTTAAAATATAAAAAATTGCTTCCCATTTCTTTGAGTCTACTTAAGATTTTTGAAAAGTACTTCCCATTTCTTTGGGTCTAATTAAGATTCTCGTAAACTACTTCCCATTACATTGGGTCTACTCAAGACTCTTGAAAACTACTTCCCATTGCTTTGGGTCTACTTAAGATTCTTGAAAACTACTTCCCTTAGCTTTGTGTCTACTTAAGATTCTTGAAAACTACTTCCCATTTCTTTGGGTCTAATTAAGATTCTCGTAAACTACTTCCCATTACATTGGGTCTAATTAAGATTCTCGTGAACTACTTCCCATTACATTGGGTCTAATTAAGATTCTCGTAAACTACTTCCCATTGCTTTGGGTCTACTTTTGATTCTTGAAAACTACTTCCCTTAGCTTTGGGTCTACTTAAGATTCTTGAAAACTACTTCCCAATGCTTTAGGTCTACTTAAGATTCTTGAAAACTACTTTCCATTGCTTTAGGTCTACTTAAAATTCTTGAAAAGTACTTCCCTTTGCTTTGGGTCTACTTTAGATTCTTGAGAACTACTTTCCAATGCTTCGGAGTTCACTCCAGCTCCTGAAAAATAGCTTAACGTTGTTATCTAGGACCCCGTAACAGAAAGGGAAGGTGGCACAAACAAAATCCTGCTAACCCAAGTTCTGCATAAAAATACATGGCTTACGTTCCCTTTTTTTTAAACGTCGAGGACCACATGGTAGGCGTGGAGAGAAACCTCCCATTTTTAAAATCCAACAGGAAACTGGCCTGAACAGAGCCCCGTTATACCGTCACCTGTGCTGGCCACTCTTACGATACAGTCCCACGACGATAATCGTAATAGGGTTGTTGTGGCCTATTGGTAACGCCTCTGCCTAGTGATCACCAGACTGGTGTTCAAGTCCTGCTCAAACGACTCTGCAACCTCACCATCCTTGTGAGCTAAGGATGGGACGTTCGAGTGAGCTTATAGATTTACCTGTTGGGTCATCATTAGCCATTGCCTGGCCCTCCCTGGTCCTAGCTTGAGTGAAGAGTCTACCTGCTGAGTCATCATTAACTATTATTTGGCCCTTCTTGGTCCTAGCTTGGGTGGAGAGGGGCCTGGACTCTGATCATATGTCTCTAAGGCATTGCCCTGCTTGCTAGGGCAATGTCATTGTTCCTTGTCCCTGTCATTAAAACCTTAAACCAAATACTTGTTACAATAATATTTTATGTCTATCCACTACATTATTTTGTAGTGGAGGAAAGATAATATGGAAACATTTAGAATAGTATACATGAGTGTACCCTCAAGTAAAGGAACTCTAACCCAAAAAAGTAGAAGACCATGGTACAGAGGCTATGATGACACTACCCAAGAAATGTTCTTCTAGAAGAGCTGCGTACCATAGCTAGGAGTCTGTTTTTCTACCCCCAACCAAGTGGAAAGTAGCCACTGAACAATTCCAGTGCAGTAGCTAACCCCTTGATTGAAGAATTGTTCGGTAATCTCAGTGTTGTCAGGTGTATGAGGACAGAGGAGAAGGTGGTAAATATAGGCCAGATTATTCGGTGTATGTATAACTAAAGGAAAACATTAGCCGTAACTATGGACGTATCCAATGTAGGAGATACATACATATAACATTATAAATACACAATATAAACCAGTATGAACTTTCATTGCCAAAATTCTCTCTCTCTCTCTCTCTCTCTCTCTCTCTCTCTCTCTCTCTCTCTCTCTCTCTCTCTCTGTGTGTGTGTGTGTGTGCGTGCGCACGTGTGTGTTTCCAATTCAAAGTATTCCGTTAAAAAGAGAATTTCTTTATTAGCTTCTGTTTACCTTTCATTTCATCGGAGATAATGGGAAAGATAAGATGGGGAGCCATTTCCCTAATTCTTCGTCTCATTATTCAAGGTAATAACCTCATCAATCAGCTTCTATTGACTCCCGTGATAAGAAGAGAGAGGAGCAAAGTTCATTTTGCCCTGACTGTAAACTCTTTGCGATATTTATACGAGGGGGAAAAAGTCTTCTCATTTTAGAGTTTTATTTGGCTCTTAATTTCGAAATACGTTGACTCAGTCAGGATTTTGGCATAAAATTCCCATTTAGAAAGCTCGGCTCATTACCACATATTTGTTATTACCATTGCCTACACACACACACACATATATATATATATATATATATATATATATATATATATATATATATATATATATATATATATATATATATAATATATATATATATATATATATATATATATATATATATATATATATATATATATATATATATATATATATATTTCCTAATGTTGGCATTAGGCAAGCAATTTACACAATGTTCACAAATTGTCAACATTAGTAAAAAAAAAATGCATGATCACATTATGCAGCTGCATTTTGCCTTATGTGTATACTACCGCCCTAACAAAATTTGCCTAATGCCAGCATTGTGCACATTGCTAGAGACTGTTATATTAACATATATTACCGTTGATGAAGAGAAACAGTTTTAAGAGTTTCAATTTAACAGAATAAACAACAGCCATAAATCTTGTTTCTAGAAATTCCTCCCGGCAACTTATTGTGCATAGCCCAGTTTTCGGGGGAATTGTTTGGTGATATCAGTGTTGTCAGGTGTATGAGGACAGAGGAGAGTGCAGAAAGAATGAGCCAGACTATTCGGAGTATGTGTGGTATAAGAACAAATAGCGTTTCC
>NC_090761.1:15038804-15048804 GCF_036898095.1 Palaemon carinicauda
CTGGAGCATGAAGGAACTGGAATCCACTATTATTTGAAAATGGAATGCGAGAAACACGTGCCAGAACTGCCTGACAGCTGAATCAGATATTTGTTCTATATGAATTGCATGAAGAATGAATTTACTGAAATTGTACTGTATAGAATTGGTAGATTTGAATTATAGTATGGCAGGCTAGGATCACATGCTTTCTCTTTCGTGGAATATAGTACTGTATTGGACCCCTCTCTGATTATGGCTAATTTTTCCTTTGCTTACACATACACCGAACAGTCTGGCCTATTTACAAATTGTCGTCTGTCCTTATACACCTGGGAACACTAGATAACCGAAAAATTCTTTTTCACTCAAGGAGTTAACTACTGTACTGTAATTGTTCAGTGGCTACTTTAAACTTGGTAAGGGTAGAAGAGACTCTTTAGCTATGGTAAGTTGCTCTTCTAGGAGAAGGACTCTCCAAAATCAAACCCTTGTTCTCAAGTCTTGGGTTATGCCATAGTCTCTGTACCATGGTTTTCCACTGTCTTGGGTTAGAGTTCGCTAGCTTGAGGCACACTATTCTATCCTTGATTCTATCTCTATCCTTATATCATATACTCACTGGGCTATTTTCCCTGTAGGAGCCCTTGGGCTTATGACATCCTGCTTTTCCGACTAGGATTGTAACTTAACTAATAATAATAATAATAATAATAATAATAATAATAATAATAATAATAATAATAAGATGCAACTTACTGTAAGCATCGATTGCTACTCGTCATATTCTCTATCCGAAGAGAGGATCTTGATGAATATGACTTGGTGTATTTGTTTGGGGGGCTGTGGGTGCCAGATTCTGTGCAAGATATTTAATGGCAATCAACCAGTAACATGATGTTCCATTTTTCAAAGGATTTTATTTAAAAACGGAAAAATTTATTTATCAATAATATTACGCTATAAACTTCAGTGCCAAACATTTTTACGCACCTTACAAAACCGCCCGTTTGCTCTGATGATGATAAAAGAAATTCATTCATCTTCGAGGTTTCCGCTTTTCTATCCCTGGACTGAGATCTGACTTCCTATCCCATTCATCCCGGTCTTCCCTTTTCCTCTTCCTATTTATTCCCTCTGGGCTCTCGCTCTCTCAAAGTTCGTCGTATCATCCATAAAAACTTGGGAGTCATCACCCCCCGAGGCACCACATCAAAGTTTTCCTTTACGAAACAACACCAACTTTTCCGGATTTCCTTTCCATTGACTGCATATCTCTCTCTCTCTCTCTCTCTCTCTCTCTCTCTCTCTCTCTCTCTCTCTCTCTCTCTCTCTCTCTCTCTCAGTTTCAACTGCTCTTTTATCTCTGCTGATTTAGTATCTCAATTATCTCTTGAATCATTTACTTAGGTTTGCAAATGGAATTAGTACGTTCAAAACAAGTATCATCTTTGTGTATCAAAATCAAACGAAAATTGCTCAAAACGGTAGATGTGATATTTATTTCGATGAAAAATTGCCCCTTTTGTTCCTTCTGATCTTCTGAGGTACCTGGTGCGAAATACATAGCATGGATATAAACCAGTGGGTTTTCTAGAAGAGAATTGTTTTTTTCCGTTGTTTGTGAAAACCTTTCCAATAGAAAATATCATTTTTCTGTGTAAGTATAGAAAAAAAAGCCTTCAGCCTTTATTAGGATATGCGGTAGAATGATAAAATTTGTTGTGCAAAGGGTGGTCCTACAATTAAACTTAACCCTTAACTCCACTGTTGCAATTGTTGCGGGACTGGTAGAGCTAAGTATCAAGCAATTAATAAAAGTCCCCTGGCCAGAAGACTGTTTATCCTTTGGGTACTAAAAGTGTGAAACTTCTTACTATGATAGTGAAATTTCTTTTAAATGAAAATGATAAATGTCTCCTAAATAACTAAAGGACTGAGAGCTATATCTCCATTTCTATGTTTTCTTCGAAATTATGCAAAGTATTTTTGATACATTGCGTTTGCCTTGTCATTCAGTAAGATATGTATAAACTTCAGGGCCTTTGGATGATTCTAATCATTCAATGAAAAATGGTGTAGTGCGATTGCATATTATGATTTTTTGCCCTCCATCAGTCAAATTTTTTTTATTTAACGTTTATTTTATTGCCTAGTGCCATACCTTGTAATATACACGTAAATTTCTTTTCACCTTTCCTTTTGTGCATTAATCTTTCACAAAGTCTTGTATCTCAGACAGTTTTTATCAGTTTCTGTATTGCCTTTTGCGCAGTATCTATTGGTATTTGTGAGTTGTATGAATGTAAATTTTTAAAGTCTCCTGACAAGACGGATATTATTTTATTTCAACAAAGGTAATTGGTTTAATTATCTTCCTTTATCAGTTTCTTTTATTTTCCTCTTCCTCCATTTTTACCCTTATTTATTTGTCTCATTCTTAATAGGTCCCTTGGTACGTAGCTGGGATCTGTATCATTATGAGCGTGTTGACAATAACCACATTCCTGCGTCTCGTGGATGAAAGCAAGCATTGTCTCCCGGTCCGAAGGAAGAAGTGTTATCCGCGAAAGCATCTTGTTTCATTACTTTCTGTTCAGTTGCATTTGTCTGGAACATGGCGGGAAAGAAACGGGAGAATGTCGCTGCTTTGTAGTGCATTGCGGATCCTTTGAATTTAATGATAAATCTTCAGCCGTGAAGGAACACTTTCTCCGCACGGGGGGACATTGCTTGTGCATGTCTATGCTTTTATTGTTTTAGATTCTGTAAACTGGAAAAGTTTCGGGGGGATATTTAGTATGAGCGATTTGTGTATGCAGTCTACAAAAAAATAAAATTGCCTGATTTTTCATATAAAAATAGTATTTACATTAAGTAAAAATATTTGTGATATTCTATTTTTGTGGTCACCATTCTTGAATTCAATGTTTATCTGTGTATGCATGCTTCCGTCACAGGGTAATTTAATTTAACGTATTTTTATAGGTACCATTTCTCTAACTTGTCTTAAGTGACGCCATTAAATGCAACCCCTCCCCCCCCCCACCCACTTTGTGAAAATCAGTAATACTGGGAGAGGTCTTTATTTCCCTCATCCGAATACGAAGCTTAGGCGTCTCTTTCTTTTTCTGTTTCCATTATTTCTGAACTCTGTTTTCGGAAAGAACCAGGTCTATGACTTCCTCCTTGGTATACTTCCTTCGCGGTTAAAGTTTAGCTCTCTGCCTTCCTCCGTTTTCCTTGTATCTACGACTACAAATTGATAATTAATTTAGCATGTCTCTCTCTCTCTCTCTCTCTCTCTCTCTCTCTCTCTCTCTCTCTCTCTCTCTCTCTCTCTCTCTCTCTCTCTCTCACACATATACAGTTTTATATTATATATGTATATGTGTATATATATGTATATATATATATATATATATATATATATATATATATATATATATATATGTGTGTGTGTGTGTGTGTGTGTGTGTGTGTATGTGTGTGTGTATAAATATAATAGACACACATTTAATAATATTGATAGGAAAAGTAGTTATTCCTGATATTTGTTTATTCCCAACGTTTCGTGATCCTCTTAATCACATTATCGAGGGCTTTAAATAGAACATGTACATTAGAATTAAGAAACAGATAAAATGATAAAAATTCATTTAAAACAGTATAAATCAACAAAATATTTAAATGAAAATTGAAAGGAAAAATATATCTACATGAGACAGATTAGTGGAACCATCCTCGCAGAAGCGTAATAAGGTACTGAATGACTATGATAGAAATAAAATAATCCAAAGAAGGCTATGCCAGATATAATGGAATGGAAGAAGATTTCCTTAGGAAAAAATTTACAGAAATCATCTATCAACACCTTCCAGCTGGGGAAGTTGAATTCATCCATAAGAACCGTCTCACAATTGGGTCGCTTTTCCACTTCAAAGATCGATCGAGTCTTTATATGTCCTCTGGTGTTGTATATAAATACATTTACTCTGGGACCTAGGTAGGATCTACCAAGAGGTTATTAAAGGTCAGAATTAAATCCCTTAGAAGTGTTAGCTATCGAACAGGTTATTATTATTATTATTATTATTATTATTATTATTATTATTATTATTATTATTATTGTTGTTATTATTATTATTATTATTATTATTATTATTATTATTATTACTTGCTAAGCTACAACCCTAGTTGGAAAAGCAGGATGCTATAAGCCCAGGGGCTCCAACAGGGAAAGTAGCTCAGTGAGGAAAGGAAACAAGGAAAAATAAAATATCTTAGGAACACTAACAATATTGAAATATATATATTTCTTTTATATGCTAGAAAAACTTTAACAAAACAATAGGAAGAGAAATTTAATAGAATACTGTTCCCGAGTGTACCCTCAAGCAAGAGGGATTTCAAACTTAGTTCATATTTGAGTGTATGAAAATTCACGCTAATTAATACATGTTAAGGTCAAAGGTCAAATAAGCTGCCATGGCGGAGGTCTTCGCTCTCCTGAGTGCCCTTCTAGTCTAGTATTAATTTAGAAGGGAATATTTGCGTAATTGACCATTCTTGGTGAAAAACTCTGTAAATTAACCCAGAGGTTCATCAAGTATTAGAGACTAAATCAAACTATGAGGGAATATGGAATGAATACCAATAGAAACTAACTCATATGGAAAAGATCTGGTAAAAGTCCTGACACCAGGTAGAGAACATGTAATGATCCTGGTATTCAAATTAAGCTCCTTATACAGTGTGTCATAATTAATTAGATATCTAAAAGAAACTGTAATTTATTTTATAAAGAACTCTATGAATCGTCACCTAATTATTGTAAATATCATTTAACCCAAAAGTTGACCTGAAAATACAATACACGCTCGTACACTTTTGCGTTTATATATATATATATATATATATATATATATATATATATATATATATATATATATATATATATATATATATATATATATATATATATATATATATATATATATCACTCTCCCCGCACTAATAATAGAAGTCTGTTTAAGCTTGCTATCGCATTTTTTTACTGTTTGAAATTTGTGTCATTCTTGCTCTCAACTATTTGTATATGAGGTCATTGCCTTGTTAAATAAATTCATTTGTATTCGTCTCGCCTCTAACTAACTGACATCTCGCACAGTACCACAACCAAAGTTACTTGTTAGAACTAAATGCATAGATGAACAAATGAAGATTGCAATTTCTTTCTAGACCTCCTGTGCTTGGAATGATAACAGCAATTTTTAAAAAGAATGACAAAATTATGAAAATACAGGGGAAAAGAATTCGTTTAGGTGAATATTTCCAGCAAACCTATGTCAGTACAGTAAAACTCTCAATCTCGTTGAAAAGATTTTGAATTTATCGAACTTTCTGAGAGAAAATTCTTAATTATATTAAGGAGGGAAAAGCGTTCTCTCTTCTAAGGCATCATACATTATTAATAAATATCTTTGAGCATCCATGACATTTAATATTACTCTTATTTACTGTTTTCTTCTCTAATCTTGATCAAAGAAGCTGAGTTTCTATTCACACAAGTGATTCTCAAAAGTCGAAGGTTACAGCCTTGTGGAAACATATTCATAATTTCTTCATTATTATTAATGATACCTCCTAAGCTACAACCCTAATTGGAAAAACAGAATGCTATAAGCCCGAGAACTCTAACGGATAACAGGCCAGTGAGGAAAGGAAATAAGGAAACTACAAGAAAAATAATTAACAAATAAAACAAAATATCTTAGGAACAGATAAATATTTCATATATGAACTATAAAAACTTTAAAAAACAAGAGGAAGAGAAATAAGATAGATTGGTGTGCCCAAGTGTACCCTCAAGCAAGAGAACTCCACCCCTAGACAGGGAAAGACCATGGTACAGAGGCTATGGCTCTGTCCAAGACCAGAGAACAATGGTTTGATTTTGGAGTGTCCTTCTCCTAGAAGAGCTGCTTACCATAGTTAAAGAGTCTCCTCTACCCTTACGAAGAGGAAAGTAGCCACTGAACAATTACATTGCAGTAGTTAACCACTTGAACGAGGAAGAATTGTTTGGTAAACTCAGTGTTGTCAGGTGTGTGAAGACAGAGGAGAATATCTAAAGAATAGGCAATACTTTTCGGTGTATGTGTAGGTAAAAGGAAAATGAACCGTAACCAGAGAGAAGGGTCAATGCCAGTTAAAGTACCCAGTAACTCCCTATATAGCGGTAGTATCTCAACGGATGGCTTGCACTTTCCAACCTTACTACCTAGAGTATTGTCATTTTTTTAAACAATGCTTTTTTAACCGATAATTTTGTAATTTATATATGTTTAACCAATACTTTTATCGTAGAATTGTATTTAATCTGGATGAAATAAACACTCACAGCTTTAATTAGTTTCACTCTATAAGCATCAAAGTTCTTTTCACTTTTCTAATTTCTTGGGAAAAAAAACATTTGAAAGCTCATATGACGTCATATCACACACAAATACTCTCAATACTTGTTTTGATTCTACTTGTCACATAAGTTAAAGAGAAGACGATACCTAAGAGCAAGACTTGTAGTAAAACTAACAGTTCAGACAATGACATTCGATTGCATACCATAGACAGTCCTTTGCTTTCTCGCATCGTCTTAAACGACGGAAAGGAGTGAAGAGAGAAACAAGACCCATTCACTGAAACGAGACACAATACTCTCTTCCTTCCACGAGACCAAAGAATGTGGCATTGGCGACGCGTTCATAATGTCTCTTACAAGTCACGTTCCACGGGATTATCATCATCATCATCATCATCTTCCAGAAGAGAAGTAAAGATGTGTTGGAGTGAGGAGGAGAGGATGAGACACAGGATTGGGATGTCTATAGTAGAACGTGTGGCAAAGAGCAGGAAATTATATTTGGAAAAAAGTCCCAACATCGAAGGAAAGTGTGAATATACAGTTACATAGAAAGTTTATTTTTTAATAAGACGTCTGGGAGATATTGTCTTTATTAGCGGTGCATATAGAGGAACAATAAAACACCCCGGGCAGATCGAGTGTATAATTGATATGCAAATGGAAAAGCACAAAACTAATCGAGAATTTAGGGTAATTTGTTGTTCAGAATGGAGAAGTAATATACAAGAAAAAACTAGAATAACGTATGTAAATAAACTGTTGATAAAATTGGGTTTACTCCGGAAAGAGGGATAATGCATTAAAAGTGCAGAACTTGATGAAGAGCTAAGAAATGCACAAATGAAATTGATTTGGAAATATGATTAAAGGAAACAAAAATTGTAATGAATTAGGGGAATATAATTTGTGTTGGATAGAATATTCGCAAACATGAAGTGCAAATATTAAGATATTTATTTCAAACTTCATGATAAGTCGTAAATAACGTTGTCTTTAAAATGCCGTAGGGAAATTAATTCAACATCTGAGGAGTACTGATAGTTTTTGTATAATCAAGTGGTATAAAACTTTGAAATATGCCATAATTGTCCAGGAAAAGTTATATTAATTTTGGTAGATTTCATGATAATAAGCTCTGAGAGAATATACTAAAAAGGTAGGGAAAATTAGTTTATTGAAAAGTTAATCAAATTCAATTGCGTTATCATTCTCTCCGGGAAATGAATAAAAAGGAATAGTAAAGAAAACAAGAATGGGGAAAATCTATATAAAAATCGTTTATGCCAATTATTTTGCAATTGAATAATATGAATAACCAACTTTCTCTAAATTTCTACTTTGTTCACTAAGTGTAAAGTTTCTATGACCAACATATTATTATACGTCACTTGATTTTCAGTGTCTTGTGAGAACGTCTGATGCCGAAAATGGTGAGCAAAAGACTTCTCGATTCCTTACAACTTACTATCATTGGTATTATTTTCATTATTATTATATTTATTATTTCGATATCATAATTATTCATACAGTTAAAGTATATGTGCATTGTATATATATATATATATATATATATATATATATATATATATATATTATATATATATATATATATATATACATACAGTATATACTGTGAAGCCAACAGTAAAACATTATGGAATATGCTTCACTGCATATACCTCACACAGACTGGTCAGCTATACTATGTAATTTTGCATGGTGCATATTAATTTGTATTTATGTATCTTCAATCATTTATTTTTTGGGAATGAACCATATACTTTTTACTTCTCAGCATACTTGTACATTTTATTTCTGCATTTTTCTTTATTGAATGTTCCGCAATAAATAACAACTATCTACCTTTGAAATTCTATTGAGCATGAAAACTAGATATACATTTTTATCCGAAAATAATGCACAAATTAGTGTCAGTAGTTGAAGGGTACACCTCAGAAAAACATGAGAAATATAAAGGAGTCTGGTTTCATTTCCAGTTTCATCATAATGGAGACTCGCCAGAACGTCAGCCGGGTAAGCCCATCCCCCCACTGTGGTGCCCAACCACAGGAATGGCCTCCCCAGTAAACAGCTTAAACTTAGGGTCCCGGTCTGTAATCAATCTGCTGGAGTGCGAATTCTAGGCAAACACGTTACCACTGTTCTGTGTTTGAAGATTGTTCTAAGCTTAAAAAGACCTATTCATTGTATGTTAAGTGATTAAAAGCTAGCCATAGGTAAAAACAAAAGCCTGCTATTAATTTTTTAAGTATAGCTATATACGTATACACATATATATATATATATATATATATATATATATATATATATATATATATATATATATATATATATATATGTTTTTTTTTTTTTTTTTGCAAACATACCCAGACTTAATCAAATCTCCAGCTGAATGAGATTGGTAATATTCGAATGGTAATATTCGAAGAGGAAGAAAACCTTTTCACTCTATGGGGGTGAACTTCAGGAATCTGAGTGTTATTTCACAAAGAAAAGAAAACTTCTTTTCCAAAAAAGTTCTAAGTAGACGACGCACAAAAAGATCAATATACGTTGGATAAAGGAGGAGAGAGAGAGAGAGAGAGAGAGAGAGAGAGAGAGAGAGAGAGAGAGAAGTCGAAATAATCGTTGAAATCTAAATGTAAACGAAAATATGCGAAAAATTTTCATTGTTTTGATACAAAATTTGGGTAGAAAATCAAGTCATTATAAAAACATAGCATTCGCCTACCACATCTTTGCTACTGGTAATTAAAAAAGGTAAGTCGCTCACATGTCAATTAGGAAATAATTATTGCATTCAGTAATTATTACAGATAGTTGTAAATATATATATATATATATATATATATATATATATATATAATATATATATATATATATATATATATATATATATATATATATATATATATATTTATAGTATAAATGGTGCAATAGGGAGGATGATGCTAGCCGTACTCCCTTTTACTATATATCTGTATGTTTATATCATCTCAAAATTATTTTCTTATATCAGTTGCTTGTAATTAAAGAAAATCAAGATAACTGTCACTACCACATTAATTTTTAACTGCTCATCCAAATGTAAATCCCTGCTGGGTGTCAAGGAGAGATCCCTGCAGGGCATATTACTTTCTTTAACATGAGGCTCTTATACCAACAAAAGAAACCATATCAACAAATGCGTGGACATTCCCCTACAGCGCTACGCATTCTTCTACTGCAACTAACTACACCATAATATGAATACTTTTCCATTTCTCCATATTCCTTTCGCTTCAAGAGGAAAACAGACTGGAAACAACATGGCCACTTTTTTTCACCTACTGGCATTTAACTACATCGCTGCCTAAGCAACATCTCTTTTTTTCATCATATTTTACTAACAACGTACTATGCAAACATATTGATTTCACCACGTTTCAATTCTCTCAATGTTATAGTACTTAGGCAAAGAAATGGGTGTATGTTCACCACAAATCAATGCTTTCACGACTGTTTTGCCGTCATCAGTATCTTGGGTCTTTGACGTTCTGTGATACATTTGGAATGTAGACATTTCTTACCAGCCAG
>NC_090761.1:15053804-15064165 GCF_036898095.1 Palaemon carinicauda
CTTTCTTTGTTGGGTGTTCCATGTTCAAAGGTCTAACTATGGTATATTATTCTCTTTCAAAATAATGTTGATATAAGAACGGCACACTGTAGAACAGCTCCACCTGTCTTAACTACTTAGATAAAAGTTTACCGGGTATGTTCTCTCTCTCTCTCTCTCTCTTTCTCTCTCTCTCTCTCTCTCTCTCTCTCTCTCTCTCTCTCTCTCTCTCTCTCTCTTCTACTTTAATCTAAAGTATTTAGTTTAGCGTATCACGGATCGTTAAGAGCCAACCATTAATTAGAAAAATGAAAGAAATCCGCTTAATTTTTAATTAAACTATATATTAATTCTATTGTATACAGCCCGTATCATCTGCATAATTAAGAATAATCAATTCGTGATATACGTGAAAGTTTGTTCGAGATATTCTTATGCAACAATATAAGAATTTAAGATTTAAGAAAACGATTTTTCTTCATAAAAATTCACTTTTTTAAGAATAGTACTAATGATTAATGATAATGTTACTGATTGTAATAGAATAACAATAATACAAAAATTATGATAATAGTAACAATAATGACTGTTACTCTTATCATTATTATGATTTTTTTTTATGCTTAGTTTTTACCGAACGTATTTCTCATGTACTGCACATCTTCATTAGAGACCAATCCATCTTGGAATATCCTATTCTTCGCTCATCTACAGTGTCAGTCTGTACAACATATAAACATTTGCTGCAAATTTGAACTCTTGAAGATCCATCGATTCAACTACCCAATTAGGAAGATTGTTCCACAACTTCGTCACAGCTGAAATAAAACTTCTAGAGTACTGCATAGTATTGAGCCTCATGATGGCGAAGGCCTGACTCTTAGAATTAACTGCATGCCTAGTATTATGAACTAAGTGCCATTATTAAGTAGAGGGGACAGTATTCCACCTTGTAGTACTCCAGTCTTGACTTCAAATACACCTGTAAGACTGCCGTTTACAATTACCTTCCACATATACATAAACACATACACATTATTATTATTATTATTATTATTATTACTTGCTAAGCTACAACCCTAGTTGGAAAGCAGGATGCTATAAGCCCAAGGGCTCCAACAGGGAAAATAGCCTAGTGAAGAAAGGAAACAATAAAAAATAAAATTTTAGAGTAACATTAAAATAAGTATCTCCCATATAAACTATGAAAACTTTAACAAAACATGAAGAAGAGTAAAAAGACCGAACAGCATGCCCGAGTGTACCCTCAAGCAGGAGAATTCTAACCCCAGACAGTGGAAGACCATGGTACAGAGGCTACGGCACTGCCCAAGACTAGAGAACAATGGTTTGATTTTGGAGGGTCCTTCTCCTAGAAGAGCTGCTGACCATAGCTAAAGGGTCTCTTTTACTCTTAACAAAAGGAAAGTGGCCACTGAACAATGACAGTGCAGTAACTCCTTGGGTGAAGAAGAATTATTTGGGAATCTCAGTGTTGTCAAGTGTATGAGGACAGAGGAGATGAAGTAAAGAATAGGCCAGACTATTCGTTGTGTGTGTGTGTAGGCAATGGGAAAATGAACCGTAACCAGAGAGAAGGGTCCAATGTAGTATTGTCTAGCCTGTCGAAAGACCCCCTAACTCTCTAGCGGTAGTATCTCAACAGGTGGCTGGTGCCCTGGCCCACCTACTACCTCAATATATATATATATATATATATATATGTATATATATATATGTGTGTGTGTATATATATAATGTATATATATATATATATATATATATTATAATCATTACTAAGTATATATGCATATATATACTGTATGTATGAATATATATATATATATATATATATATAATTATTACTAAGTATATATGCATATGTATATACTGTGCATATATATATATATATATATATATTTTATATATATATATATATATATATAAAAGTGCATGCATATGTGTGTGTTTATGTACATTTTCCATTATCATAAAGATACAAAGACGAGATGGAACACCTATCTTTAAAAGCCGTGGTTATGTAGATCCGTAATTTTGTTTGCTGCTTTTATGTCAATCTGGAAGGACAACTAATTAATTCATTGTCTCTATAATTAGTAATTAGAATCTGAGAGTCTTAGTCGTGCTCGGATAACTTCCATGTTGTTGTGTACAGCTATTTCAGCCCTGGAAGTCAACAATTCTTAGAATAGGACAGCGAGATAACTGCGTCTTAAAAGAATATTAATTACGATAATGAACCTTCGCTGCAGTGGGTAAAACTGTGAAACGTCCTTTAGAATGCATAGTGTATTTTCATATTCAGTGGAAAAGTACATTGGTCTCTGACAATTGTTTTTACAATATTCCTATTTGGTTGTCTCCCCTTCATCTTGCAGCCCCTCTTGATTGATCATCACTCGAGAAGCCTAATAATATTCTCCATTGCCTCCTGGCTAGTGTAGTGGTAATATGTTCGCCTTGCATTTGTATGGCAGCAGATCGATCCTAGCCGGGTACCGTTAGTGTACAATCTTTACTGGGAAGGCCACTGCTGTGGTTGGGCATCACAGTGGGGGATTGGGCTTGCCCGGCTGACGATCTGGTGAGCATCTATTCTGATGAAACTGGAACTGAAACCAGACACCTTTAACCTTTATCCAAGTTTGAATGGCACTAGTGCCAATTCCTGTCTATGTGCCACAAAAATAATTCTAGTTACCTTTCTCTTCCTCCTCCTTTCCCAATGAGACGGTTTTCACCTTCCTCCAATTCGGTCGTGCATTACCTCCGAGGGCTGTAGGCTCCCCCCTCTCCCCCTCCCCCCCCCAGAGAAATTAGTGTGTAAAGCAATTTCCATAACTCCTTCCAGAACCACCTGTTCCTCCCCCTCACTCGCAAGGCACACTACTCGCTATGCATGCGCCTCTCTTGAATTCAGTTGTTGGATTATGTCTTTCTTGCAGTTTTTATCCAACTATCTCTCTCTCTCTCTCTCTCTCTCTCTCTCTCTCTCTCTCATATTACTGATAGTAATGTCTCCATTTATTAACAATTAAGTATCCGTATACCAGAATGTCGACCCATAGTTTCACTGATCCGATACTGTATATAGATTGATTATCCACTGAAACTGATTAAATTAACTGTTAAATTGTATTGCAATGAATAAAACCAATTACATTCAATAATAACACCTTGATTGTATATTCAGATTTTAACAGTGTGCCTACACAGTACTCATGATCAGTTTTACCGTAGCTTCACCTTTGCCTCGCCAACATTATTATTATTATTATTATTATTATTATTATTATTATTATTATTATTATTATTATTATTATTATTATTAATGCTATTGTTATTATTATTATTATGATTATTATTATTATTATTATTATTATTATTATTATTATTATTAGCTAAGCTTCAACCCTAGTTGGAAAAGTAAGATGCTATAACTCCAAGGGCTCCAATAGGGAAAAATAGCCCAGTGAGGAAAGGAAATAAGGAAATAAATGAATGATATGAGAAATAATTGACAAGTAATGAAATATTTTAAAAACATTAACAACATCAAAATAGGCATTTCATATATAAACTATAAAAAGACTTATGGCAGCCTGTTCAACATGAAAACATTTGCTGCAAGTTTGAACGTTTGAATTTCTACCGATTCAACTACCCGATTAGGAAGAACATTCCACAACTTGGTCACAGCTGGAATAAAACTTCTAGAATACTGTGTAGTATTGAGCCTTATGATGGGGAAGGACTGACTATTAGAATTAACTACATACGTAGTATTACGAACAGGATGGAACTGTCGGGGAAGATCTGAATGTAAAGGATGATCAAAATTATGAAAAATTTTAAGCAATATGCATAATGAACTAATTGAAGGACGGTGCCAGAGACTGATATCTAGATCAGGAATAAGAAATTTAATAGACCGTAATTTCCTCTCCAAAATCCTTTGGATGTAGTAATGTCTCTCGGTAAAAATTTCATTGATTTTTTTTTTTCATAAATTTTCTCCTCCGGCTTCAAACAATTCTATTTTCGACCAAGAAAAAGATAATGATGGAAACTTTTCAAATAATCTCACTTCGAATCGGCTTTTGTTCGGATTATTACTCTTTCTTTCCTATCTCACGGGATGGAAAAAGAAATTTTGGATTCGACAGCGAAATTTAAGGACATCCTTTTCTTCTTTTCTCTTCTCATGGCAACAGCCGAAGATTCCCCGTATGTAGTCGACAGTGTAGGATTTATGTTCTAAAAAGAAAATCTTACGAATGAAAAAATTGTATATTTTCTGCTTAGGAAATCATTTCAAATTATTATGGGAAAACCATTTTTTCCCCATGGGTATAAAATTCTTAAGATGTTTATTTAAAAAAGGACATCCTTTTGAGAAAATAAGATTTCATCTTTTAGATAAATGAAAAACCAAATGGATGTGACTATTAAAGAAATAACAGAGTTTTGGGTAATAATGGTTCGTAAATAAACTTCAAAATGGCTGGAGTAATATAAATTCACCCTTTTTACAAAGCAAGCGAAACCTGCAAGTGATTCAGTGTTTTACGACAGCATAACCTTTCAGGATTCAATCTACCAATTAAGGCTTGTTAACTATACTTTTTTCATAACGTCTGTCAAATTTTTGATAAGGGGCCCTGGGTATAATTGAGAATTTGACTTCGTGAATGAGTGGAATGAAGAAAATGATAATGATATTCTGCATTTGAGTCCCCGGTCAATCAAGTTTACCTTTACCTTTAAATTATAATGACTGGGCGATTTAAGATGTAATTAAGGTTTGGATTTGTTAAAAACACTGTTTATCTTTGTATCTAATTTTAGAAATTGACATTTTCTTAAGACATCTTATCAGCTTTTTAGTTTTATCTCGTGAGTGAACTTTCCTTTTCTTCTGGGGATTCCAGTTTATTGTTCTTAATGTTTCATACACGTTTGATCTAATTTAAAATTCCTCTGCACACTTGTTCAAGTCAAGTTTCCTTTAGTATTGCTTGCATATTTACTCCTTTATCTTCTTATTTTTCTCATTTTGTAGTTGGCATTGTTGTATAAGTTAATTTATCTGTTGCTCCTTGTGCCACTCAAGACTATTTTACTCTTTTATTCTTTTTGTCTGTTTCATCACTAACATCTGTTGGATCTTTTCTTGTTCTTTCCATTTATGTGAAACAAATAACTTTTCCTTATATTTCTCCTCGTTTATTTCCTCCAAGGCTTATTCTTAGTATCCCCAATTCTATCCAAATCTTATTATTAGGATTTTATGCAATACGCAGAACTAAAGATGATTAAACTCTTACTTCTTCACTGTTACTTACAACAATATTATTATGTCCTTCTTTGAAAGTGTTATTGCCATATTTGGGGATACTCAGTAGCTATTGTTTTATCCAATGAAATATCTTGGATTCGTCATTTCGTTGACGTCAAGTGATCAATCTTTCCTGATATTTGAATACTTTAGGTGTTGTTCTCGAAAAGGGCTTGCCCCCATGTCTCTTCCGTTGGAGTAGAATCTGTCAATCTGCGCTACCAAATGTAATGTTTCTATTATCGGTGCAGGTTTGCCTTCAGTTAAAAAAGAAAACTCCATTGGAATTATCAATCTCTCTCTCTCTCTCTCTCTCTCTCTCTCTCTCTCTCTCTCTCATATGATATGGCCGACCAAGGTTTTTTTTATAATAGGGGATGATGACACTAGATGTTAAACAGTATTGGCATATATACCGTACATGACTCATATCTGATTGCATTTCTTAGTTACTGACACATTTCCAAGCTCTAAACGTTCAAACTACAGTAAGAAAAGAACTGACAATATTAACAATATTTGCCAATTAAATACAGATATTTGACTTTATTTTACTCCCCATAAGGTTACGAGATTAGCAGAGTTTCTAATTACTCCATAATATGGAGATGAAATATGTCGAACTGCATCAATATAAGAATGTGTAAAATAAATGCTTCCGTTTGAGATTCACTATTATAACTTTTCAATTTATGTTGTCGATTTCTATAATTCTTATTTATGTAAACCCAGAGTGGTGTAATTTTGATCTATAACTAGTGTTTCCTAACTTTTTTTTGGACATATCCCAGCCAACCATCTCGATTATCCTGATGCGCCCCGTGGGATATATATTACATATTATTCAAAACATGGAAAAGAAAAATAAAAAAAAAACTAAAGGACAGTTGAAGGTGTGAGGGAGAAATTCCTAACAAAATATTAAAAGATGGTAGTGATATTAGATTAATAATGATACTAATAATAGTAGAAGAGCATTCATTGTTATGAGAGAGAGAGAGAGAGAGAGAGAGAGAGAGAGAGAGAGAGAGAGAGAGAGAGACATATGTGGATTGCTTTATAAGAAGAGCAGCAAATAGTTCATAATGAAAAACTAAAATGTATAGATATGAAATCAATCCAATGGAGTCATTTATGCAATACTTTACTTATCTTATGATTGTACAGTTGACTTAATTAATTCCGGTACACTTAACGGGAAGCTAAAGAGTCGTCAGTGTACCGGAATTAATGAAGCCAACTGTACCTTGTCGATTTTCCCTCTTTAAACATCCAATTCTTCCTTTGGAACTTCTGCCCTAAACCAAACCACTGTATTCTTCACTTGAGGAATTTTGAATTAGAGAAAACCACCATAACATTTTGAATTTCATGTTGATAATGTTTCACACATACCTAATTTCATAAAATCTGGTACTAGGATAAAGAACACGCATCCTTTTCATATATATACATACATATATACAGTATATATATATATATATATATATATATATCGACTACAACTTAGAATAAATAAATATATATATATATATATATATATATATGTATATATATTATATGTGTGTATGTGCATATATATAAATACACACACACACTGAAAATTCTTTTTTGTTATAAGCGCTTCGAGCTGGAGCACTTATTGTAAAAGAAAGGCGATTGGTTGTATATTCCTAATTGTTGAGTTTGATATTAGATTCCATTTGTAGTTGAAAGTCACGTCTCTCAGTGTCATAGTCTAAATGATAAAACATAGCTATGTGTTACAAACTTAGTAAGGAGATACACTTGTGGATATGGGTTGATTTAGTCTAATTGCAGAATCTTGAATTCAACAGAAATATATACAACATAGTCTGGAAATTAGTCATGATAGCTCGGTGGTAGAGTTTATTTTTTTTTCCACTCAGGGGTATAGATTTGATTCCTGGCACAGCAAGAAGCCTTTATCATAAAAATAATTTTCTGTGGATATATATTCAAGAGGTTGAATTCAATATTAAATTCCATTTGTGGTTGAGACAGTAAGTCAAAAGCGTTAGTGATTTTATATAAATATAGATTTATATATATATATATATATATACGTATATATATATATATATATATATACATATATATATATATATATATATGTGTGTGTGTGTGTGTGTGTGAGCGCGCGCGCGCGAGTGCATGTATATATATTGCATATGTGTATATAACATATGAATTAAAATATAATAATCTCGTTCAGTTTATTGATAGCTGTGTTTATTTTACCTTTCCTTATCAAGTTAAAAAAAAAAGAGTCATTAATAAATCCAAGCCTGCGATCTTTAAATTGAAGCACAATAAATATTCCGTATCATCTAATCCGACCTTGCATTCCTTCTGAGACCCCAGGTTCTTCCTGAGAGAGGTCGTTAGCATTTATTCAAAAGCCTAACGTCAAAACATTCAATAACAAAACACTTGTTGTTCAACAGACTTTCTTACATCTACATGCTTCTCTCTCTCTCTCTCTCTCTCTCTCTCTCTCTCTCTCTCTCTCTCTAATTAAAATAAACCTTGTGTCCTAAACTATGGCTGGTGTATTAAGCTGGAAGATATTAGACAAGGAAATGTATTCGTGAGGAGGTGGTCTCTAAATAAAAGGATGCCTCATCTTTAAAGAAGTGTAGCTGTTGCCAGGGAAGCAGCTGAGGGGTAATACCTCTCGAATTACCTTTCTCTGTCGGGTTGTTTTCTCAATAATATATCAGGTAGTAGAAAGATGTCGACAGCAGGATACTCTCCAGCCTGTGGCTCACTCACGTTTGGAAAAGAAACATTTCTATCAGAAAGTTAACGGAAATTAGACTTTGAATCTCGATGGAAGTTACTATATCACCGTTGAACCACTGACGTAATAAATGATGTGTAAACTTTTATTCAAATAAAACACACATGCATACTAATATATATATATATATATATATACACACATATATATATTATATATATATACACACATTATATATATATATACTGTATATATATATATATATATATACACAGTATATGTGCATGCATGTTTTCATGTATTTTACATACATAATGTGTACGTTTACACGAACACACACATACATATATATGTGTGTATATATATATATATATATATATAGTGTGTGTGTGTGTGTGCATGTGTGTATATATATATATATATATATGTATATATATATATATATATATATGTGTGTGCGTGTGTGTGGAGAGAGTCTACACGTTTCCAGTCATAGAGCATATGCTTTGGAAATCTTTTTAAACATTGATTGTTGCCATTTTATGTCACTCTACTATCCAAAAAGATTACAGAAAAGAAAACAAAATGCATCGTTTGCATTAGGAAAAAGGACCAATCGAAATGAAACAGCTTTCGATAAAAATCCAAAACTTTGAAATCCTGTTACAGTTTTTGCTTGACATACTTCAAGGGTCGTACTATTTCCCTCTTTTCTTCATTTTCAATGTTTCTTCGGATCGGGGCTAGAAAGGGCTACTATATTTCATCAGCAAAGATAAGCTAATAAGTTCTTTGGTAAAATTTGGAGAGAGAGAGAGAGACTTAACTTATTGCCTTATTCTATGATTGGGTTCCCCCAGGTCCCTCAGTGTGAGGCACCTCGTATATCCACCAGAGAGTTGCTAATGCATCTTCCGGTGTATTTTGCATCTTCCAGTCTTGGATGGTCTGGGATGCATCTTAGGTGTTTATCGAGCTTATTCTTAAACACATCTACACTCACTCCTGATATGTTTCCTAGATTAGCTGGCAGCGCATCAAATAGTCGCTGCATTATCAATGCTGGTGCGTAGTGGATTAATGTCCTGTGTGCCTTCCTTAGTTTTCCTGGTATAGTTTTTGGCACTATTAATCTACCTCAGCTTGCTCTTTCTGATATTTTAGCTCCATGATTTTTTCAGTAATTCCTTCGATTTGCTTCTATGCTTGTATTATCATATAGCGTTCTCTTCTCCTTTCTAGACTGTACAATTTTATAAATTGCAGTCTTTCCCAGTAGTCAAGGTCCTTAACTTCTATTCTAGTAGTAAAGGACCTTTGTACACTCTCTATTTGTGCAATATCCTTTTAGTAGTGTGGGTACCATATCACATTGCAGTACTCGAGTGTATTACGTACATAAGTTTTGTACAGCATAATCATGTGTTCAGCTTTTCTTGTTTTAAAGTGACTGAATAGCACTCCCATTTTTGCTTTACATTTAACCAACAGTGTTGCTATTTGGTCGTTGCATAACATATTCCTTTTTAACATTATACCAAGGTCTTTAATTGCTTCTTTGGTTGTGATTGTCTCGTTATTAGGTCCCCTGTATGCATATACCATTCTTTCTCTGTTTCCATAATTTATTGATTCGAATTTATCGGAGTTAAATACCATCCTATGTATCTCCAACCATTCATATATTTTGTTTAGATCTCTTTGCAATGAGTCCCTATCTTCATCACAAGTAATTTCTCTACTAATTCTTGTGTCATCGGCGAAACTTCTCACTACAGAGTCTTTAACATTACAGTCTATGTCTGAGATCATAATAACAAACAGCAGTGCAGCTAATACCGTACCCTGTGGCACGTCAGATATTACCTGAGCTTCATCTGATTTCTCGTCATTTGCAAACACTATCTGTTTTCTGTTTTGTAGGAATTCTTTTATCCATTTTCCCAATCTTTCCCTTAATATTATGTTTTCTCATTTTTTTCTTTAATATATTATGGTCTACCTTGTCAAAGGCTTTTGCAAAATCTAGATAGACCCCATCTGTATCTTTTTCATTTATCATATTTTTATATATGTTTTCTTAGTGTGCTATCAGTTGGGCACAAAACCATGTTGACCTATATTAAATGAATTGTTTATAACCATATGATTCATTATTTTGTTTTTTATTACCCTTTCATACAGTTTCATATGTGATGTTAGACTAACAGATCTATAATTGAAAATAGGGGTTATATATGCTAATTTATGTTTAAATAT
>NC_090761.1:15064665-15077165 GCF_036898095.1 Palaemon carinicauda
TAGCTTAACTTTTTGAAAGTTAATATACATTTATGCGGGATGGACACATAAATTTAATCTCTTAAGATCTGTTTTATTAAATAATTTTGTGTCAGGTACATTTGAGTAAAAAAAATTAAAATTAATTGTTTTTTCTCTGGCACATCTGAGTAAAAAAAAAAAAGATTGGAAAATAATTACTTTTTTCTTTTGAAATTTCATAAGATACCAAGTGAAAAAAAAATATTTGAAAATTGATTACGTTTTCCTTCTGAAATTTCTTATGGCACATTTAAGTAAAAAAAATAACAAAAGATTTGAAAATTAATTACTTTTTTCTTCTGAAATTTCATACGACGCATTTAAGTAAAAAAAATACCTTTGAAAATTAATTGTTTTTGTCTGGAATTTCTAAATTAAGAAATATATATTTTCTTGTTGGCTTTTAGAAATATCAAGGAAACATTCATATCGCCAAGTAACCTTCTCCAGTAAATGCAATATAAAAAATAGATAAAAAAAAATAGACAGGAATAGTAGAATTACAGAGAAAAATTACTAAAAGTATTCAAGGGGCAATAGGAAAAAAAAAAAACACAATGTCTTGACTCCTACCAAGACAACATTTTAAAACAAAAGTTTAAAATAGTTTTGTATGGTTTTATTACCGAAGAAAAAATTCTATATATGACTTAGAGAAATATCACAGGCACAGTAATTTGAAGGTCATATATCTGTTAGTGTTGGGAGACTGACTCTTCCTCACTTCAAAATATTCTGATATTTATTTCCATCTCCCAGATTTTCTTCATAATTAGACTACGTTGAAAGACGCCATAAAGTCTTATAGATTAATCAACTTTTTCCTTTTCCTTCTCCGTTAAAAATACTTTTTAACGTCTAAGATGAATTATTCATATTAATTAGAAAGGAATTAATTTCGGTACGTGTTATATTACACCTTTTATTAGGCAAAACACGTAACAACGCTTTTAAAATCTCATTGTAGTCTCTCTCTCTCTCTCTCTCTCTCTCTCTCTCTCTCTCTCTCTCTCTCTCTCTCTCTCTCTCTCTCTCTCTCTCTCTCTCTCTAACGAGTTTTTCCGTATAATTTCACTAACTTCAATTTCCTTGATTTTTTTTTTCTTTCAACATGCAGTCTCACATACTTCAAGCACAGCGCTTTTCTTGTTGCCATTGGCGTTTGCTCAATTGAAAAGAAGAACGCAATTTGCATTTGATATTTGATTACTTATGATGTGCTGTGGTCAAACGCGAAAATACAAAATATGTATAAACTATTTGTTTTAATCTTTAAATGCCATCTTTGACAAAAGGAAAAATTAAACGATACAAATATGTGATAGAAATGGTATATGGAAGTGAATAAAAATGTATTTTTAATGAAACAGTGGTTTAAGGTGATTGAACCATGTAGGAAGAACGACAGGAAGAGGAAGTATAACTTAAAATTGCTGTATTGGAAGCATGGATACGAATAGGATTTTCATGAAGTCACCAGTCTGTAAAAGGAATCGACGAGCTGCTGATGAGTTGAGGCTCTGATAGATCTTAGCACAGGTAGTTCATAATGTGAGAACGGCAATTCCATGTTATCAAGTTCACCATGAAGCCGTTTCTTTGTTAATTATGATAAGCTATCTAAGAATAGGTGAGAATATTCATAATAATTCAAAAGCTCCAAATAGTGTGTGCCAAAAAAAAAGAAAAAAAAATCAAGAGCAAACAAAGGGTTGTCTATGTGATCTAGGGTTGACAAACGAGCGAGAAGACGGATGCTGGTGTTAGGCCCAACGCTCTGAAGAGGATCTCGTGTCCTCTTCACCCTGTAGGGCTCTCGTTAAGCCTCTCTGGCGTTCGCAAGATTAAAGAAGCGAAAGAGATGTAGTTAAGGGTTTATCCAATTATCCAAAAAGAAAAAAAATTAATTGTTTGTGAAAGAGATGAGAATAGAGGCGTTTATGTCAAGCCTAATTACTGCCACGGACAATTATGAGCAATCTCGCATTTAGTTTTCTTTTGTGACTAGATTAGTCTCGTTTGGTGTACTTATTATACTGTTACTCTTTTATAATTCCCCAATAAATAATCCTTCTTTGCCTTAACAGTATCATCATAAATGTTTCTACGTTGCTGCTTTAACTGAAAAAGGGAATTGAAGATACAATAGCGTGCCCGAGTTTACCCTCAAGTAAGAGAACTCCCAAGATAGTAGAAGACCATGGTACATGAAATACTACTAAAGTACACTCCAAAAGTGGCCTCATATTAAAACTAAACAGGGTTCATTACAATAATTGCTCAGCACTAAGCTATAAAAAGTCTGCTATTTTACACAATTAAGAAAACTGCCTAGCCAATGTAGAAACTTCTGTGCAGATACTACAGATAGACTATATGGGTAAAATAAGAAACCATAACAATGTCAAACCCATGCACTAACAGAAACGTAGTTTCAAGATTTGCGAAGATTTCAAAGCAAAAATAATTAGAATATATCTAAATTTATGTCATAATGATAATGATGATTCTGATTCGTCATCTCACGAATTTCTATAAACTTGAATAAACCAGTTTGTTTGTGACCAATTACTTTAACTCTTGTTAAAGCCTTTCGGGGAAATGTCCTACTGCACCCTGTTCCAGGAAATGTTTTATAGCTTTCTGAGTTTAGCATAATCCTTATAAAGGGTGTCGTTCGTAATGTTGATTTCATATCGAGTATATTTTCCATATATTTTGATTTTGTTTAAAATATTAAACTATCAGGTTCGTGGTCAAGATTTGCATTTTATGTTCGAAATTAAAATAACTGACGATGAGTGTATAGATGAAATTATCATACATATTAATTGTACTAGTTATTAATAGATCGTCATCATTTGTTTGACATTGTGTATGAATAGTTTATGAGTCTCACAAAACGAGACTAGAAAGGAGAATTTGTTAAATACACATTTTATAATGATAGTAAAAAAAGGGAATAAATATATGTATTTTTAATTCATATATCGTTTAACCAACAATAATGTTTTCCACAAAAGTTTTTCTTAAGTAACTCTTCCCCCATCATTGCCAAAGACAAAAGTAAACAAATAAAATAAAGATACAAAAGAATAAAACTTTTATCCTTCCCTTATTTAAAGGGAGTACGGAAGATAAATGTATAAACAGAAGAGATTCCCTTAATTGTAAGACACCCTATGTGTAAATGGGACAGGATTAATCCAAAAATCCGGGGTCTAAATTTATAATCTTCCAGTACCTTCAAACTGGTCGAAGGATTGTGAGGTTCTTTCGATTCCTTCTCCAAACACTTTTTTTTTTTCTCAGATTTCAGGATTTGAATTGTTAGAGAAATGTAGAGCCTTCCAGTATCAGAGGGGTTCGAGTCCCTCTCATAACTCGATAGTTCCTAGTGTTTGCAATCTCGCCATCTTTGTGAGCTAAGGATGGGGTGTTTGTAGGAGCCTATAGGTTTACCTGCTGAGTCATCAGCAGCCATTGCCTGTCCCTCCCTAGTCCTAGCTTGGTTGAGGGGAAGTCATGGCTGCTGATCATATGCATATATTTTCAGTCTTTAGGGCAATGTCCTGCTTGTTAGGGCAATGTCACTGTCCCTTGCCTCTTCCATTCATGAGTGACCTTTAAAACCTTTAAACGTAAGGCAGTTGTTCGTGGAAAATAGCTTTCGCGTTTTTTTTCATTGCCAACAAATGAAAATAGATTTTTTGTAGAAGAAATATCTTTGAAACTAGTTTTATTAAGCTCAAGCAAACTTCTAATTGTGTTTAAAGTATCGTTCATGGTTAGATAAACAAAATTATATCTTCAATGTTGTTACTGTCTTTAATTTAGGCATTTTCATTCAAATAGTGCAAAAAGCTAACATTATTTGTGGTCACTTATTATCTTTTTGCTAGAGTTAATAGATTCAGAATCTGTCTTCATACCGTATTGCTAGTTATTATGGTTATTATGGGTGCTACACTTGAAGTGGCTATCCTGGAGGGAATTTAGCCCTGCATGGTATATCGGTTCCGCCATGTTGACCAGTTTTTCCGACTTTTTTTCTATAATCTATGGGTTTGATCAATCACTTTATTTATATTTCCTTAAAACAGATTGCTTTTGTTATCATTCTTGTTGATTTAGTTATTAAGTATGATGCATCTTTATTATTACCATTAATTATAATGCTGTCTGGAGACATTGAGCGAAATCCGGGACCAGTACGTCCTAGATTTCGTCAATGTCGTGTGCTGTATTGCAATATTCGTAGTCTTCATGCAAATATTCAACACCATACAGTTGCGTCCAGACAGTATGATATTCTTTTGTGTACATAAACTTTGATTTCTAATATCAGCCATTCATCTGAGCTCCTTATAACTGGTTTTAAGAAGCCAATAATTTTGAAACGGAATGCCATTCCAAGGGCCAGGGAATGGCGGTGTATATTTGGATTGAGTACCATGCTTCTCATAAGTCTTGCTGTGAATGTGGATGTCATGAGATTTAGGTAATAAAAGTTTGTGGCGGGCATAACAACTTTGATTTGTGTTCGATCTACCGGAATCCAGACATAGAAGATTCTATCTTCAATTGTCTTCTTACCATTATGGCTAAGATACAAGATGATAGAAAGGCATCTTTTTGTCTTGTTGGTGATTTCAATGCTTATCATAGGGAGTGGTTAAATTCTGTCTCTCCTACCAATCGCCATGGTTTAAGAGCTTTAGACTTTGCCTCTGAATCAGGCTGTGAGCAAATCCTAAGTGAAGATAAATTACTCACAGGTCTGTTAACTGCTTGGACCTCGCATACACCAACTCCCCTGGCAATAGCAAACCAATAGCATATTAAAAGAACACTAGTAGATAGTTTTTCATTTAAATTAAGCTATGTTTAAGCTTACATTAAGAGTTTAACGACGCAGTTATTTTTTTTTTTATCTAGCGAGGCGTGAAGGTGAGCGTAGAAAACACCGGAGTTAACCAATAAATTACTACATTTTCTTTGTTCCCTTGTACTTGAATACCTGAAATAGAAAATGGGACAATTATGTTAGGGAAACAGTTGGTGCACTTTATAGTTTTATGAATTCGTGTAAAGTTCAGCAACAAGAATCATTGTATTGCTTATCGTCTGGTGGCCCAGTTCAATATGAAGTTAAACAAGGTCTCATGAATGTGTTGTCGTCTGAAAAGTAGGACAAGGGGAGCCTTTGTATAACGACGGACAGGACCTCCCTCGCATATGAAACACCATCTAACCCAAGATCGAATAACATAAGGTGAGACACTCGGTCAGTCGGTCACTCGTTTCCCGCATTATGACGTCACTGGTGCAAGTCGACTGGCCACTGTGGCCAGTGCACTTAATTGTTATGTTTTGACAGCAATTTGTGCTATACTGGTGTTCACAATTTCCATACACGGAAATATTCTCTCTCTCTCTCTCTCTCTCTCTCTCTCTCTCTCTCTCTCTCTCTCTCTCTCTCTCTCTCTCTCTCTCTCTCTCAAAACAGCTATATCAAGATATCTAAGACCTTGCCATAAAGAATATATTCTTGCTGGAATACAAATAACGAAAGTAACGAGGGTGAATGAATATGAAAAAAATACCCTTCCCGACTTTTATTGACTTACCAAGTCTCGGGTTTCACACACGTGTATATACAGTGTATATATATATATATATATATATATATATATATATATTTGTTCCGACACGAATACTTTACCTCGAATTACCTCTTCGGAGGGTCCTTGATCCTCTCTCAAATTCGACCAAGATTTCCCGCGCTACCCCCCTATCTCGGTCCCGATAGTTACTACCCTCGCCGCCAGGATAATTCCTTCGGCCCGGATTAGGGCAGGTCACTGCTTTTCCCGGGTCAGGACACCATTAAGTTCTTGGTCGTGAGATCCGAAGCATCTCACTCTCTCGTTTTAAATCTTTCGATCCTTTGGCGCGTTGTGTTACCACGTGTTCCCAGTGTACGGACTTGTGTTTTTTCTGCGATAGTGCGTTTTCGCAAAGTGTCCTCAGTCCGTTTCCCTTGTGTTATCCAGGCTTTTCTGTAACTCGTTAGTGTTGACCTTCGTGTGCGAACGATGGAGAACGTGCGTCGTTGTCCTGGTCCTAGAGCAGGAAAGTCGTGTGGGGCTTTCCTCTCTAAACCAGAGGTGGACCCGCATTCCCTTTGTTCCACGTGCAGGGGTAAAGTTTGTTCCTCCTCGGACACATGTCCCGAGTGCGTGAATTGGGACGGAATTCAGTGGGTACGTTATGGTACTAAGAAAAAGAAGTCATCTAAGCGTTCCCCAAAGAAAGTGAATGGCGTGTCTTCCTTACAGTCGGTCAGTGATCGGTCCGACGAAGCCTCGGCCTCTCCGTCTCCTTCGCAGAGGAGTGGCCAGCAAGCCCCCAGTGTAATTGTGACCCATAGTGTCCTCCCAAGTGAACCCAGTGTGACGGAGGAACCAAGGGCTGGCCCCTCGGGAGTAAACGGAAGGGCTGCGAGTGTTTCGGGCGGATCGGGCCACGTGGCAGGGGAGCACGCTTCCTCGGATGACCCGGTATGGGACAGTGTGGCGTTCTCGGTCTCCCCCCCCGCCCTCGTGGGCCGGTGCGTCGGGTTTCCCCCCGCCAGAAGAGAACCACTCGAGAATTCGTCGCCCGAGTAGCGACTCCTTCGGTTGCAAATTACCGAAGACTCCAGGGAGGTCTCCGCTGAGGATGGACGTATCCCTGGGTCCATGGCCTTCTAGTAGGGGCAGAGTGGTCTCAGTACCCTCGGTATCCACGGCAGTTCCCGAGGACTTTCTCCAGCACCCTGTCTCGGACGATCGGCGGCGAAGGGCCTCCCCTGCGCATCACTCTAGCAGTCGTTACGGGAAGAACGTGGCACCCTCGGACTCTTCGGAAGAAGGCTCATCCTCCGAGGGAGAACGCAGGGAAAGACGGCACCGTAAGAGAGCGCGGACCGATAGCGATCGTTCTCGCTCTAGGTCGAGGTCGCGGCACGGTAGGAGGCGCCCACGCTCTCACTCCCGTAGGTACAAGAGGGAGGTCTCTCCCGGCGGCGGCGAATGGTTTTACGTGCCCCCAGGAGACTCCAAGAAGCACCGCTCGCCAGACTCTCGGTCCAGTGATCGAGCCTCCAAGTTGTCACTGCCTACATACAACTTGGAACCGCTCGACTGGCCACGCAAGAAGGACCTCACTCTCAGGCACAAGTCCTCGAGGCCTTCGGTTCACCCCACCCGTCGGGAGGAAGCGCGCTTCCGAGAGGACAGCCCGACCGAACCAGCCCAACCGGGTCGGACGACGAGCGGGAAGGACCGGTTGCCGGGTTCGGGTCTTCCCACCGGGACCGTGTCCTCCGCGTCCAGAGCCTTGGCCCAGTCGAAAGGCCTCCCGGGGTCGGTGGCACCCGCCACACGGCGAGACCCGACCGTGTACGGTGCGCCCTACGGTTGCGGGACGGCCTCCCTGGGACCTGGTAGGGAGAGGCCAGTCTACCTCCCAAGCACGGCTCCCCCCAGCCAAGCCGATACCTCGGTCGACGGAGCCGAGGTTTCCCCGTCGGAGGACTCCGCCTACAGAAGGGTGGTAGCCCGCATCAGGAGGACCCATGGGATTCCTGAACCCGAGGTGCCGAAGGTCAATACCTGGAGGTCGAGCCTCTTGAGGTACACACATCGGGACGTCCTGCCGAAGTCCTCTCTGGCCCTGCCCCTCGCCCCAGACCTAGTACTCGGCCAGGAGTACATAGATAACTTGGTGGCCAGCACTGCGGAGGCCCCCAGGTCCCAGAGTTCCTCCAAACTCCTCCAGGGTCTGAAACTACAGGCCAAAATTTATATCCCAGAAGGCCGCCGCCCGGGCCCCTGTAGAGTGGACTCAGCCGTGGATGTCCTAGGACAAGGCGGCTCGGACGAAAGGGCCAGCTCAGCCCCTGTGTCCTTCTCGGCTTCTGAAGCAGGCATGATGGAGGAGATGTCGAGGGACATGATTAACGTCTCTTCATGGCTGGACTGGTGGGCCTCCACGTTAGTGAATGTACAGGCCTCCACAGACCCCGACGACCCGGAACAACAGAGTCTCCTGTCGGACATTATCACTTCCGGGGGGAAAGCGCTAAAATTTATGGCATACCAGGCTCTCTCCCTGACGGCCAACTGGGTCCTCCGGAAGAGGGACACAGTGCTTTCCAGGGTAGCAAGGAAGATCCCAGACAGACAGGCGCGAGCCATTCGCACCCTACCCCTAGGAGGAGAGTCCCTGTTTCCTTTGAAGGAATTGGAAGAACTGATGGAGAAGGTGTCCAAGAGGAGAGAAGTCAACGTCCCTAAGCAATCATCCTCCAGGAGACCTCCGTATAAGAGGTCAGTCTCGGATAGGACCGTGACCCCTCAAGCGGTTCCCAGCTCTTCAAGGAGGGATGCCCACTCCTCTTCCTGGTCATCATCTCCTCAGCCCTCCCGCAGGGGAACTACAACTTCTGCCAACTCCTTCAGGTCGGGTTACTCCGCCTCGAAGAGGGGCAGATCAGGCCGCCCCTCTAGGAGAAGGTAGAGGGAGAGGCCCCCTACTCCCGCCCAAGCCTCGGGTTGGGGGATGCCTCAGACCCCATTGGCAAGCATGGAAAACGTATGGGGCGGATGCTTGGACGGTGTCCGTCCTGAAAGAAGGCTACAGGATCCCCTTCATAGCGGACTCACCCCCTCTGATCCCAGCCACCCAAACAGAATGGTTAGCTCCCAGGGACCCGTTGAAAAGGGCTACCCTACAAAAAGAAGTTTCCTCCATGTTGGAAAAGGGAGCCATGGAAGAAGTCCTTCTCCCAGGGCCAGGCTTCTACAGCCGCCTGTTCCTGGTGGAGAAAGCAACGGGGGGGTGGAGACCGGTGATAGACCTGTCGGCCCTCAACAGGTTCGTCAAGAAGACGGACTTCAAGATGGACACCCCAAAATCCGTCCTGATGTCCTTGAGGGAGAAAGATTTTATGATGACGGTCGACCTCAAGGATGCGTACTTCCAAATTCCAGTCCACCCGTCGAGTCGGAAGTTCCTCCGGGTAAAATGGGGCTCCCAGATCCTGCAGTTCCGGACCCTCTGCTTCGGACTGTCGACGGCCCCTCAGGTGTTCACGAGGGTCTTCGCGACAGTCTCAGTATGGGCTCACGAACGAGGTATCCGCCTCATCAGGTACCTGGACGACTGGTTGCTCCTTTCCAGTTCAAAGGCCCTCTTGGAAGAACAAGGAAAGGACCTCCTCCGTTTCTGCAGGAGTCTGGGAGTCATTATCAACCTGGAGAAATCGAACCTAACGCCGTCCAACAAAATGAGGTACTTGGGGATGACATTGGACACCGTGCAGGGGAAGGCCTTCCCCTCGGAAGACAGGATACAGAACCTCGTCAAGATCATTCAGCCGTTCCTGTCGGGGCTTCCCAGGAAAGCGAAAGACTGGCAGAGGCTGATAGGCCATCTGGTCTCATTAGAGAAGCTAGTTCCCCAAGGGAAGTTACGACTCAGACCCGTACAATGGAACCTCAAGGCTCTATGGTCCCAGACAGGCTCTCAGAAAACATCGATCCCAGTCCTTCCGCACACGGAAACAGCCTTGAAATGGTGGAGATGCCGGTCGAACTCCCTCAAGGGGATGCCCCTCGGGTCCTGTCCTCCCGAGTTTCTCCTGTTCACGGACGCCTCCAGCCTAGGGTGGGGAGCCCACCTGAGGGAGGAAACAGCAAGCGGGACCTGGTCAGAGACCGAAAAGCATCACCACATCAACGTCCTAGAGCTAAAAGCAGTACAAAAGGCATGTCTGCACTTTGCAAGTCGGTTGAAGGGAAACACAGTGGCCCTAATGTGCGACAACGCCACGGTGGTAGCCTACATCAAGAAACAAGGGGGCATGAAGTCGAAGGAACTGTGCGACCTCACTGTAGACATCTTGCACTGGGCGGACGAACACCAGGTAACACTGCTAGCAAGGTTCATCCCCGGGAAAAAGAACGTGCTAGCCGACGGCCTCAGCAGGGTAGGTCAGATAGTAGGGACGGAATGGTCCCTACAACCAGCGGTAGCCAGACTCATCCTTCAACGCTGGGGCTCCCCGGTGATAGACCTATTCGCAACAAAGCTCAACGCCAAGTTACCGGTTTATTGCTCCCCGGTACCAGACGAAGGAGCAGCCCTAGAAGACGCCTTCCAGCACAGGTGGGACAACCTGGACGTTTATGCCTTTCCCCCCTTCACGCTGCTAAGACAAGTGCTCAACAGAGTAAGAACCGCCCAAAACCTAAAGATGACTTTGGTAGCGCCCTGGTGGCCGGAGAGAGAGTGGTTCGCGGATCTGAAAGACCTGGCAAGCCATCCGCCATGGCCTCTGCCCCCCAGGTCAGATCTACTAAGTCAACCGCACTTCCTCAGGTTCCACGACAACCCTCTCTCTCTTCGCCTTCACGCCTGGAGACTATCGAGCGACTCCTGAGGAAGGAGGGGTTCTCCTCCTCCACAGCTAAGAGGATGTCCCTATATCTAAGAAAATCCTCTACCGTAGTCTACCAGGCGAAGTGGGCCGCCTTTACGAAATGGTGCGCGACAAAACAAATAAGACCTCTCGAAGCCTCGGTCCCTGACATAGCTGATTTTCTAGTGTATCTTAGGGATAAAATAGGAATGTCAATCCCAGCTATTAAAGGAGTGCGAGCAGCCTTAGGCCAAGTCTTTCTCCTGAAAGGCATCGACCTAGGGACATCAAGACACATAGGGATGCTGATTAGAAGTTTCGAACAATCCTGTCCTCCCCAAGCCAGGAGAGGGCCTATATGGGACCTGGCCAAGGTCCTGAAAATGTTGTGTCTTCCTCCCTTTGAACCGCTCAGAGATATCGGGGACAAAGATCTCACCCTCAAGACAGTCTTCTTGCTAGCCTTAGCTTCGGCTAAGAGGGTAGGTGAGATCCACGGTCTCTCCTACGACGTGGCACACTCCAAAGGGTGGAAGGAGGTATCTTTCAAGTTCGTACCCTCCTTTGTAGCTAAAACTCAGAACCCAGCAGTCTGGGACCCGAGGTTCGAAGGTTTCTCTGTTCCGGCCATTCCCAAGACAGGTAATACGGACGACCTGAAGTTATGCCCGGTCAGGACGATCAGGAAGTACCTGGAAAGGACGGCCCATCTCCGTCCAGGTGCCAAGAACCTCTTCGTCTCTTCAGGCGTTAATAAGAAGCAAGTGTCCAAGAACACTATTTCCTTCTGGCTGAGACAAGTCATCACTAGGGCTTATGAAGAAGACAAGGTGGCGGTACCAGGCACTCCCCGTCCCCATGACATCAGAGGCCTGAGCACGTCCTTGGCCTTTGAGAGAAATATGGCAGTGGGCCAGATCCTGCAGGCCGGCACTTGGTCACACCAGTCGACCTTCACGGCCCACTACCTCAAAGACTACTCAAGAAAGTCTTTGGATGGATTCTCCATTGGGACAGTCATCGCCGCCCTCCAAGCTGTGTAGTGGCAGGCTGGAAGACGTCCCCAACAAGTGAATAGACTCATCCCTACTTCTTCAGGAGAAGATTCAGTAGGGAACATGTCAAGAGGTAAGACTTAAATTATAAGCGTAAGTTTTCCACTGCTACCCCCCTATCCGCTCTCTGTACCCCCGCATTACGTAGCCCTCCGGGCACCATGTGCCTAACCAAGTGGCAGAATGACTCTCCCGCCTCCTAAAGTGTAAGTCTCCGAAGAGGTAATTCGAGGTAAAGTATTCGTGTCGGAACAAATGAAAAATTTTAAGTAATTTTTATTTTTCCTAACATACTTACCGAAGAATTACCTCTGAAGTAATGGCCCTCCCTTCCGTCCCCGAGTGCCATTCTTCCATTGCCAAGTCGGGCTTAACGGAGAACTTAATGATGTCCTGACCCGGGAAAAGCAGTGACCTGCTCTAATCCGGGCCGAAGGAATTATCCTGGCGGCGGGGGTAGTAACTATCGGGAGCGAGATAGGGGGGTAGCGCGGGAAATCTTGGTCGAATTTGAGAGAGGATCAAGGACCCTCCGAAGAGGTAATTCTTCGGTAAGTATGTTAGGAAAAATAAAAATTACTTAAAATTTTTCATATATATATATATATATATATATATATATATATATATATATATATATGTGTGTGTGTGTGTGTATATATATATATATGTGTGTGTGTGTGTGTGTGTGTATATATATATATATATATATATATGAGTTTGGGCCTATTCATAGATAAGAAAAGCTGTTGGATTAATAGGCTAATGAAAGCCACTTAATTCTCCATACACTACGTTACTAATCAATAGATCTATACTTTTATTGCCAGATTTGACGCTCTGATCCCACGATATTCCTTATTTGGGGTTTTATACAAATAAAGGAAATGGCGCAATTATTGTCTGCATAGGAAGACTACTCAGAAATAGGTCACTAGGTATAGGCCTAATAATCG
>NC_090761.1:15084665-15092405 GCF_036898095.1 Palaemon carinicauda
TCTCTCTTGTGCACAGATACAATGATTTACCCTATTCTTCTCACACGTACAGAAGGTAATTACATATAGTAATCTCATGGCTTAAATCTCTCTCTCTCTCTCTCTCTCTCCTCTCTCTCTCTCTCTCTTGTGCACAGATACAATGATTTACCTATTCTTCTCACACGTACAGAAGTTGAATATCTGTATTTGGAAGTTAATTACATCTTGTAATCCCATGGCTTAAATCTCTCTCTCTCTCTCTCTCTCTCTCTCTCTCTTGTGCACAGATACAATGATTTACCTATTCTTCTCACACGTACAGAAGTTGAATATCTGTATTTGGAAGTTACTTACATCTTGTAATCCCATGGCTTAAATCTCTCTCTCTCTCTCTCTCTCTCTCTCTCTCTCTCTCTCTCTCGTGCACAGATACAATGATTTACCTATTCTTCTCACACGTACAGAAGGTAATTACATATAGTAATCTCATGGCTTAAATCTCTCTCTCTCTCTCTCTCTCTCTCTCTCTCTTGTGCACAGATACAATGATTTACCTATTCTTCTCACACGTACAGAAGGTAATTACATATAGTAATCTCATGGCTTAAATCTCTCTCTCTCTCTCTCTCTCTCTCTCTCTCTCTCTCTCTTGTGCACAGATACAATGATTTACCTATTCTTCTCACACGTACAGAAGTTGAATATCTGTATTTGGAAGTTAATTACATCTTGTAATCCCATGGCTTAAATCTCTCTCTCTCTCTCTCTCTTCTCTCTCTCTCTCTCTCTTGTGCACAGATACAATGATTTACCTATTCTTCTCACACGTACAGAAGTTGAATATCTGTATTTGGAAGTTAATTACATCTTGTAATCCCATGGCTTAAATCTCTCTCTCTCTCTCTCTCTCTCTCTCTCTCTCTCTCTCTTGTGCACAGATACAATGATTTACCTATTCTTCTCACACGTACAGAAGGTAATTACATATAGTAATCTCATGGCTTAAATCTCTCTCTCTCTCTCTCTCTCTCTCTCTCTCTTGTGCACAGATACAATGATTTACCTATTCTTCTCACACGTACAGAAGTTGAAATATCTGTATTTGGAAGTTAATTACATCTTGTAATCCCATGGCTTAAATCTCTCTCTCTCTCTCTCCTCTCTCTCTCTCTCTCTGTCTTGTGCACAGATACAATGATTTACCTATTCTTCTCACACGTACAGAAGTTGATTATCTGTATTTGGAAGTTAATTACATCTTGTAATCCCATGGCTTAAATCTCTCTCTCTCTCTCTCTCTCTCTCTCTCTCTCTCTCTCTCTCTCAGTGAATTTGTGCACAGATACAAAGATTTTACCTATTCTTCTCACACGTACAGAAGGTAATTACATATAGTAATCTCATGGCTTAAATATCTCTCTCTCTCTCTCTCTCTCTCTCTCTCTCTCTCAGTGAATTTGTGCACAGATACAAAGATTTAACCTATTCTTCTCACACGTACAGAAGGTAATTACATATAGTAATCTCATGGCTTAAATCTCTCTCTCTCTCTCTCTCTCTCTCTCTCTCTCTCTTCAGTGAATTTGTTGCACAGATACAAAGATTTAACCTATTCTTCTCACACGTACAGAAGGTAATTACATATAGTAATCTCATGGCTTAAATCTCTCTCTCTCTCTCTCTCTCTCTCTTCTCTCTCTCTCTCTCTCTCTTGTGCACAGATACAATGATTTACCTATTCTTCTCACACGTACAGAAGGTAATTACATATAGTAATCTCATGGCTTAAATCTCTCTCTCTCTCTCTCTCTCTCTCTCTCTCTCAGTTTTGTATCTGTGTGCCGGTGAGTGATTAAACTTTTGCGGCCCTATTTGAGGTCGGAGAAGTGGGATAAAAACGTCGGCATAGAATAGTTATCTTGTGAATTACTAAAAATCTAATCAAGATGGCTATGTACAACACGGGCAAGGCTTGGAGAGACATCGCTGGACTCAGCAAAAATAAATTCCATGAGTTGGCGAAACAGGAGCTCGACCGTCTGATAACAGAGGTCACTAGTAACGTCAACCAATGTGACGGAAGAATATTCGCAGACATATTGAAACAATATGATCCAATAAACTGGAGCAAATCTGCGGAAAAACATCAGCAAAATAATAGAAGAAATTCCAAAGAAAATCCAAGTGTTAAGAGACTTATAAAGAAAGTCTACATCAATCAACACATTCCATCAAAGAACAATAAGAAGTCCAATATGGTGAATATGCTGATTGATGCAATGGGAAAAAGAATGCCAAAATGGTGTAATACATGTAAGATATGGTATTCCATTAATAATCCTCAACAATTGATTAGAAAATGTGATGCCTGTCATGTCCCAACACATCCCACATGTGCTGAAATACAGCAAAAAATAAAAAATAAAGACACAAAGGTATTCTGCTCAACATGCTTAGTCTGGATAGAAAATATAATTAAGTCGAGACTAAATCTGCAAATAGTTGAAGATAAAGAAGAGGAAGAAGAAGAAACAGAAGAAGAAGAAGAAGAAAAAGAAGAAGAAGAGAACAATGAACAGGATATGTGTAAGGATGCAGAAGAAATCATTGATATAACCTATGATGCCATCCAACAACATACTTATGAAGAAATAAATTACCAGATGGAAACAAATAATAGACCCAAGAGACTCTACCCGGACCTACATAATTTTAGGGAAGAGCAAGAACAAGAAAAAATAGAAAAGAAGGATATAGTCTGCAATATGCTGAAAAGAGGGAATTGCAGATTTGGCGAAAGATGCTACTACAAGCATCCAAAGATATGCCATAATTATGAAATATATGGTAAATGTGCGTATTTAGACGGATATGGAGACGAATGCAGAGATCTCCATCCAAAAATATGCAAAAACCTAAAAGAAGGAAAAGGATGCATTTACAACAAAAAATGTCGATATATGCATCCTGCAACCATGAATGAAAGTAAGAAAACTCAGCAAACTGAAAAGAAAAATGAAAGCAAAAAAGAAACAAAAAAAGAAACAAAAAAGCAGGCCGTGTATATACCGCGCTTTGAACCAAGAGCCCCAAGATATGAGGCCTTTCAACCTAAACCGGCACATGTAGAACCCAACTACAAAGAATGCATCTATAATGCCAGGGGTTGGTGCAGATATGGGGACAGTTGCAGGTATACACACACAAATAAATATGAAGGCGAAAGAGCAAATATAATAGAAAAGTTGGATTTTTTAATGGCAGAATTCCGGGAAATGAAGAAAAGAACATCATATCAGAACAGGAAGGAAGCATGGGAGAATCCATATTATTACCAATATTAAATAATGGAGATGAAACACAAACCATAATAGTAATGAATGCACAGGGTTTAGTCACGAGTAACTCTAAAAGGAAAATAGAGTTCTTAGAAGAACTAACCCAAATTGAAAAAATAGATATATTAAATATAAGTGAAACATGGTATTCCCAAGAGACTGGCAGTGATGACCAGATAAAGGGTTTCCAAACTTATAGATCAGACAGAAAAAATAGGAATCAAGGGGGAACCGCAATATATGGAAGAGACATAAATCAAGGAAAAGTATGTGAAAAATACAGCAACACAGAATGTGAATTGATTGCGGTAGAATTTGAATTTGAAAAACTAATGAATATTGTAGTTTACAGACCCCCAAACACTAAGGAGTTTGACATAATAATAGAAAAAATAGATGGTATATGTAGAAACCATAAAGACTGGAATATACTCCTATCCGGAGATTTTAACTTTCCTTTCGTGGATTGGAAAGAACGGATAGAAGAAAGTGGTTGTATGTATACATATAAAAAAGATAGTAATAGTAGCGCAGAAGATAAGAGGCAATTTGAAAAGCTTCAAGATATGCTATTAGAACATAATATGCAACAAATAAACCACATTCCAACAAGAAAGGAAAATGTCCTAGATCTAGTATTTGTGAATGAGGTGAATTATGTTAAAGAAATAATAGTGTATAACACGGGAATTTCAGACCACAATGTCATAGAATTGATAGTTCATTCCAAAGCAAGTGATCACAGAATTAATAAAAACACAAAACTTTGGGAAGGATATGGAAAATATAACTTTTACAGTAAGAATATAAAATGGTCAGAAATAAATGAAGAACTGGATAAAGAATGGAAAAATGTATTTATAAGTGATAATATACAGGTAAATACGGATATACTGTACAAAATACTGGAGAAAATTGTTGAAAAATATGTACCGAAAAAAAACAATAAACAAAAGACGTGCATACCAAGAGACAGAAGGATCTTATTTCAGAAAATTAAAAAGTGGAAGAAAAATCTTGCAAAAGAAAAAAATGTGTGGAAAATGAGGGAAATAAAATGTAAGATAGAAAATGCAGAACAAAAGATTATACAGTCGAAAGAAAATGAAAAAAGGGACTTAGAAGAAAGGACACTTCAAAATATAAAAAGAAACCCCAAAGTACTTTACTCCTATGCAAAAAAGATGAATAAAAGGAGAATAGAAATAGGCCCTCTAAGAATTGAAGGACGGCTAACGAATGAAAAAAAAGGAAATATGCAACATATTAGCAGAAAAATATAAGAGTGAGTTCACGCCAAGAATTGCGAATGAGAATAATGAAACAGAAATGAGAGAAGAAAATGTTGAATATCTAACGGATATAGATATTAATGAAGCAGATATTGTCACGGCTATAAACGAAATTAAAAATGGATCGGCAGCCGGACCAGATGGAGTTCCAGCGATTTTGTTAAAAAAAAAACTGCAAACACTATCGCGAAGCCACTTGCAATACTGCTAAGACAGAGTATAGATATGAGCGAGATATATGTTAAACATAAATTAGCTTATATAACCCCTATCTTCAAAAGTGGATCAAGACTAGAGGCAAGCAATTATAGACCTGTTAGTCTAACATCACATATTATGAAAGTGTATGAGAGGGTAATAAAAAAGAAAATAATGAACCATTTGGTCAAAAATAATTTGTTTAATATGGGTCAACACGGTTTCGTACCTGGAAAAAGTACACAGACCCAACTGATAGCTCACTATGAAAACATATACAATAATATGATATATGAAAAAGACACAGATGTGATCTATCTAGATTTTGCAAAAGCCTTTGACAAGGTAGACCATAACATATTGGAGAAAAAAATGAGAAAGCATAATATTGTGGGAAAGATAGGAAAATGGGTAAAAGAATTCCTGCAAAACAGAAAACAGATAGTGGTTGCAAATGACGAGAAATCAGATGAAGCCCAGGTAATATCTGGTGTGCCCCAAGGTACGGTATTAGCTGCACTGCTATTTGTTATTATGATCTCAGACATAGACTGTGATGTTGAAAACTCCGTAGTGAGAAGTTTCGCCGATGACACAAGAATAAGTAGAGAAATTACTTGTGATGAAGATAGGAACTCACTACAAAGAGATCTAAACAAAATATGATGAATGGGCGGAGATAAATAGGATGGTATTTAACTCCGATAAATTTGAATCAATAAATTATGGAAACAGAGAAGGAATGGTGTATGCATACAAGGGACCTAATAATGAGACAATCACAAACAAGGAAGCAATTAAAGACCTTGGTGTAATTTTAAATAGGAATATGTTATGCAAACGACCAAATAGCAACACTGTTGGCTAAATGTAAAGCAAAAATGGGAATGTTATTCAGACACTTTAAAACAAGAAAAGCTGAACACATGATTATGCTTTACAAAACTTATGTGCGTAGTACACTCGAGTACTGCAAATGTGATATGGTACCCACACTACCAAAAGGATATTGCGCAAATAGAGAGTGTACAAAGGTCCTATACTGCTAGAATAGAAGAAGTTAAGGACCTTGATTACTGGGAAAGACTGCAATTTTTAAAACTATACAGTCTAGAAAGGAGAAGAGAACGCTACATGATAATACAAGCATGGAAGCAAATAGAAGGAATTGCTGAAAACATCATGGAGCTTAAAGTATCAGAAAGAGCAAGCCGAGGTAGATTAATAGTGCCAAAAAGCATTCCAGGTAAACTGAGAAAGGCGCACAGGACATTAATCCACAACGCACCAGCATCGATAATGCAGCGACTATTTAATGTGCTGCCAGCTCATCTAAGAAACATATCAGGAGTGAGCGTAGATGCGTTTAAAAATCAGCTCGATAAATACCTAAGATGCATCCCAGACCATCCAAGACTGGAAGATGCAAAATACACTGGAAGATGTATTAGCAACTCTCTGGTGGATATACGAGGTGCCTCACACTGAGGGACCTGGGGGAACCCAAACAAAAAATAAGGCAATAAGGAAGGCTCTCTCTCTCTCTCTTGTGCACAGATACAATGATTTACCTATTCTTCTCACACGTACAGAAGTTGAATATCTGTATTTGGAAGTTAATTACATCTTGTAATCCCATGGCTTAAATCTCTCTCTCTCTCTCTCTCTCTCTCTCTCTCTCTCTCTCTCTCTCTCTGTCTTGTGCACAGATACAATGATTTACCTATTCTTCTCACACGTACAGAAGTTGATTATCTGTATTTGGAAGTTAATTACATCTTGTAATCCCATGGCTTAAATCTCTCTCTCTCTCTCTCTCTCTCTCTCTCTCTCTCTCTCTCTTGTGCACAGATACAAAGATTTTAACTATTCTTCTCACACGTACAGAAGGTAATTACATATAGTAATCTCATGGCTTAAATCTCTCTCTCTCTCTCTCATCTCTCTCTCTCTCTCTCTCTCTCAGTGAATTTGTGCACAGATACAAAGATTTTAACTATTCTTCTCACACGTACAGAAGGTAATTACATATAGTAATCTCATGGCTTAAATCTCTCTCTCTCTCTCTCTCCTCTCTCTCTCTCTCTCTCTCTCTCAGTGAATTTGTGCACAGATACAAAGATTTTAACTATTCTTCTCACACGTACAGAAGGTAATTACATATAGTAATCTCATGGCTTAAATCTCTCTCTCTCTCTCTCTCTCTCTCTCCTTCTCTCTCTCTCTCTCTCCTTCTCTCTCTCTCTCTCTCTCTCTCTCTCTCTCTCTCTCAGTGAATTTGTGCACAGATACAAAGATTTAACCTATTCTTCTCACACGTACAGAAGGTAATTACATATAGTAATCTCATGGCTTAAATCTCTCTCTCTCTCTCTCTCTCTCTCTCTCTCTCTCTCTCTTGTGCACAGATACAATGATTTACCTATTCTTCTCACACGTACAGAAGTTGAATATCTGTATTTGGAAGTTAATTACATCTTGTAATCCCATGGCTTAAATCTCTCTCTCTCTCTCTCTCTCTCTCTCTCTCTCTCTCTCTTGTGCACAGATACAATGATTTACCTATTCTTCTCACACGTACAGAAGTTGATTATCTGTATTTGGAAGTTAATTACATCTTGTAATCCCATGGCTTAAATCTCTCTCTCTCTCTCTCTCTCTCTCTCTCTCTCTCTCAGTGAATTTGTGCACAGATACAAAGATTTTACCTATTCTTCTCACACGTACAGAAGGTAATTACATATAGTAATCTCATGGCTTGAATCTCTCTCTCTCTCTCTCTCTCTCTCTCTCTCTCTCTCTCTCTTGTGCACAGATACAATGATTTACCTATTCTTCTCACACGTACAGAAGTTGATTATCTGTATTTGGAAGCTAATTACATATAGTAATCTCATGGCTTAAATCTCTCTCTCTCTCTCTCTCTCTCT
>NC_090761.1:15092905-15135405 GCF_036898095.1 Palaemon carinicauda
AATATATCTTATTAATTTTGAAAGTACTAGTTAATTCCAAATAAACGTTGCAGAATCAAACAATAACTTTGGTCGTATCAAAACATGCATGTATAATAATTTAAAGGTTTAAAGGCCTCTCATGAATGGCAAAGGTGATGGCCAGTGACCATGCCCAAAACAATGCCCCAGAGACTAACTATATATATGACCATCGCCCAAGACACCTCTCCATCCGAGGTAGGATTAGGGAGGACCAGGCAATGGCTGCTGATGCCTCACCAGGTAGACCCATAGGATCCCCTAAACTCCCCATCCTTACCTCACAACGATGGTGATGAGGCAGTAGACACTGCAAGAAACTATCGAGCCTTTATCGGGACTTGAACCCCAGTCCCTGCAAATCGCCAGTCAGGGACGTTCCCAATAGGCCATCTCAACCCCAAATGTATTATATTTCAGTAATATTTTAGTGAAATCTTCCCCAAAAATCCTTTTTGGGGTGATATAAAACAAATGGCAATAATTGTCTTGCTTTTTTTTTTCTTCATGTAAAACATCCGTTCTTAAGATCGCAGAACTATTGCAGAAAATTATTTGCATAGAGAGAGAGAGAGAGAGAGAGAGGAGAGAGAGAGAGAGAGAGAGAGAGAGAGAGAGAGAGAGAGAGAGAGAGAGAGACTGTAATGCTGTGTTGTAATCGGCTCACGATGTGCAATTGGATTCAAAGGTCTCGAGGGAATAACCCACAATTTGCAACAAATTCTGAAAGGATTTTAGCGTTCATTAGCCAAGTACCTCGGGGACCTTAAAATGAATTCAGTCTGTGTCCCTTCCGTCGCATCCACGGTGAACTATAGCAATTAATGGACACATTTTCCTGTTATAGCTGCGTTTGTATGAAAACACTTAGATAATGGATGTATTCTTATTGTTTTTCTATTTTTGGATGCTCTAAACTTCATATATTTTAAGCTTTGATTGGTTCATTTAGCTTATTTTTACAACAAAATTTCCATGTTAATATAAACATTAAAAGTATGCGTAATTCAAACCCCCAACTCTTTATCTCACAAGGAGGTGGGGCTGCAGCTACCAAAGGAACTAAGGAGTTTGAGTGGGACTCGAACCCCCAGTCTGACGATCACTAGGCAGTACGTTACCAACAGGCCACCACTACCCGTATATAATAGATATGAATTCATTTTAGATGCAATCCTCATTGGTTTAACTCTTGGTTTACAAGAATTTAAATTTCCGCTATCAACAAACTGCTGCAGACAATATACAGACAACTTTAGACAATATTATCAGTCCAGTTATATTGAGACGGTAATTTCGCGTATAACAAGGCGAGAGAGAGAGAGAGAGAGAGAGAGAGAGAGAGAGAGAGAGAGAGAGAGAGAGAGAGAGAGAGAGAGAGAACCTTCAGGGATGCCACGCCGTTTGGCTTAACCCTCCTTGATCATCATTGACACTGGATGCTGCGCTTAATAATCAATCCAGTTAATTAATCTGTTTCAGATGTCGACAGGAACTAATTGGAATCGCGTTGAGGCGCGAGGAGTAAGGAAAGGCCAAGGTTTTGGGAAAACCAGATTAAAACCGAAACCGCCGGATGAGGTAGTTGTGTTTCGAGATTAGATTCTCTGTTGGAGAAAACAGGACACTTCTGTAAAGACTAATGAGGGAACGAGGCGTAGTCAAAGGAATGTATAAAATAAAACAAATGCGAATCTGAAAAACTCAGATGCTAACAAATAATTGGAAAATACCACATTAAAAGAATGCTGGTAGAAATTCAAACAAGTAACATAATATGTAAATGATAATTTCCTATTGTTAAAAACAGGAAACTTTTGCAAAGACTAAGGAGGAAATCAAATGGAGTCAAATTAATGCTGGAAAAAAATGAAATAAGTAGAAAATTCAGATGCCAATAAAAAAAAGTAATGGAAACCTACCAAATTTAAAGAATGCTGCTGGAAAATGTAAGTAACTGATATAATCATCAAACTATAATCTTAAAATAAAAAGCTAAATGATTCAAATGGAAATCATGCTGTTCTATATAAAACTAATGAGTTGAAGCAAAAATGTAAATGACTAAAGTGACCACAAATCAGTTGAAATTGAGACATGAAATTAAGAAAAAAAAACAGCGATAGTTCCCATCATTGGACATCTTCCAAACAATGATATTTTAACTTTTATTTTCATTTACATTTACAAGCTTCTTCTCAGGTTAATACAATTTTTCATTGATTTTTACACACACACACACACACACACACATATATATATATATATATATATATATATATATATATATATGTGTGTGTGTGTGTGTACATGTATGTATATATATATATATATATATATATATATATATATATATATATATATATATATATATGGGTGTGTGTATATATATATATATGTGTGTGTTTGAGTATACAAAATTCTAAAAGGCGAGAGAACGCTTCTTTAGGTTCTTTATCGTTATTGCTTTCTTGCATGAAAACAAGTCGATGTAGATAATGATAAGAAAGTCCAAAACTTGAAAATTTTGCTTAAGGTGAAGTAGGAATATATTCCCTTAGCTATGTTACTTATTACTATTTTAGTAGTTATACCATTAAGAACTATCTCTCTGAGTGTCTTTAGAACTATTTTTTCTCACAAGTTTTTATTAAAATGCTTCTTCTAGATTCTTCCTTTTGAGCTAAAGTCGTAAAGTCTAGGATTTTCTTGGCAAACATCAACCTTTTTTTATAAATTGGGAAAAAATATACAGTATGTACCTAATGCAGTCTGTCTTTATTTAAATGATAACAAAAGGTCTTCTCTACGAGTATAAATGGTTGTAGAGAATATGCCTTTTTATTCATTTGTTTTGATCATTACTCCATCTGAAAAAGTCCTTGTTTGTGCAGACAAACGTTTGTGTTCTTAGAGGAATTCATCTAAATGATTGATGAATTTTAATATTACTACTCTTATTATTATTATTAAGATGGATTTGGACTCTAATGGACCATGCTGTTTGATGGCATGTGATGTTTAACAAAAAAGTTCATCATTAATGTTACAATCAGAGATTACTGTTGATAACCTGCGATTGACTGCATGTATTTGTTTTCAGATTTCTTTTAGGCAACAGTTGAATAATTGTGAGAATTTTTTATATTTCAGATAAATATTTAACCTCACATTCAAACTAATGAATTCGTAGATTAACTTCCTTGATATCTTTAGCCGCAGAATATTTCTTCAGCAAAACTAAGAACGGGAAACACTACAAACTTTACCAAGACATGAAAAGCGTTTTTTGTAGGGTTACGGTAACCTACCTCTCTCTCTCTCTCTCTCTCTCTCTCTCTCTCTCTCTCTCTCTCTCTCTCTCTCTCTCTCTCTCTCTCTCTCTCTCTCTCTCTCTCCTTTATAGACAGCAAACGAGTCTCTTCCATTTAGCTAGAAGAGGATGACTCGTGATGACGTCAAGATCTAGGGCAGGTTTTTGTAGAAAGAGGCTCCTACAAATATAACAATTTCTAACTTGTCGAGTCAGCTTGTCTAGGTGATACCACTCCGATTAGTATTCTCTCCAGATTCGTAGTAGCATTGCAAAAGAAAAGGGAGTAAATACTGTGAATAAAGAATGTTGTAATGGGAAAGGTACGGGTGCAGTTTTCAATAAATATATCAATATTATTCAAAGAATTATGATAATACAAACAAGAACTCGCTATATAAAAAATACGAAAGCTTAAATCTTTATTGATACCTTTCCCTTACAGAGAATGACCCCAGAAAAAAAAAGTAAATCACAGCCTTATTCACCATTTATGAACCAAATCATAGATGAGCCCCTATATATATATATATATATATATATATATATATATATATATATATATATATATATATATGTATATATATATATATATATATATATATATATATATATATGTATATTGTATACTCCTAACGTAAGGATATATAAAGATACATGATTAAGGGATTTGGAGAAAATTATTTGAATATATTCTTGTATTTCTAAATTACTGACCGAACGGATACATTCGTGTTGGCAATGAGAAAGATGATGATAATCTAATACATAATCATCTTCTATAATTGCATCCCTTTATTTTGCAACATGATCCTCTCAGTACCGTAATTACAATTATGACATCGATAAACGCTGGTAATAATGATCAGTGCATGGCATTGAAAAGAAACAGAAACATTTACTGGAATTATGAGGTTCGCTGTTTAATTCAGACAGGGCTGAACTCATACCCACTCTCTCTGGCTACGGTTCATTTTCCTTTCGCCTTCGCATTCACGGAATAGTCTGGCCTATTCTTTAAATATTCTCCTCTGTCCTCATACACCTGACAACACAAAGATCACCAAACAATTCCTTTTCTCTCAAGGGGCTAACTACTGCAGTGTAATCGTTGAGTGGCCACTTTCCTCTTGGTAAGGGTAGAAGAGACTCTTTATCTATGGTAAGCAGCTCTTCTGGAGAAGGACACTCCAAAATTAAACCATAGTTCTCTAGTCTTGGGTAGTGCTATAGCCTCTGTACCATGGCCTTCCATTGTCTTGGGTTAGAGTTCTCTTGTTTGAGGGTGCACTTGGGCACACGACTCTATCTTATTTCTCTTCCTCTTGTTTTGTTAAAGTTTTTATAGTTTATATAGAAAATATTTATTTTCGTGTTGTTGCTGTTCTTGAAATATTTTACTTTTCCTTGTTTCCATTCCTCACTGGGCTATTTTCCATATTGGAGCCCCTGGGCTTGTAGCGTCCTGCTGTTCTTACTTTGGTTGTAGCCTAGCAAGTAATAATAATAATAATGATAATAAAATCCTTGCATCATTATAAGATAGTTTCTCCAGTAATAAGTTGATACAAGATCTTCAAACGTGACTTTTTATTCATTATGGATTATTTTGTACCATGGTCCTCCACTGCCTGGGATAGTTCTCTTGCTTGAGGGTACACTTCTGTATTATTTCTTTTCCTCTTTTTTTTTAAGTGTTTATAGTTCATATATGAAAGATATGTTTTAATGTTGTTATTGTTCTTAAGATATTTTATTTTAATTGTTCATTACTTCTCTTGTAGTTTATTGATAACGTTGTATCCTTCCCTCACTGGACTATTTTTCCCTGTTGGAGCCCTTGGACTTATACAGTAGCAGCCTTCTTTTCCAACTAGGGTTGCAGCTTACCTAGTTATAATAATAATAATAATAATAATAATAATAATAATAATAATAATAATAATAATAATAATAAAAGTGGATTCTTACAACCGTTGTTGTAATGCACGATAAAAAAAAATTAAACTCAATGGAATAATTGAAAGTCTTCTTCTTCTTCTTCTTCTTCTTCTTCTTCTTGCTGAGCTACAACCCTAGGTGAAAAAGCAGGATTGTATAAGCCCAAGGGCTACAACAGGGAAAATAGCTCAGTGAGGAAAGGAAATAAGGAAAAACTACAAGAGAAGTTTAGGAACAATAGCAACATTAAAATCTTTCATATATAAAGTATAAAAACTTGAAAATAACAAGAGGAAGAGAAACAAGATAGAATAGTGTGCCCCAGTGTATCCTCGAGCAAGAGATCTCTAACACAAGACAGTGGAAGACCATGGTACAGAGGCTATGGCACTACCCAAGATTACAGAACAATGGTTTGATTTTGGAGTGTCCTTCTCCTAGAAAAGCTGCTTAGGAGAAAAAGATGGGTTTATTAGGTTCAGTTTAGGTTATAGCAGATTAAATGCAAGACTATCCTAATGTATTTTATCGAAGAAATGTCCTTTAAGGTAGAAACAGTAATGTTTTAACAACTATGAATGAGAACAGTAAATACAAAACTGCACTTATTGTTAACCTATAACTGAGCTCTACGAAGCCCTAGGAGAGTTGGAAGACCCAGGCCTACATGGCTGAGGACTATGAAGTGCGAGGTAGATGATGAATGGAGAAAGTATTGATTTAAAAGCTCAAGATAGAGAAGACTGGCGGAAACCCCTTTGCGTCAATAGATGTAGAAGGAGATGATGATGAGGATGAAGATTGTTAACAATAATTTTTTTAATCCAACTTTGCCCATGGCATATCTACCACATCGAAATGTTGGTTTATGCACTCCTAATTGGATAATGTGTTTGTATAATTGAATTAGCTCATTGCTACATGGAGCCGAATGGCTTGAAAATCAAACGAAATAATTATAAATTTAAATATTCGGAAAATTAGTATGTTTGTTTTTATGCTTTTCTAACCCTAGTTGGAAAAGCAGGATGCTATAAGCCCAAGGGCTTCAACGGGGAAAATTACTGTACAAATAAAAATTTGTTTTGGAATCAGTGCAAAATATTTTTAAACAAGAATAAGGAATACTGTTAGAAAAGACCAAAAACCTAATAAAGAAAAGATTGAAGATGAGGAACTGAGATGAAATAGAATCAGCATAATATTCAAAACAATAAAAAAGACTAAAAACACAAGCCATTCGAAAACACAATAACACCACAAACTAAAGATATGAAGAAACAAGTTAATGAAAAGAAGACTTAGAATAGAGGGCCAAAAGATATTTGCTCTAAAGGATGAAAATGGAAATATAAAAAACAAGAGACTGAGTGATTTAAGTTTCTATATACTGCAATGCAATAGTGATATAAGAAATAACTTCACTAATAGAAATAATGAAACACCTGAGCCGGTAACAGTAGAAGTAAAGAAAGCATAAAAAGGCATGAGAAGAGGCAAAGCAGAAGATGACCTAACAATTGATTTAATAATAGATGGAGGATATTTCATGGTAGTAAGTCTCGCTGAACTACACAAAATGTTTGCAAAACTGCTCAATACCTTCACTTGGAAAAACTTTATAATTAAATATTTCACAAAAAGAGAAACAAAAGACCTGAAAAATATACCACCCAATAAGTTCACTCGCAGTAAAATATATGTAAAATCCTCATATTTGACAAAATAGAAAGAAAGCTAGACTTTAATCAGCCAAGAGAGCAGGTGAGTTTTAAAAGTGGCTATACAACAGCTGACCATATTCATGTAATTAACCAGCTAATGGAAAAATCATCTGAGTATAACAAACCATTATGAATGGCTTATTAAGACTATTAGAAAGTTTTTGATTATGTCAATTTTTGGCAATAATGCAAGCCCTTCAAAGACGATGAATAGATGATTCTTATGTTAAAACACATGAAGATATCTATACGATTAGTACAGCAATCATAATATTACATAAATCTAGTGAGAAAATTCTGATTGAGAAAAAGAGTTAGACAAGAAGACCTACCTCTCCTAAATTATTCACAGCGTGCCTTGCAGAAGTTCTTAAGAATTTAGATTGGGAGAATGTAGGAATTAACATTAACGGGGAATACCTCAACAACTTATGACTTGATTCTATTTAGTGAGTCATGAAAAGAACTGCAAAAGATGATAATAGATTTGAATAGAGAAAGCAGAAATGTAGGACTGAAAAGGTATATGAGCAAAACTAAGATAATATTCAATGAAAATACAGACATACAACAAATAATGGTTAAGGACGAGCCTCCAAAGATTTTTAATTGATATACGTACTTAGGACAAACAGTAAGTGTTTTCACTGGATATTAGACCAAAATTAAAAGAAAGATTTTTCTCGGATGAGGAGCTGTTCGTAATCAAAAAGAGATTATGAAAATTAAAATGCCCTTTTCTCTAAAAAGAAAAGTATTTAATCAGATGGCTCTACCAGTATTTATGCATCAGAAACTTAGAGCTTTACTCTATGAAAAGAATAATGATGGGAATAACACTAAGAGACAGAAAAAGAGCAACATGGATACGAGACCAAACTAAAGTAGAGGATATTCTAACAACATAAAACAAAATAAAATGGACATGAGCACGACATATAATGAAAAAGACAGATGATATATGGACTAAAAGAAAAACAGAATGGGTCCCTAGAGATTGCAAACGAATCAGGGGAAAAAAGAGAAGACAGTGGATTCACGAGCTCAAAAAAAATTTGCTGGTATATGTATGTATGTATGTATGTATGTATATATATATATATATATATATATATATATATATATATATATATATATACACAAACATATGCATATATAAAAACATATATGTATGTATATATTATTATATACATATGTGTATATGTAAATATATATATATATATATATATATATATGTATATTTATATATATATACATACACATATACACATGTATATACATAAATATAATATATATATATATATATATATATATATATATATATATTTATATATGTATATTTATATATATATACATACACATATACACATGTATATACATAGATATAATATATATATATATATATTTTTGGGCTCAAGCCATGTCGTCCTGATGGAAGTTCCTATAGGGTAGCTTCCTAGGGTATATTACAACTACGGCGATATTCCCAGAGAATTTACCTTAAGGTACCAGAATTCTAACTCCTGGAGCGAGTATCCCTCGTGAAAGGGGTATCGCGACATATCAGAGGACGTATTCTAGACACGTCACATGGCAATCTACATCCTGGACAGAGATTTCGTCTCGTAGGAGGTGATTGGCGAGATACGAATTCGGGAAAGAAAAAGGGGAGCCGCTCCCAAGGCTTCCCTATCCCCCGATTCGTATGCGTGCCTGGCGCCAATCCTGGCGCCATCTGTATTCCTTTTTGCGTAGCTTAACAACTCTGTGTTTTTTCCTGTTTTTCTCGCAAATCTTGGATTTATTCGACTTTTCATGGCTTCTCCGTCTTCGTCGGCCTCTGATAAGTTGAGTATAGTGTCTTTTATGTATAAATGTAGGCTCTTGGTAAAATTTTGAGTGATTAATAGGATTAATCTTTGATACAAGAGCCGTAGCCTACCAGAGGCGTCTTGGACGCTGTCGCTCGCTAGGTATAAATTAGTTAGTCAGAGCGACATTCCTGGTTGTTTTGCTTTAATAAATTTTAGCTATTTAGCATTACATAGGATTTCCTTTCGTGCTTAGTATTATTTGGCGAAGTATTCGCCATTCTGGCCTACGCTAGGCCATGTAGCCTAGTCGTTTGGTCCTAGTACTTCATGCATGATTATGGTTTTTCCGAGTGTAATTAAAATTTTATTGAAGCTTTAGGCTATATTTTATACATTTTAGACTGTGTGGAATATTTCCAAGATAGTATACGAGTGAGTTTCGGTGAATTAGGTAATCGATTCTCTTGGTGCTTAGGCTAGTTGCTTATGGAGCCTTAGTATACTTTATCATACTCCCCAGTTGCTTTATTTTCTTCGGAGAAGGTATGCAATCCCTTTCCCTCTGTTTAAGCCTTGGGCTTATCCCTAAGTGGTTTTCTCCGAATTTATTTTCGATAAAACTATACTAGGGTGTTACTGTACCTTCCTGTTCCTGTAGTTATGGTTCAAGAGGGACAGAACAACAGAGTTTTTAGTCTGAGTCTGTGTTGTCTGGCTTGGGGCTGAGTCCCCCTCGCTGACCTAACACATACAAAGGGAGCTTAGCTCCCTTAGGTCACTACCGAAGGTTTCTGTGGATATGATTCCTTCTTTTGTGATCTACCAGACTAGTCCTGTTGCTGTTCTCGGGGGAGGATAAGTTCTTCCCTTGGAAGTAGCAACGCCTTCCTTGCTTTGGTGCTCTGGAAGCTGGCAAGTATTGCTGGCCTTTCCCCTTAGATCTCCCTTAGGCTAAGATAAGTTTCTTGGCTGCGGGTGATCTGTCACTAAAGCAAGGTTGGCAGGACCCTCTTGTCCCTTCCCCCTCTTTCTTCGTAATGGCCGTGCCATTACTGTACTGTACGTCGTTCTACATCTGGACCTAGTATAGGTAAGGATGTGGAATTGACTCAGCCCCTTGCCGGCCGGCAGAGCTGGCCGGCAGGGGTCTTACTGTACTGTACGTCGTTCTACTTCTGGACCTAGTATAGGTTAGGATGTGGAATTGACTCAGCCCCTTGCCGGCCGGCAGAGCTGCTGGCCGGCAAGGGTCTTATGTTTTCGAGTGCTGCCCGGACCTCTCTTGGTCCCTCATCCATTCCTGCCTGTAGAGCCAGACGGCATTGGTCAGGAAGCCTGAATTAATTTCTCCCCATCCTTATATGCACTCTTTCGGTTGCCGGGCTTGGAGGTTGTGTACACTCTTATCCCGGCATCCATTCTATTTTTCTTCTAGTGCTGTACCTGACCCGGCTGCCGGCCTATGAGGCCGGCAGCCGGGCAGGTGTAGTCCTCTGGTTCTTTTGCTGCCGGCTGGCATCGGTCTTGTACCTTTGCCGGCCGGCTTATGTCAGCCCTTGTCTGCCGGTCACCAAGGGTGTGGCCGGCAGCTGGGTACTACCTTGTGTAGTTGCTGGCCGGCAGCCATTGCCGGCCAACACTGGCTGTTACCGGCCGGCAGTTGCTGCCGACCGGCACAGGCATTTGAACCAGAGTGCTGCCGCCCTATAGCTGTTAAGTAGTATACTTTAAAGCTAGTTGTGGTGTGTGCCGGCTGGCAAAGGCAGGCCGGCACACATCCCCCTATACTGTACTAGTATTCTTCTGTATAGCATATACAGTAAGAAGAAAACTATAGTAAGGGTTTTGGTACAGCACTGTATCTTCTAACACTATTGTGTTTTCTTGCACATCCCTTTGCTGTTGCCCTCAGATAGGAAGCTGAGTTCTTCCCTGTCTATTATCCAGGATTTTAAAATCATTGCTTAGGTGTGAGCTCCACCTGTTTCCTCTGGAAACCTTGCATTGGTTACTCTAGAAGAGATAAACCATTTTGATTTTATTATCTGGAAGGCTGCAACAATGGGTTGTGAAGGAAACACAAGTGTGTGTCTTTCCTTTATGAATTGTTATGCTATACTATGCATATCCAGTGATACATAGTTCACTTGATACTCATGGAAATTTCTTCTCTTTACAGAAGGACACTCCGAAGTGGGGAAGTGCTTTCTGCAATGTCAGCAGCAAGAACCTCTGCGGACATGAGTTTTGTAGGAGACACGCAGCATACGCTGTCTCCAAGGATGATCTCCGGTATTGGGACCCTCAGGTATGTACTGTGTGCACTAACCTGATTACTGAGACATTTAAATAGCTAGGAAGAAGCTTCGTACCTGGGTAAGGGGCTTCCAAAAGAACACTTCTGGCCCTTATCTTCCAAGTGAGAAGATGAGGGCGTATCCTTTCCCTAAGGCATCAGCTGATGCAGTGATTCCCCAGCCTCAAGAGGAGATCCCCTAAGTTCAGATCCAGGTGGATGCTGAAGTCGCGGTCGCGATGCAAGACATCCAGCTAGATGACAGGATGTCTGACGTGGACGGGTGTCAGGAGGAAGACCTCCTGGCAGAAGCCCAGGATGAAGTTCAAGCCCCTCTACATCGGCCGGTCTCCCAGTAGAGCTGGGACAGGCCCTCTCTTCTATTGTTGGAATGATCCAACAAATGCAGAAGGAGAATCAGGAGAAGGCGGCTGCAATGGAACTGCGAATGCAGTGCCTTGCAGAATCACATGGGCCCCAGAAAAAGCTCAATGTGAAAGACCTTCCCTTGTGCTCAGATGCTAACCCATGGAGGTATGCTGAGCACATGCCGATGACGACTGGAAAGATCGTCATCTCGGATAAGCTGGGCTCAGTTCCCCTGGAGGGTGGAATTCTGGCCCAGCAAGGCATCATATCCGGACTGTTATGTCCGGCTGAGGAAGGAACCAGCTTCAAAGGAGGAGACAGAGCCGAAGGAGGTCATAGTGATGGACCATGCTAAGGCTCAAGCTCTACTTTCATCCTCGATGAAAGAGAGGGGCTTCTCTAACTCAAAGGTAGCCGCATTGAATAGGAAGCTCCCTTCCTTTGTGTCCTCGCCTACTAGAGCCTTCCCCTTTTTACAGAAAGGGTTTCTGGCTGTACTAAAAGCATTTGAGGCCGGCAAGTCTTGCCCCTCCCTAGAGGAGTGTAATCCCTTGTCGCTGGCCCTGCCTATGGACCACAAAGACTGGAAGGACGTCCATCTTACGTTCTCAGTGGGAAAGTTGGAGGCTGATATTGCCGGACGTCAGTTCGGCAAGGACCTCCCTAAGCTGTCTGACTTTCTTTTGCGAAGTGAGTTCGATACAAAAGAAAGACTGACTGCCTCAATGTCTCTTCAGACTACTCTCGAGACGATGGCAAGTGACCCCAAGGTCCATGAAATGTTCATGGTAGTGGCCAAGCCTCATCTGGCCACAGTGACGAAGGACCTTTATGGCTTCGTCAAGGCAAGGAGAGCTTGTAGGGAGTTCGTGTTTACCTCGGCTACGGTGAGGCACGAGCCAAAGAAACTAATCTCCTCCAACATTTGGGGAAAAGACCTTTTCCCTACCGACTTGGTCAAAGAAGTTGTTGATAAGGCCGCCTTGGAGAATAGAAACCTTCTCCAGAAGTGGGGCCTGGCTATCAAAAGAAAGTCTTCCCCGGATGAGGGTCCTCAACCAAAGAGGAAGACTATGAGGACTAGGCTACCGTCTCGGCCAGCCAAGCCTCTTAGACAGCAACAGCAACTGCAATTGCCATTGCCCCCAGTGCCCCAGATCGTGGCACAAACCCCGACCACCTTTCAGTGGGTACCCCAGGCCGTGTCGACACAGTCCACGGCATTCACCCCAGCGTTCGAAGGGCAGTCTACTTCCTTTCGAGCAAAGCCTAGAGGAGCAGCCAGAGGCTCGTCTAGACGCCCCTCAAGGGGAAGGGGATTCAGGGGTGGTCGTGGTCAGGAAGGCAAGACCTCAGGACGGCAGTCCAAGTGAGGTGATACCGGTAGGAGGGAGACTTCTGAAATTTCGGGATCGGTGGACCTTCGATCCCTGGGCCCACAGCCTACTCAAGAATGGACTGGGCGGGAGCTGGTACAGCACTCCACCCCCGTGCCTTCGGTTTTTCCAACACTCCACCCCCGTTATGGAGGAGTACGTTCAAGAACTGTTGGAGAAAAAAGGTGATCCGAAGGGTGAAGCTCATCAATTTCTAAGGGAGGCTGTTTTGTGTTCACAAGAAAGACTCGGAAAAGCTCAGAGTCATTCTGGACTTGTCGCCACTCAACAAGTTCATAGTGAATTGCAAATTCAAATTGCTAACACTGCAACACATAAGGACCTTACTGCCCAAGAGGGCATATTCCGTCTCTATAGACTTGTCAGACGCCTATTGGCACATCCCAATTAGCCATCGAATCTCCCCCTACCTAGGGTTCAGGCTACAACGAAGACTATACGCCTTCGGAGCCATGCCATTCGGGCTAAACATAGCCCCAAGGATTTTTGCGAAGCTTGCGAGCGTAGCTCTCAAACAATTACGCCTAAAGGGAATTCAGGTAGTAGCCTACCTGGACGACTGGTTGGTGTGGGCAGCATCCGAGACAGAATGCTTGCAAGCTTCCAGTCAAGTGATCCAGTTCCTAGAGTACCTAGGCTTCAAGATCAACAGAAAAAGTCTCGACTTTCTCCATCTCAAAAGTTCCAGTGGCTTGGAATCCACTGGGACCTTTTGTCACACCGTTTCTCCACCCCGGCGAAGAAAAGGAAGGAGATAGCGGGTTCTGTCAAGAGACTTCAAGATTCCGAAAGGATATCAAGACACGAGCAGGAGAGAGTACTGCGCTCTCTCCAGTTTGCTTCGGTGACAGACCCAGTGCTAAGAGCACAGCTAAAGGATGCAATCGGAGTTTGGAGAAGTTATGCATCAAACGCGTGAAGAGATCTGAGAAGACCAGCCGCTTCGGCTAAGTACTCTTCTCAGTCCTTGGTCCCAAGCCAGACATCTAAAGAAGTCGGTTCTTCTTCAGCCACCTCCTCCGTCGGTGACGATTCACTCAGACGCCTCGAAGGAGGGATGGGGAGGTCACTCTCATCGGAAAAAAAGTCCAGGGGACTTGGTCCAGGCTATTCAAGACCTTTCACATAAAACTTTCTAGAAGCTAGGGCAGTGCTCCTTACCTTAAAGAAAGTCTCCCCGCGTCACTCGATCCACATAAGGTGGTGATAGACAGCGAGGTAGTTGTGAGATACTTGAATCGACAAGGATCGAGGTCACCACCTCTCAACCAGGTGATGTTGGCCGTCTTCCGATTGGCGGAAAAGAAGAAGTGGTACCTGTCGGCAGTTCACCTTCAAGGAGTCCGCAATGTGACAGCGGACGCTCTATCCAGGTTCAAACCGATAGAGTCGGAATGGTCCTTAGACGCAGGATCATTCTCCTTCATTCTGAATCAGTCCCAGAACTGCAGATAGACCTCTTTGCGACGAAAGACAACAAGAAGTTGCCCCTGTACGTGCCCCGTACGAGGACCCCTTAGCGGAAGCAGTGGACGCGATGTCCCTCGACTGGAACAGATGGTCCAAGATTTATCTGTTCCCTCCTCACAACCTTCTGTTGAGGGTCCTCAACAAACTGAGATCCTTCAAAGGGTAGCGGAAATAGTGGCCCACAAGTGGCCGAACAGCGTGTGGTTCCTCCTGGCATTGGAACTGTAGCTGAAGTTTGTACCACTACCAGATCCAGTTCTGACCCAGCGAGTCCAGAAGTCAACTGTCTGCGCTTCATTACAGAAAACCCGGACCCTGCAGCTCATGATTTTCTCTCCCTAGCGGTGAGAAAGCGTTTCGGGATTTCGAAAGCCAGTATAGACTTCCTTGAGGAATATAAGTGCAAATCTACTAGAAGGCAATATCAGCGTGTAAGTCTGCTTTGACAAGACCCATTCTATATGCCTTCCAGGTCGACCTAGGTAACGAGATCTTTAATAAAGTCCCGAAAGCCTGTGCTAGGCTCAGACCTTCAGCACCTCCAAAGCCCGTTTCATGGTCTTTAGACAAGTTCTTCATTTCGCTTCTCTGTTGAGCAATGAAGAGTGTGCGTTAAAGGATTTGACACAAAAAGTTATTTTCCTATTTTGCACTCGCGTCCGGGGCCAGGGTTAGTGAGATTGTAGCCTCTCGAGAGAGGCAGGTCGTGTTCAGTTCCTGGATGGGGGAGAACTGAACCTGTTTCCGGATCCTACGTTTCTCGCCAAGAATGAGTTACCCACCAACAGGTGGGGTCCCTGGAGAATCTGCCCTCTGAAAGAAGATGCATCTCTATGTCCAGTAGAATGCCTAAAGGTCTATCTTCATAGAACTTCAGACTTCAAGGGTGGTCAACTATTCAGGGGAGAAACATCAGGCTCAAATTTATCTCTGAATCAACTCAGAGCGAAAATCACATATTTTATTCGCAGAGCGGATCCTGACAATACACCCGCAGGTCACGATCCGAGGAAAGTTCCCTCATTCTTAAATTTCTTTAATTGTATGGATTTTGAACATCTCCGTTCATACACTGGCTGGAAGTCTTCCAGAGTGTTCTTTTGCCACTATGCGAAGCAAGTAGAGGAACTAAAAGAGATCTGTGGTAGCAGTGGGTCGCGGTGTTAACCCTACTGTTTAACTCTGCGAGGAACAGTGGTCTTAATTGGGACGATTAATTCCAGGGTGAGTGTGTAGTTACATACTGTACTACAAACTAAGTGAGGGCACTGTGTTGCCCATCCAGACTGTTCCATTTCCGAAGGTGAACCTAGCATAAGTACAGACATGTGTGCCGAGCGTTTCTAACGCTAATGTCATTGATTTGTAATACAGGCTTTTATGACTTTGATACCTCGGTATCTTAAAAGTGGCATCTAATGTTTTTTCTTTCAGACAAACAAGCTCTGTTTACTATCATACTTATGCTTAAAGTTTTGGGTTATCCTCTTCTTATGTATATATATATATATAATTGTGGTTAACCTGTCTATTTATTGCCTGTCAATAATCTGGTTCTTGAGAACCTTGCGTCTCCTTCACCTGTGTCAATTTATTGGTATAATTGAGCATTCATTCTATGTACCTTATCTGGGATAATTCTAATAGAATTGTTTTTTTATGCAAGCTATGTTGCATTGGTTTTCCTCCTATGCGGATATAAAACCTTTGTCCAATACAAGTATTGTGCGGAGAACTGGTCGATATTTCATATTGACGCAGTGGTTCTTTACAAACTATGCTTTACTTAATATAGGGCGAGACCACTATATTAGCTTGCCTGGTATTCATACATAGATATATGTACTCTTCGAGACTTTTCCAGAGTCTAGTAGGACTCATCCCTTTAGGGGGCAGGAAGCTCTAACATAGTTTATAGTTAGTTGAAAAGATGTATAACGGTAACATCTTAGGTCTCTAGGTCTAGTCGACCGGGAAAAAATTACCTCCGGGGAGTACGGCACGTTCTGAGAATCCACAGATACAGTAATGCTCTGGTACACTTCCATCAGGACGACATGGCTTGAGCCCAAAAAACGGATTTTGAGCGAAGCGAAAAATCTATTTTTGGGTGAGATGGCCATGTCGTCCTGATGGACCCGCCCTTGCCTTTCTAAGAAAGGGCTGTAGGACCCCTCCCTACATACAGTATCTGTAGCACCTCGTGTACGCTACAAGGAATACAGATGGCGCCAGGATTGGCGCCAGGCACGCATACGAATCGGGGGATAGGGAAGCCTTGGGAGCGGCTCCCCTTTTTCTTTCCCGAATTCGTATCTCGCCAATCACCTCCTACGAGACGAAATCTCTGTCCAGGATGTAGATTGCCATGTGACGTGTCTAGAATACGTCCTCTGATATGTCGCGATATCCCTTTCACGAGGGATACTCGCTCCAGGAGTTAGAATTCTGGTACCTTAAGGTAAATTCTCTGGGAATATCGCTGTAGTTGTAATATACCCTAGGAAGCTACCCTATAGGAACTTCCATCAGGACGACATGGCCATCTCACCCAAAAATAGATTTTTCGCTTCGCTCAAAATCCGTATATATATATATATATATATATATATATATATATATATAATTAACATATTTATGAATAGATATAATTATAAGATATATATTATAAATATATATCTATATTTGTGTGTATATATATATGTGTGTGTATATATATATATATATATATATATGTGTGTATATATATATATATATATATATATATATATACATGATATAAATATATAGGTATAAAAAGAATAATTCCTAACTTTAACATGGAAATGCATGTTGTCAAAAACCTTTTATTCGAGAAATTGTTTTTTAAAGAGTTACTGGATTTATATAGTTTAATGTATTTCTAATCTTATCTGAAGTTAAAGGTAGAAAAGTAAATTTTGGGAAAAAAGTGTGAGGGGGGGCTATACACCCCCCCCCCCCTCAGCCCCCATACTCCTACACCCATGAAATTGTATAACCACATATATTTATTTATAACCAATAATATGGACGTCAATAACCGTAGATGTCAGGATGCCAGATAACTCCTGATCAATTATACTGCCTTGAAATGCATTTAGTGAGCTATGAACTTTCTGTCAAGTTTCTCTTTTCCTACTTTCGCTGAGAAATCTTTTCCTCACCACATCCTTTTCAGAGTCAGTCTAGTCTTCATATCGTCCCTTCAAGCCCTAGCTACAACCACTTTTTAGCCTTCTACCATACTTATATTACAGCCTTCTCTCTTCCTTAATTCTGTTCACCCTCTACTTATATCAGTACCACCTTTCTGTTGAATGGCCTCCCAGACCTCGGCACTGGGCCACATGACTCAACTGCAATAAATCCATCCTATAAAAGAAAAGCTCATTATTGCATCTCGTGATTACTATATACTTGAGGCAAAGACGTCAGATTTTTTTTCATCATCCTATGTAAGTGTTTTGAAATAATAAACTTCGAGGTCAAAGCTTTTATCTTAGTTCTCTTAATCTGGATCGACAAAAGGAGAAGAAAAGACAAAGTTCTAAAAGACCAATCGGGTCAGGTTTCAATGTCTCTTGAGGTCACGTCACTTGGCCAGGATATCTGATGACCATCACATGGGCCACTTCTACCCTAAGTGGCTCAATTGATCCATTTATTTGGAGATTCAAGTATAAACCAATTTAGATTTATGCCAAATATAAAGAATTAGATTCAAAAATCTTCAGCATTAAGTTTTTTCCTTGATTTTGTGCATCATATGAAAGTGGAAGTTTACTGAATAAAGGATTTCAACAGATTTCTTTATTTCCCGATACAGTAAAGTCTTGCCGCTACTCACAAACCATCGAGGGATTTTTCATGGGTTGTAAATTTTTTTTGTGAAATGTCGCAGATTTATCATAAAACAAAAAATGTATATCAGTAATTAGGTATTTCATCAGAATTGCACATTCAATGGAAATTATCTGTCCAGATCTTGATTTGTTAAAAGATATATTGAACATTAATATAAACGCTTCCTTAAATATTAGACAGTTTCCAAATGTATATCAATCTGAAGTTTTATCTAAATTCCATGATTATTGAGAAAATAAGTTTTAATGCAGTATTTTATTCCATTGAAAGTAAGATATTTAAAAAAACATATTTCTATCTAGACAAAATCACGTATTTTATGTACACGAAAGAACTCGCTTTCGTTCAAAATGATATAATGTTGATAATTAACATGGCTTCTCAGTTTCCACTCTATAATGACAGAACAACACGTACCAACCTTCGCGTGAGTAATCATGCTAAGAAATCACCGTGAAATTAGAATTAAAGATAAACTCGGATTAGCTGGCAACGAACAACATAGTTATACCTTCCTATTTATGAAAGCGTAAGTTCCAGAAATTGAGGCAAAACCTTAGCATTTCTGACTACGATGAAGCATATACTCATTTCTCAACGTTGCACAAATCTCTAACCATAAAGTTTTATAAGGAGCGTGTTTTATCCTCTGAGGAAATTAACCACAAGAAGAAATGAAGCTGAAATGACACCCCTGGGATCGCTTGTCTCCAAACTAAGGCTGTTTCATTTTTAGCTTTGTATTTTCGTATCTTTTTTTTCAGATTTTAGATAAAGAAAAGACACTTTTTTAAGCAGGTGCGATGTAGAACGAACAATCCTTCATACACATAAACTGGCCAAATGATATTTCCATCCTCTCAGGGATTTTCACTTCGCATTCACAGGACTATTTTTCAATGCTCTGTTTTGGAAAGTTGCAATTGCCATGTTATAACGACCTTTGGACTTTAAATCTACTTGATTCTTTTTTTATAGATAATCATAAAATCCAGACATTACTTCAAATCAAGGTGTTTAGATTGTAAATACTTTATAAAAGTCTTTATTGGCCTTGTTAATGAGTACACGTACTTTCTTCTGAACCATCTTTGAATCGTCTCCGGAAATGTCTAGTTCTCCATTTGTCTCTTTTATTTCATTCTAATTCAGTGACTTATGCAATTCATACGTTCTTCTTTGATGTGAGCTTTACTGAAAGTCACGGACTTCCGGCTCTAATTACTTCAGGAGTCTAGACTCAAGAATGACTTTGGGGCTTGAATTTAGACACAAATTAGATGTGGCCTGATGTGTTAGCGTCCTTCGATGGGGTCTGAACAAGTTGGGAAAATTTATGTTCTTCAAAGTATGTCAATCACATAATGTAAAATTTTGATGGATAATTAAAAAAAAGGCCAATAAATTTATGGAGGGACAGAGTAAGTGTAATGAACTAAATATTTCAAAAGAATCCGAATATTTGTTATCTTAAGTTACAATTTTCGTTAAATCTTAAAAGACATTAATTTGGAAAGTTCGGGAAACTTAAGACAGACACAAAGACGGACAGATAACCTGAGTGTAAGAATACCTCAGAACAGCTGATGATGGTTTCCTTAGGTTTTATGCCTAACAAACAAGTGGGTCTAACAGAAACTCAATAAACTTTCATAAAATCCAATTAAAAAAAGAAGATTATGAGTATAGGGGAAATAGTCCTTGGATCTAGTGTCGAAGGCTATCCCACCTCACCACCCCACCCCTCCTTCCCCGGAAATTATGAATTATAATTAAAAATGAAAAGCAGACTGATTTAGATCTCACTTGTCATCGATTGCCATGTTCTTACGTATTTATGTCCTTAGAATAGAACGTATTATGTGTCTATATACTTTTCCGTGTAACTTTTGTGCGTTTAGTAATACCGTCGTTCAGTCCGAGATCAGCTTTCCTTACTAAGATCCTCTGGTACCTTAGTAAATATATGATAGGACTCTTGACAAAATCTACAAAGAAAAATAGCATTTCTAATGTTGTCATGTTGGGGAGGAAAAGTTCTTGTATGTCTTCATTGAATAAAATATTGGATATGTTATGATTATAGATTATTTAGACTTTACAGTTTAGAATCAGATACATTTTTTAAAGCTGGCCATTGAAGACATTTGGTAAAATGCAAAGAATTAAATAGAGATGCTCAATCGTAAGAAATAATATCTACACACACACAAACATATATACATGCATGAACACACAATCACAGATATATATATATATATATATATATATATATATTTATATATTTATATATATATATATATATATATGTATATATATATATATATATATATATATATATATATATATATATATATATATATATATATATATATATATATATATATATACATACTTTTTGTATGTGTTTAAGCATATATATGTGTGTATACGTGAGTGAATACTTGCGTTAACTGTACCAAACCTCACCATTGTTTTTCCTGTTATTTTTTTCTGGATTAAATAATAAAATTTTGACAATTGAAAATAGATTTGAGAAAAAGAGCAAAAGATTATCAATAAACTTCATAAAATGAATATTAATTCAAATAACCCATTTAAACATGTTATATAAAGAATGCGTGAAGGAAGTTGAACGAAGGAGCTCCATGAAGGGCAGTGGATGTGTGAGGAAGATCAATGCGATGCTTAACAGTTAATGGGATGAAGGTTATATACATTTTTTTCCGATTTCGATGTTTATTCTGGTAATTTATTGCTTTAAGTACTGAAATTGAATAACTTGAAAATTGATAGCATGGCGCACTCTTTAACTCGAAATAATAGTTTGATCTTCCTCACTTTTTGCAGTCATTTCCAATTTCATGGCAGCTCCTTGTCTGAATAATATATTTGCGCTTGGTTCCTTGCAACAGACATACAAACAAGTCAATTGTGTTGTAATTATGTAACAGATTCTTTATTGCATATCTGCCATCCGAATGATGATGATGTTATTTTGCCCTTTTCAAGAAATCGCCGCCAAGTTTAATGTAACAGACTCTCATCGTCTGATGGTGTTACCTCAATAAGAATAAAAGAATAGTCTTATCAAATCTTTAAGGAAATAGACATTTTCTGAGACATACGCAGTGTTTAATATAAAACCATTGTCCATCATTGTTCGCTTAACTGGGAATTTGACATTTATCGATCTCCAATATAAATACTCAATGGCCAATATTCATATCTTCGTAAAGAAAATGTGCTATGAATAAAACCATAACGTTCATCTATAGAGGATTTAACTCGAATAAAGAAGTTTGTTTTTAAATGGTTACTTATTGAACTGACTACTTTTTCTCAAGCGGTGTTCGATTACAGATTTAAGATCTAGTTAGCAAAAGATTCACTTTCTTGACCTTTCCACAATGAATTATCGAATGTCTTTAAGAGCAGCATAACAACGAGTTATGTTTACGCTTCATATTTGCAAGGGGGCCACATATCTGATTCAGTGTCAGCAAATATTTCATATTGCTGACAGTCTTCCTTTTTCTCCACTGTTATTGCTTATTACAAATACACAGGCAACAATGACGTCCTATTCTCTCACTTACTAATAATTATAAAGATATATATATATATATATATATATATATATATATATATATATATATATATATATATACGCACATGTAAGTCATTCTAATCTGTGTGTATAACGTGAAACAGAAATATCCCGTTAGGGTTTCTCCGCTTCATTTTCAGTCTGAATGAAAAAAAAAGTCTTGTGTCCTAGAAATAGCAGGTAGTGAAAATGTTACATGAAACTCGCTTTAGTTCCTTTTAAAAGAATATTTTTTCAGTTTTTTATTTTTTGTCTAGTTTTCACCTAAAGATAGAATATACACTCCGTTAGTATTGAATATATATATATTATATATATATATATATATATATACATATACATATACATATATGTATATATATAAAATGAATGTATATACATATTTATACATTGTATAATTGTAGAGAGAGAGAGAGAGAGAGAGAGAGAGAGAGAGAGAGAGACCTGTCGATATATTTGATACACTGGTCCAATTGTGAACACACACTACGACCAAATTGCATCCAACGTTCACAGAAAGCTCCCGTCGAGAAACTCCATTTCAAAATATGTCTATCCCGAAAAATGTCTATCACAGACTCCCAATGAAAACCCTCAACGAGAGGTTCCCAGTCGCAAGCTCTTTATCATCATCATCATCATCATCACCTCCTCCAACGCCTATTGACGCAAAGGGCCTCGGTTAGATTTAGCCAGTCGTCTCTATCTTGAGATTTTAATTCAATACTTCTCCATTCATCATCTCCTACTTAGCGCTTCATAGTTCTCGGCCATGTAGCCCTGGGTCTTCCAATTCCTCTTGTCACCTAGTGCCTTGTGGAGCCCAGCTGAACGTTTGGGGAACGAATCTCTCTTGGGGAGTGCGAAGAGCATACCCAAACCATCTCCATCTACCCCTCATAATAATCTCCTTCACATATGGCACTCGAGTAATCTCTCTTATAATCTCATTTTTAATCCTGCACTGCCATCTAACTCCCAATGTCCTTCTGTGGGCTTTGCTCTCAAATCTACTAAATCTATTGGAGATTGTTTCATTGTCATACCATGACTCATGTCCATAGAGTAACACCGATCTTATTAAACTGATATATAGTCTGATTTTTATATGTAATTTCAGGCGATTTGATTTCCAAATTTTACTTAACCTAGCCATTTTCTGATTTGCCTTTTTTTATCAATCTTTCGCTAAACTATAATTCTAAAGACCCTGTATTGGAGATCATAGTTCCTAAATACTTAAACGATTCAACCTCATTAATCCTTTCTCCTTCCTTTATCAGATTTCACATATGAAGAGTTCCTTATTAGGTTCTCCATTTCAAAATCCTCTAATTTCAAGCTCTCCATGACGTGCTCCACATCACAAGATTTGGGTTTATTTCATCTCTTAAGGAGATCTCTATCATAAGCTTCTTATCAGCCACACTTTGGTCAGAAACTCGTTATCAGTAATTCATATCAGCAGTAAATGTTCTATCCTGACATTAGCATCTCTCTCTCTCTCTCTCTCTCTCTCTCTCTCTCTCTCTCTCTCTCTCTCTCTCTCTCTCTCTCTCTCATAAACTATTGATAAGTGATGGTGTCATGAGACTGCATTACTAGTAATGTTTATTTCAAAGTGCGCTTTTTCTTTAGAAGGTGACCTGGAAATTAAAAATAGAATTGCAACGATAGAATTAATCAAACTCAAAATAGAAAGATTTTGATTCCATAGTAAATACAGAGGAATAAAAACATGAGAAAATACCAACTGTTTGAGTTCGAGTGTTTGATAAACTGGATGTATTCCCACTGGAAATCGAGGTCTTGTACTTTCAATAAATCTTTTTTGATTCAGGGAATATTTTAAAAAGGTTTTTGAAAGGATGTGTCATAAATTCTTTTTTCAAACAATCATGTTACTAAGAGACCATTATATTAGTTCATGACGCCCATTTTTCTTTTCTTCAGTACGTGTTGACGAAAAATATTACCGGCTCTCCAATATCGTATACTATCTTCATATATTTTGTCATCTCTCTCTCTCTCTCTCTCTCTCTCTCTCTCTCTCTCTCTCTCTCTCTCCTTATCATTGTTGCATTCAAAACGTAAATGGATTACATTCATATTACAGATGTGTAAATAGAGATGAAAGATATATACCAGTTGTGCTGTAATGTTCAATGCAGCCAACCAATTCTCACTGTGTCTCGCACGCTTAAATATTTCATAAATCTTTATACAAACGATGGATTGTAGAACTGGCTTTGAGATTACTTATAATAAATTATCCAATATAGACAATTATTTAACCCCAAAAAAAGGCATTTTTTTCCTTTTTTCAGTCTGTGGTCATTGCAGTATACAGCTTTTTGTCATCTGCTTTTTCTATCCCTATTTTTCTCCCTCTCAAAATAGCCACAAATACAAACACAGACACACTCATATATATACATATATATGTATATACTGTATATATATATATATATATATATATATATATATATATATATATGTGTGTGTGTGTATATATATATATATATATATATATATATATATATATATAATATACATACAGTATTATAACTTAGTGTGTGCATTTCTTGTTGTCCGTATAGAGTCCATTGCCACTATCCAAGCGTCTTGGAGTTCCTCAATCGAGGCAATGCAGAGATGTGTGGGATTTGCCTTGCATTCCATCTGCAATCCTTCGACGATCAAAAAGGAAAACCGCTGCAACATTAGCCTTCCTCTGCCTTGTGCAATCGCTTTGTTTGTTTCTGTCTCACTAGCAGTCACTTTGTCTGCTTATTCATAAGCTGCTTTCAGCATTTCCCTTCATTAGCCTTCTGGAAATCATTTGCAAGAATAATACTCTCATTTCCATTTAAGTCTGATGATATTAACTGCAAATCCCGCATTTCCCTATTGGTATGTTGACACAGATGTGTAATATCACCTTATCTATGTGAATTATCAAATACCCTATCTCTCTCTCTCTCTCTCTCTCTCTCTCTCTCTCTCTCTCTCTCTCTCTCTCTCTCTCTCTCTCAGCCTAGCATTTCATCATGAACGTTTATCATAAAAATAACTGGTTTCCTTTATTGATTCATCACTCTGGAATGAGTCTATTTACTCTGTTTTATTTCGCCTTTTGTTCCCTCCCACAACCATTTCACAGAGCTGATGATCTCAATAAACAAGCTCAATGGAAAATCAAAAATGTATGAAATTTCCGACTTGCCTGATCAACTGCCTATATTTGTTTTTAAATTAGGTTCCGCCTGTCTGAATATGGCGGAGATTAACTCTCCAATGGCCGGGTTCATTTTATACTTATGGGGAGCAATGGCTTTTTGCGATGCCATTCTCTGTATGCAGATTTTGTTTACTCGCTATTTATGTTTTATTGAACATTCCCTAATGCATAATCTGCGAGTTCGGTTTTCCTGAAATTTATGTAAATATGTTGATTTTAGTAAAATTTAAGGTAATTTCATACTGTTATTTATTATTATTTATAGTACATCATATTCAATGAACATGGAAAATATCAATGAAATTGTTCGGCAAGCTTTTACGGGAAAATAAAAAAGGCAACTTAATATTGGCAATTTGTAATGAAAGAACAGAGTCATTCGTCCATGTATTTCCGAATAAAAGAAAATGGGAAATTGCAAGGAAAAAGCAAATTTGTTTCAAACAACCCTCTTATAACGATTTCGAATTCTTTTATAACTACATTTCTTGAAATACTCCTGTATCATATTGAATGTCATTGAAACTGTATCAGTATTATTTACAGAGGCAAGGAAGACACAGAGAAAACTGCAAATATTAGTAAATAAACTTCTACATGGTTTGCAACCCCCCCCCCCAAAAAAAAAATGAAAGTAAATTTGAGCAAAAGTAAAGTGTTCAGGGTAATGTGCAACCAGGAAGATGGAATAAGGAATTCTAATGTGTATAGTAGAAGAATGGAAGTGGCTGATTCCTACGAGCATCCCGAAGCGTATAAAACAGATGATGGTAGGATGAGAGAAGAGAAAGGTCATAGGATAAGTGAAGCAATGGAGGTAACTGGATGCGCATAACGATTAGTAAGAGACTCGAATTTTGTTTGGAAGCCAATGCGGGAATGTATGAAGGGACTGTTCAAACAACTCTGCTTTATGGAAATGTAGTATCAATATTAAATACAGGTAGAATAGAATAAAACCTAATGCTGCTGAAATAGATCGTTTCCAACGGCATCTACTGTGTATAAAGTAATGAGAGGATGAGAAATCTGGGCATCACATAAGAGTGTTGAGAAGATTGGCTTATGTGAAAGATGGATAAGAGTATTTTGAGAGACGAATGTCTAGTAAGGGCTGGATAGATGATGTGGAAAATGAATTTGAAAATAAGAGCCTCGATATACACGAGCCATGAGAGTACGTGTAAGACAGGAGTGGATGGGACAGTGACTGCAATGGGAATGGGCAACGCACTGATGACTAGATGTATGTAAAGGTGTTTAAAGCAAATAATGTGGTGAAGGTCCGACTGCACATGGGTCTCATCCCTGACTCGGCAGTTAAAGTTTGAAATGTGGCATCAACTGTTGTTTTTTCGTGTTTGGGGCCACCCCTTGTCATGAGTATATTTCCATTAGGACCACCAAATATCACATTCCTGTAGTCACTTTGGTGCCCATCAACAACATATATATGTCTATATATATATATATATATATATATATATATATATATATATATATATATATATATATATATATATATTTATATATATATCTGTGTATATATATATATATATATATATATATATATATATATATATCTGTGTATATATATTTATATATATAAGTGTGTGCGTGTGTGTTTGTGTATAAGAAATATGCGTGCATATGTGTGTGGTGTTAATGGGTACCATAATAAGTATAGGAATGTGATATATGGCATTCCTCAAGGGTAGTGTTGTTGGCCCATTACCTATCATACTATATACACATGACATGTGGGTTGGCCTGGAAAACAAGCTTATTGCATAAGCAGGTGATGTTACTTTCTTTACTTCCATTCCATCTCCCGAATGTAGGTCTGTGGTTGTTGAATCCCTTAATAGAGATCTATTTAAAAAAATGTGCATGGTTCAAATTATGGGGCATGACGTTGAATCTTAACAAAATTCAAAGTATGAAAAAGTCGAGGACATTGTTTTCTCAACATCACAATCTCAGCATCGATAATTTTTCTTTAATGCTATAAGACTGTTTCTTCCTCAATTGCACAAAAAAAAATTGCTTATCAAGCTATTATAGTGTTCTAATTGTTTTATTTTGCCTTGGTTCGGGTATTGTTATCCTATCTGGTGTTCAGCTGCTGATTCTCATCTTAATTTGTTGGACAGGAACTTACGGGCTATTCAATTTCTTATGCATGATCTAGATATTGATCTCAGCACCGTCATTCGGTTAGTTTTTAAAGCATGTTGCATTTTTTTTTCTTAACTCTGAACATCGTTTGCATTCAGATCTTCCTGGACAGTACCACCCGGTTCGAAATATTAGGTATGCAATTAATTCTAATAGTCAGTTATTCTCCGTCATAAAGCTCAATACCACACAGTATTCTAGAAATGTCATGCTGACTGTGACCAGATTGTGGAATGATCTTCCTAATGAGGCCATTGAATCAATGAAACTTCAAAAGTTCAAACTTGCACGAATGTTTTGTTATGTTGAACAGGCTGACATATGTCTATCGTTTCAATTTATATCGTTAGCATCATTATCATCATCAATGCCTAATGACGCAAAGGGCCTTAGTTACATTTCCCCAGTCATCTCTATCTTGAGGTTTTAGATCATTACTTCTCCATTCATCATCTCCTACTTCACGCTTCATAGTCCTTAACCATGTAGGGCTGAGTCTTCCAACTCTTTTAGTGCCTTGTGGAGCCCAGTTGAAAGTTGGGTGAACTAATCTCTTGGAGAGCGTGAAAAGATTGTCCAACCCATCTCCATCTACCCTTCACCATGATCTCATCCACATATGGCACTCGAGTAATCTCTCTTATAGTTTCATTTCTAATTCTGTCTGCCATTTAACTCCCACTATTCTTCTGATGGCTTTGTTCTCAAATCTACAAAATCTGTTGGATATTGTTTCATTGTCAAACCATAACTCATGTCCATACAGTAACACTGATCTCAACTGATATATAGCCTGATTTTTATATATAATTTAAGGTGATTTGATTTCTAAATTTTACTTATCCTAGCCATTGTCTGGTTTGTTTTATTTTTTACTTTTTCAATAAACTCAAGTTCTAAAGATTCTGTATTAGAGATCATAGTTCCTGAATATTTAAATGATTCCACCTCTAATCTTTTCTCCTTCCAGTGATATTTCATCTTCATTGCATATCTGTTCTTATCATCTCTGTCTTTCTTCTATCTTAAGCCCAACCTTATGTGATATTTCATGCTTTCTAGTAAGCAAGCTTTTCAAGTTATTTGGTGTTCTGCTAATAAGGACAGCGCCATCAGCATACTCTAGAGGTCCGCTAATTTCTTGTTACCAATCCAGTCCAACCCTTCTTCACCATCCCTAACTGTTCTATGCAATACAAAATTTATGAGGATAATAAAAAACATAGGTGGCAACACATTCCCTTGGAGCACTCCACTGTTCACTGGAAATTAATTTGATAGGTCTCCATTAACCTTAACTTTGCACTTGCTATGCTCATGAACAGACTTAATCAAATGCACATAATAGAGGAACTCCATAGTGACGGAGGACTCTCCACAGAATTGGTCGGTGAACACTATCAAAGGCTTTTTCATAGTCCACAAATGCCATCAAAAGTGGATTTCTAAATTCTACACATTGCTGTACCACATGTTTTAAAATGAAAATCTGGTCAGTACAATTTCTACCTTTTCTAAATCTTGCTTGTTTATTTCTTAGCTTTTCATCAATCTTTCTCTCTAGTCTCTTTAGAAGGAGCATACTATTTATATACGATATAGTTTATATATGAAATATGTTTTACTGTTGTTAATGTTCATAGAATATTTTATATCTCTCTATCTATCTATCTATCTATATATATATATTATATATATATATATATATATATATATATATATATATATTTTATATATATATGTATATATATATATGTATGTATGTATGTATGTATGTATGTATGTATGTCCTCATTGGGCTATTTTCCCCGTTGGGGCACTGCATTTCAAACTAGGGTTGTAGCGTAGCTTTTAATGATACTATATATATATAACCCTGATATATATATATATATATATATATATATATATATATATATATATATATATACATATATATATATAGTATATGTATTTATGTATGTATGTATGTGTATATATAATGTATTATATATTATATATATACATATATATAGTATATGTATGTATGTATGTATGTATGTATATATATATATATATATATATATATATATATATATATATATATAAAATCATTGAAAGCTAAGCTACAACCCTAGTCTGAAAAGGAGGGCCCCTACAGGGAAAAATAGCCCAATGAGGACATATATATATATATATATATATATATATATATATATATATATTTATATGTGTGTGTGTGTGTGTGTGTGTGTGTAATCATAAGGAAAACAAAAGCTAAGTCGCCTTTTGTAGAAGTGTTCTTGGGAGGATCTAATCCTTTCCAGGCGATGTGGAACAGATGCAGACTCTCTCACCGCACGTTCTGATCATCTGGAGTTGTAACATCTTCCGGGAAATTCGAATTCAGACTGAAAATAACAACAATTCCTTAATTTTTTTCCCTTTAACTGAAAGTTTTTCATTCCTACTTCTTGTTTTATGTTTAGTATCAGTTTCTCTTTTTCCAAGAAAGGATAAAGGTATTTTTATAAGTTCTTATTTAAATCTCAAACTTCCTAAGTTGAGAATTTTGTGTAATCTATTTTAGTCACAATCCTACTACTGTATTTACTTGCATTACTATATTTTTCATACACTATCAAGTGCATTAAACGAGATATGGTTTAGTAACATCCCTCAAGACCACTTTACTTTTGCTTCGTAACAGGGCAAACTAAATGACCCATAAAAATGATACTGTATTCACTGTATTCAACAGTCACATTCCTAAAAATATAAGATCATATAGCGTGATGTAGTTAAGATCAAGTCATTTCATAGAGCTATTTACCCACAAAATTGTGTATGTCACTCGAAATCAGGGTATAGTTCCTACTGCTATGTTACTCAAAGGCAGAAAGGTTTCATGATATTTCCCTCCAAAGAGAACCTGGTAGTGTGCGATGAAAAGAAATTGTTACGCCCCTTATAAACACGATATCCTATTTTATGTAAACTCTCATATCAAGTTGAGCACTCTGTCATATTATATCAAGTTCTTATAAAAAGGCCTATGCCATCTGTCTCCTCATCCAAAATCACAATAATTATAAACATTTTCGTCCACGTGATACGAACAATGTTTGTTATAAACAAACTATTATTGTCGTAACGTCACTATATTATTAAAAGCTTATCATGTACACTGCACACTTTATGTTGCTTAATATTTAATTGTGTTTATACTATCACATCTCAAAAAATAATACGCCTTATTTACCTGTTCCCTCAAAACTAGGAAACGGGAAATGACTTGACTAAAAACCAGACTCTGCCTTACCACCATGTCCCATAAAAACAGTAAATGTCTTGTTGAAATGTCCCTGAAAAACAGGATGCGTCCTACTGCCATCTCCCTCAGAAATTGGGTAAATCCTCCCTATTATATCCATCAGAAACTAGATCTTTGTCATATCCCAAAGAAACTGGATGTCCCTTACTGTCATTCTCTTAAACACAGGTCCTATCATGGCTTTCAAAAATGAGATTGCTCTAGACTTGCATGTGTTAAAAATGGAACATGTCATAGCGTCACGTCTGTAAAAATGAGGGATGTGTGTTTGTGTGATGTCCCTGAAAAAATAAGATATGTGTTGGTGTGATGTCCCTCAAAAAATGGATGTGTGTTGGTGTGATGTCCCTCAAAAAATATGATGTGTGTTGGTGTGGTCTGTCAAAAAAAGGGATGTCACAGTGACTCGTCCGTAAAGAAAAATATGAAATGTCTTATCCTATTATAACTAACATAAAAAAAATGTATATGTTCAAATGCTGTGTCTGTCCAGTTATCCCTCTTTTATGTCTCACAAAAATATTTAATCCTGTACAATTGTGAATTCATTGTTTTTTTAGGGTGACTTCAATCCAATTTCTTGCATAAATGATTACAGTAACGAAAGTAAATTTTTGGTATCTAATGGATCAAGTAACATGAAATATATCTGGCAAAAAGTTAATACTTTATATCGGAGCAGATTCCCAAATTATACATATAATGGAGATAATTGCCGCTTTAGGATGGCCAGAATTGATAGAACTATTTGAATATATAAATGTTTAGGAAACAATTTCCGTTAGCTCTCCTAACCATTGATGGTTTTACTATTATATTAAAATAGGAAAAATTAAGGTTTGGAAATAATATTTGAAATTGATAAAAAAAAAATCTCATTTTGATTTATGGCAATATGGCAAATCAAGGAAGTCAGAATTAGGTAAAATTTTCTGTGGTGGGAATATGTGAAGAGGATAAAATATTCTTTACAAATTTTTCCCAGCAATCATCTAAGAGAAGTATGAACTTTATCATTAATCGTTCAAGATTGGGACATTTGTCTGAAGATATTCATACATTTGGGTAATAATCTCGGGGTGCGGGGGTGGGGGGGGACTAAGAAAAATTCTAAGATACAAATCGAGTTGTGCAAAGACGTAAACATCGAAGTAATTATCGAAATACTTGTTTGAAATAGAAAAGAAAATTACGCTTTAACGAGATATTGTGTCGTTAGTTAGAAACACTAAGTGTTGTTCGATCTGAAGAAGCATTTTGAAACTTTCCAGTACAATAGTTATTCATTACGATTTCGGGAACTACTCACTAATTTGGCGCTGCTCGCTATTCTATGACGAGAATAGACATTTTCTAAATGAAAGTATTGAAGCTGAAGTTTTGATGGTGATATACTGTGAAACATGAAGGGTAAATGTCACCGGGCAGTGATTGTCTTCCTATAGAACTAATATATAAAAATTGGGTAACATACTAAAGCCATGATTTATGGGAATTTGATATTTTGTCTTCAAATGTATCAGGATCGCAATATTTAGTTATTTTAAGTTGATTGTTAAAGATGATGATTCAGAATTTTTAAACTTTGACGAAGATAGTGGCAAAGTTATATGCAAAGGACAAAATATCAAAAGAGCAGTATACGGTAATGGTGTGAAAGGTAGATCAGTTTTGAACTTCAATAACTCAGTAAAAGAAGTAATATTTCATACAGTTAAAAATAACCTTGAATTGGCTATTCGAAATCTCCATGGGACTCCAGCTTTTGATAGTATGTCAATATTCAGTTTGTTTTAAAAGTAAAGTAATTGGAAAATTGATATATTAGTGGGTTTGTGCATTTAAAGGTAAATGTGTCTGGCTTCAGTTCCAGTTTCATCAGAATAGATACTCACCAGAACGTCAGCCGGGCAAGCCCAACCCCCCACTGTGGTGCGCAACCACAGTAGTGCCATCCCCAGTAAATAGCTTAATCTCACCGTCCCTGGCTGGGATCGATGTGATGCCATGCGAATGCTAGGCGAACAAGTTATCACTGTACTAGCCAGAAACTAGAATTTAGCTATTTATGAAAGGCTTACTAAGCTCGCCTTTTCTTATCAAATGATCTTTTAGACAAGGTTGTCTGCTCTTCCAGTAATGCTGCACGTACAGGAGCCTTTAATTATAATGATAATGGTTTGTTACCAATATTGTTGACCCTGTATGACCTAATAATCGGAATATATGTATTCAGTGTGATGCTAACTGTTCATCAGCCTTATTGCCAACAGAAGAGCAATTTGTATAAGGGATAAGAAAATTCAGAAACTTGAGCTGGTTACTGGTGTTCATCCTAGGCGTATTAACGCAAAGGGCAGAAATGTGAAGTTGAACAGCAAACATCTTTGAGAGGAAAAGCCAGGTATTCAAGCTTAACTTTCAAGGCAGGTGGTAGAGACCAGGTGGTCGCCTTTAGTGATTCATGTTTTTGATGAAAAGGAATAAGATATTCAATGGTTGTTTGGTGTTATAACACATTATTGTTATTATTATTATTATTATTTATCATTATTATTATGATGATGATGATGTTATTATTATAATAATAGTATATTATTGTTATATTATAATATTATTGTTATTACTATGATATTATTATCACATCATTATATCATAATAATAATATTTTTTTCATTATTGTATTATTATTATTACTTGCTAAGCTACAACCCTAGTTGGAAAAGCAAGATGCAATAAGCCCAGCAGCTCCAACAGGAAAAATAGCCCAGTGAGAAAATGAAACAAGGAAAGATTAGATATTTTGATTAGAGTAACATTAACATAAGTATCTCCTATATAGAATATGAACACTTGAACAAAGCAAGAGGAAGAGAAACAAGATAGAATAATGTACCCGAGTGTACCCTCAAGCAAGAGAACTTTAGCCATGTGGCAGTGGAAGACCATTTTGCAAGATACAGAAATTGCGATGTGCTTAGTGTGTCTTCAATCATTTTCTTAGATCGTAATTCCTTCAAGTCGATGACCTTCATCACCGTCAATAATTTTCCACCAAAGAAATTTATTCTAAATCCTATTAAATGGTCTATTGACCTCACACTTTCGGAAATGGAAACCCGCAATGATAATAAAACTTAAATCTATTGCATTTGATCAATCAACTAACCTCTCTAACTACAAAATTAAATGGAAATGTTCATTTCAGACCAATATCAATTGAGAGTGCAGTTAAATGTTATACCCAGCTTTATGTATTCAGTGCATAAAGTTGTGTATCTTGCTTTCTACCGATAGGAAATCTAATGATGCTATTGAGGTCATCGTAGCGGTCAGAACATGTGGTGAAAATTGGTGAAATATAGAGTGGTTGTTCTTAAATTTGTCTTTAAATAGCTGATACAAGAAATGCATTAATAAGCTTCGAAACCGGTATATTTTGTCATAAAAAATGCGAAAGCAAGTTGACCAGATTTCTTCCTCCTCCACCTCTTCTGCCTCCACCTCTGCCTCCGCCTCCACCTCCTCCGCCTCCGCCTCCACCTCCTCCGCTAGTGGCTATAAAATCCCTCGCTATTTGTGGTCCAGGAAATAAGAGTAAGAAAAAAGATAGAAAAAAAAAAATTGGTGACTGAAGATAATAATGAAAAAGAAAAATATGAGGCACAGAAGGTCACAAGTGGATCTGCCAACTGAATACACAGTTTGTGTGGATGTTAATGCAGCCTGGCAGGGGAAGAGGGTCCTGTCGCCCTGGATGGATGGACGCCCAAATTGCTCATTCTCCTTTTTCTAATTGTTTCTCTTAATTCTGTGAATTGCGATGGTAATCCATTTCGCTGCTCGTATCTAATAGGGATTCATACTTTAAAGAACTCCATTGTCTGTAAAGAATCCTAAAAAAACAAGGAAGGAGTTGGAATGAAGGAGCGATTTCACTTAGTATTTAAAATTTCTTGTTTTTCTTTTTATCGATTGAAGTTTCACACCTATTTATAAGGGAGTAGTGAAATTAGCCTCACTTGGAACACTAGATATTTCTGTAGGGTCTTTGTAGTGTCTTCAACTAATAGCTGCCCCAGTTTCCACTTGCTTTCTTTCCTTTAGCATACAATCCTTGCTAACCTTTATTTCTAAATGTGACAATAGAGTTTACTTATGTTTCACTTTTAGATCTTTGTAGATACATCATCGCTCAGTCTCGCTGTCTAATCTATTCTTAATTTCCTACCTTCACTGTTTTCATAGGATGCAGAATAAGCTATTGATTCCAATGACGTTTCCTCAGGCCAAACTTTCAAAGAACAAATCATATCAGACTCTCTCTCTCTCTCTCTCTCTCTCTCTCTCTCTCTCTCTCTCTCTCTCTCTCTCTCTCTCTCTCTTATCTAATAGAATTGATTGATGACAGAAATTGATATGGTAACATACGAAACAAATAAAGGGCTTTTATGTGACATTTATTGAAATTTCTCAGAATTTAAAGGTGGTTTGGCAAGGACAGGTAGCTTACTGTTCACTTCTTAGACAAGTTGTGTATACAGCTCCTCTTCCTGTTCCTGCGATTGATGGGGGGGTCTGTATATTACTGTTATGGACATGTTTTTTCTTATGTCCTAGAGACTGACCATATATAATTATGATCAGCGCCGAAGCCCCATCTCCATATTGCTAGAGCTAGGGATCAGTGCGTAGTAGACCCATAGCTCACAAGGATTGTGATTGATTGATTGATTGATTTGAAGTGCTGGAGCGGAGTGTAGATATCCTAGTACAATTAAGTACTACAAGTAACATACCAAAGGAGACGTAAACATTTTTCCAGTTGCCAACTCAGTTGCAAGGTGATTGCCTTTTGTCACTATGGAACCAAAGAGCTCGTCTGCGGATCGTACTACTTCCGCGTTTGGATGTCCATTTCGACGAAACCGTTTACATCCGAGTTACCATCAATCTTCTCACGTCATTGACATTAAAAAAATGTACTTGCGATGTCACTTGAAGGACTCTGGCTATTTTTGTATACACGAAAACTACTTTCCTATTATATGCATTTATTCTTTATATGAAAGTTGATTTGATAATTGTGATAATTAAACCATTGGCCTACATCTGGTCTTTATTGGTCTAAATTCCTTAACCAGATGGAACCTGTAATAACAAATAAGATATAAATATAACTGTATAATAATAATGACCCATAATTAAATAATAAATAATAATAACCATAGCAATCAGTCATAAGGTCAAGCCTAATTCATTGATAGTTAATATGCATATATAATTGTAATACTATAACATTATGGGAGTTAAATAGTTTACAGTGTAATTAATAGTAGTTATTACCTATTGAATAACAATAATTAGTAGTATCTGAATGCAAACAAAAGCACAGTTACCAACTGACACAGTAATAGCATGGTTACTTGTATGTAATTTAGTAGCTACTTTTATAACAATTTTTACTTCTATATGCGCAATATTTGGCCCATGCATATATAAAGAACCCTTGACAGGGACAACATGTTAGGCCATCCTCTTCTTTGCAACAAGTTCTGGCTGATGAAGGAAATAATATTTACAGCAACGTGTTTTCCCACCGTTCAGAAAACACCTGTGCTCATGACCCTGATAACTACTCAATAGGGCAACTTCTTTTTACTAAAAGTTGTTGCACCAGAAGTGTGACTGCCTGACATTCATCATCATCTCCTTCTGCGCCTATAGACGCAAAGAGCCTCGGTTAGATTTCGCCAGTCGTCACTATCTTGAGCTTTTAATTCAATACTTCTCCATTCATCATCTCCTACTTCGCGCTTCATGGGTCTTCCAACTCTTCTAGTGCCTTGTGGAGCCTAGCTGAATTTTTGGTGAACTAATATATCTTGGGGAGTGCTAAGAGCATGCCCAAACCATCTCCATCTACCCATCATCATGATCTCATCCACATATGGCACTCGAGTAATCTCTTACAGTTTCATTTCTAATCCCGTCCTGCCATTTAACTCCCAATATCCTTCTGAGGGCTTTGTTCTCAAACCTACTAAATCTATTGGAGATTGTTTCATAGTCATACCATGACTCATGTCCATAGAGTAACACCGATCTTACTGAACTAATAATGTATTATGATTTTTATATGTAATTTCAGGCAATTTGATTTCCAAATTTTACTTAACACAGCCATTGTCTGATTTGCTTTTATCAGTCTTTCACTAAACTCTAATTCTAAAGACACTGTATTGGAGATCGTAGTTCCTAAATACTTAAATGATTATACCTCATTAATCCTTTCTCCTTCCAATGATATTTCATCTTCCATTTCATACTCCCCTCTTTCTTCTATTTATCTAAAGTCCATCCTCGTGTGATATTTCATGCATTCTGGTAAGCAAGCATTGCAAATCATGTGGTGTTCTGCTAACAAAGACAGCATCATCAGGATACTCTAGGTCTGATAAATTTTTATCACCAATCCAGTCCAATCATTCTCCACCATCGCTGACTGTTCTATGCATTACAAAATCCACGAGGAGGATAAACAACATAGGTGACAACATTTTTCCTTTGAATACTCCGCTGTTCTCTGGAAATGCATTTGATAAGACTCCATTAACATTAACTTTGCACTTTCTGTGCTCATTAACAGACTTAATCAAATTTACATATTTACGAGGAATTCCATAATAAAGCAGGACTCTCCACAAAATTGGCCGGTGCACACTATCAAAGGCTTTCTCTTAGTCCACAAATGCCATCAAAAGGGGGATTCCTATATTCTATGCATTGTTGAACATGTCTCGGAATGAAAATTTGGTCAGTGCAACTTCTACCTTCTCTAAATCCTGCTTGTTCATCTCTCAGCTTTTCATCAATCTTTCTCTCCAGTCTCTTTAGAATCAGCATACTATATATTTTCATAACTGACGTAATGTTATGCCTTTGTAATTATTGCAATCAGTCAGGTCTCCCTTTTTAGCTATTTTCACCAACACTCCTAACTCCCATTCATCAGGTTTTGCCTCTCCATGCCTCATTCTACAAAATAATCTTGTAAGTAGTCTGGGAGGCACTTCATTTTCGGCCAGTATCATCTCGGCAGTTATTCCATCGTATCCAGGGGCTTTCCATCGGTTTAGTTTTTTTTTTTTTTTTTTCAGGATAGCTTCGACTTCAAACACACTGAATTTTTTCATGGGCACACCAAGGTCTTCATCAGCTTCAGGTATATCAATCAAATTATTCCCTTCGTATCTCCTATTCATAACCTTAATAAAGTGGGTCCTGCATCCAACGTTGTCTTTCATTGTCTTCTCTTGCTATAACAGAACTAACTCTCTTTTTGATAGGTATATGCTTCTTCTTCTTTGCCCCAGACGAGATTTCATTAATAATTCTCTGAGCAATTCTTACACCATAGCCACTTTCTGAATCCAAAGCTTTGTCAGCCTCATCTGCGTTACTGTCTAAATATTCTCCCTAGTCATTCCTGACTTTTCTTTTGACCTTACTGTCAATACTGGAATACTTAGCATGCTCTACCTTGTAATTTTCACAACTTCCTAGAAAACTTTCAACTATCAATTTCTGTCTTTGTCTCCTTTTTATATCATCCCAACAATCTTTTGATATCCATGGCTTTCTCCTTGTAACTGCATGCCCCAAGACTTCACTACCAACTGACTGATATATGTTTTTAATATCACACAATTCTTCATTAATTGTCTGTTCTCCATCTCTTAAAGATTTATAAGACTGAAAATCGATTCCTACATTCAATTGCAAATGTTTCTCTGTGCTCTTCTAAAAGACTAGTTGTATCAAACCTAGGTATTCTATCTATCTTTCAGTTTGGTGCTTTCAGTTTTATTACCACTGTACTATTATGATATATATCACAGTTAAAGCTCAGAAGATGTACTAGAATGTTTCACTGTTTTGGGCATTTACTGTTTTGTTTGATATAAAAATCGAACCCTCTCCACCTGAATTGTTTGATTAGATTATATTGAAGACTGCATTTTAGCCATTATAAGAGATTTTACGATTTTGATCGTTCAATAGCTTTGTACACGTATTTTATATGGGCCCCTTTTCCAAGTGTAGCCATGGCCTGCGGCTGAGCAATTAAAGATACGTTGGTCCATTTCCACATTTGTTTTCATTGTCATTGTTGTTATTTTCTTTTGTTATTGTTAGCCATACCCTGAACTAAATGTCATTCATTTCTGCAAGATTTGGGCCTTCTGTAAAACAGTTTGAAACGTTCGCGTTATTATCTTATATTTTATCATTTCTCTGTGGGCTGTATCTTGCGAATAATATCGATTGCATGTGTCTGGTGTTGTACAATACTTGAAATTTCTGAATAAATACTGTGTGTTAGATTGTGTTAAATAACAATTTCAGGCGTTGTCGTTCTTTGAGAAGCAAAGTAAGCCGTAGGGTAATTTTGGCCTAATTTTTATTTATAATCCATGATTGTTATACCTTCGAGACGCTTTTTTCGCTTATAGAAAACACTGTAGTTTACGGGACTGTCTTGAATCTATTTAAATGACATTTCCATCAGTCAATAGGGTTAGGAATTGATTAATTGATGTTGTAGGGAATTATAAGCAGTATCTTAAATGAGAATACAATCTCTCTCTCTCTCTCTCTCTCTCTCTCTCTCTCTCTCTCTCTCTCTCTCTCTCACACACACACACACACACAATATAATCTATTATATATCTCATTCATGATAAAGACGGAAAATAATTCAAACATATCAGAACCATCCAAAACAATCACCACCTTGTTAAATGGCCTTAGGTAATTAGTAATCGAACTGTTGCTGTACTTGTTAAAGTACTGCGTTTGCCTCAGCTAATCAGGGGTCGTTTCCCCAGTATTCTTCAACTGAAAAGATTTGGACCTTCGTGATTGGCTGAAAGTCAGTGGGAAGAACTTGCCGGTGATACTCGAAACTGATTTCGGAAGTCGGGACAAACGTTAGCTGTTTAGTCTCTAGTTTCAGTTGGTGAACGTCGGTAGCTTCTTCAATACGTAGATTTTATTGCGTGACTCACGGTGACGGCGAGATTTTCCCGAAAATGGCTTTGGGGAGAAAACTAAGGAATGGGAACTTAACCGGTAAGACTGTTTTATTTTTTTTCTAAATGTTTAACTTCAGTTTATAGTAACCTTTTTCTTTTTCTACTAAGAACAAGCTTGACTCGACTGATGGAAAAAATTCATCTTGAGAGTCGGAAGTTACTGTTCTAAACTTACCGCCCCGCCTTGTTTCGCTTTTAACCTTGGATAGTTGTTACTTCTGTTATTATAACAGCCACTGGGTTTCATTTCGCTTCATAATTTACAATTTTTACTTCGTTAATGTCTACCGCCACCGCTTTTAATTTCGTATTAGACTTTACTAGTAAATCATTGGCAATGTTGGCAGTCAACTTTAGTTTTAAACTGTTTAGGAACGTTTAGTGTTTGCAAAGATTTGCCTAGTTGTGGAAATACATTATAGTTCCGCTTAAGAGTATTGTTGTTACTTGGTATTCCACCCCATGAGGAGGTGCTCCAACAGACCATACTTTATTTATCTTGTTTCTACGTCCAGGTCCAAATTCAAATTAAAAAAATTTATTGACAAAAAGTGGTCAAAAGGAGCTGTTAGTCTTGCTAGACAGCCCACTCTATCTTTAATTTACATAAATTATCTTTAATATACATAAATGAACAAAAGCTAAATTCAAAGGTAAAACCTAGTAATAATTTACATGACCCAAAAAATACAATTAGTAACAGTTTTTACAAATGAAAACACCTACATGAATAATTTCACATTTACCCAAAGTACATTAGCACAAACCTTATATATTTATTTCACAGACTGAAATTACATATAAATTAATCAGTTATAATTTGATAAAGCAATGACAATTACGATTCTGGGCCCGACGGTGCGAGCCGACAACAAGACCACGAAGAGGCCAGCCTCCCAAAATCGTCCAAGACTCAAGAAAATATGCACACACTTCACAAATTCATCACAAAAACAATCATTCAACAAGGAAACAACACCAAAACCCGCCGCAACAAAAACGGACCCGCCGCGATGCCAAACACCACGACTCCAAAGGCGAAGGTGCGCTCGACCTGCTACCTCGCGCCACAGAAATCGCATGTATTTGGAACCACGAGGAGTCCCTGTTATAATAAATTTGAAAGCTACATTACACATTACAAAATAACCAAAACATTTTTTACATAAAATACATTTTACAGACCGTTTTAACATAAAAGGAGAACTATTATTTAATGTACAGAGAACAACCACTTCCATTTCAAATTCTATATTACTGCAGCAAACTCAAAACATTATACAAATAAAAAGTAATATAGTAACTTCACAATTTTAGTACCTTATATCAGTTTTTAAAAATTTATTTGCAATATTCTTGTACAAATTATTATTAATGAAAAAACACACCATTTGTTCAAAATTATCATAAAGATTCCTAAATTCTGCCAAAGAACTACATTCCATAATGTAATGTTGCAGTGTGTGTGAGTTTGTAGCGTCACATAATTTACAAGGGGTACCCTCTTCACTCTTATATTCCCAATAGTATTTATAGCCTAGTTTAAGTCTCATAACAATTCCATCATATTTAGCTGAAGACTTTCCATAAGTAAAACGTGTGTTGTTACTTACATAATCATAATGAGACATACTGTTACTGCCGTTACTCATGATTGCCCTAGCAATCTCAATATTCCAACCTTCCCTTACTCTTGCCATGTGTGACTTTATTTTCCTCATACTAACTAAAGTGGCGTAATCTATAGATTCTTTATTGCACCCCTGTTTTGCTAATTCATCAGTAACATCGTTAAAATATATACCACAATGTGAGTGTATCCAGACGAATTTTACACTGTATCCTGACCCTTTTATGACAGAAATGTACTCGTTGCATTTGGTAACTATTTCCTCATCTGAAGGTAATTTGGCATTTAAAGCCAAAAGAGCACTCTGACTGTCAACAAAACATATTATAGATTTTTCTTTATGAATTCCAAATTTCAAACACTCATATATGGCAAACAGCACAGCAGTGGTAGATGAGCTATGATCGCCAATACGCTCAGATATTCTCTCCTCTGTACTATAACCAAATTCAAAAAATTCTCTAATTACAACACCAAGACCAGCTCGACATCCGGTAACAGAACCATCACAATAAGCATGAATCGCCGTATCCTTTGGGTACCGAGATATCTTTTCCAAAAACAGCTGTCTAAGTTCAAGGGGATTGCTGTCCCTTCTTCTCAAATCAAGTTGCTCTATAGGCTACTTATATCTACTTTCTCAGTAATCCAAGGTTTTATTAGACGTGAACTTGGCAAAGGTACACAGAAATCAAAAACATTATAGTCATTCAATATTTTACAAAGCTTTCGTGAATATTCATTCAGTGTGAAGAATCCTGGAACGCCTTTCACATATCTATTTATAATAATTTTGAAATGCCTATCATTCTGTCTAATCAGTCTTATAATTGAGGAGACTGCCAACTCTCTTATTCTTTGAGTAACACGCGGGAAATTCAGCTCCATTCGCATTATTTCAATCCTTGCAGTTCTAGGGCAACCTAATATTACCCTCATAGCTACGTTTTGCAACAATTCCAAGGGGCGAAGATCTTTATCTGAAAAACTACATAAAACTGGAGCCGAGTAGTCTATGATACTTCTAATAGTGGCAAGATATACAGACCTTAATATTGGAATACCAACACCGTTACCACGATTTGACAAAACACGTAATGGCTTAAACCGAGATGTACAGATGTTCTTCACATAGGTAATTTGATCCATTATTTTACCAAAACCAATATACATACCCAAATATTTATAAATTGTTACTCT
>NC_090761.1:15142905-15155405 GCF_036898095.1 Palaemon carinicauda
TCTTCTTCTTCTTCTTCTTCTTCTTTTAGAAGGGCGATTTCCCCTTTTCAACACTTTTGTGTCGAGAGCCGATAATCGTCCCCCATCAGAATTTCCAACGCATAAACGCTGCGCCGCTAGATGGAGCTTAATCGTTCATTTATTGGTGCATTCGAATGAGGCGAAGCAGGAATTCGTAAATGGCCAGACGGTCTCATCCGGAGGGATCTTGATCGGTTGCCGAACAGAGGAAGGACGGACGACTGGGGAGATGAGATTACCCAAAGCAATGGAAGGACAAGGGACATTACATTCTTGTATTAATCAACAATCATAAACAAGTACACTAACAACGGATAAAAATACCTACAAATATTAACGTGTGTAGAAATATATATAGAACGAAATATTTGAAGAAAAGTAAATTGATGATTGCTGAAATTAGGATATAACCAATGTTTTACCAAGTTCCTTCCATGGAGATTTGGTTAAGGGTTCAGTATTAAGTAAATCGTAGTTTATTGGGGAGAAAATAAAGACAAAGTTATTATCATTTTTATTATCATTACTAGCTAAGCTACAATCCAAGTTATCAAAGCAAGATCCTATAAGCCCAAGGGCACCGACAGGGATAATAGCACAATGAGGAAAGGAAATAAGGAAACTGAAAGAAAAGTGTGCCTCAGAGTACCCTCAAGCAAGAAAACTCTAACCTCAGACAGTGGAAGGCCATGGTAAAGTTGCTATGGCACTACCCAAAACTAGAGAACAATGGTTAGATATTAGAGTGTCCTTCTAGAAGAGCTGCTTACCATAGCTAAAGAGGCTATTCTACCCTTACCAAGAGGAAAGTAACCATTGAATAATTACAGTACAGGAGTTAACCCTTTGAATGATGAAGAGATAAACATATATACAAATAAAAATAGATAAATAAAAAGACGAGATTTTGTGGAAGAGGATGTAGACTACATTGGAGAGGGCGCATCAGGCTACTAACCCATTAATGTAGGGATAACAGTAGGAAAGAAGAGTAGAATAAGTTGTTAGTAGGAACGGACTAATGTTGAAATAACCCCGGATAAAAGAGAAAGATTGATAAAAAAAAAAAAAAAAAAAAAAACATTACCATTAACGTGAATCATGACCTCTAAACCTAACCTTGTTTCGTAAAACCTAGAAATAAAACACACCAAATTATACAATGGTATATTATGCCGAGAGGTCTAACCTAGTCATCCAAACCTTTCAATCCTAACCCATAAATTTCCCGTTGTTATGTACAACCGGAAAAACATAACCATCAAAATTACATGTAGTTATCTACAAATTGAAAAATATACTCGTTATGGCTCAATTTATATGAGCGGATTAATGGGATTAATGAAGCATGGTTTTTCTCCGCACGGTTTTCGCGTCGATTTTAAATCAATGAACCGCTCAGGAGAATTTCCGCGAGGCAGGGAATTACTATCCACTTCCACTGCTGATCTGCGTGGTTCCATTGTAGCGGTTTATAGTTGTTAACACGCTGACCGCTCGGGAGAATTTCCGCGAGGCAGTGCCTTACTATCCGCGTTCACTGCTGAACCGCGCGGTTCCATTGTAGCAGCTTATAGAAACTACGGGGCCGTTCTGGGAAAATACTCTCGTGTGGGTGACAAACCTCCTAACAAGCGGAAATATTCCCGTACGGAAAATATCTGCTCATGAGAGGAGAGCCTCAACCTTATTTCACTTAATTATACAAAATCTAGTTTATAACAAGCATAAGTCACCATATACTATAAAACATAGTGCCATAACCTCTGTACAATGGTCTTTCACTTTCTTGGGTAGAGTTCTCTTGCACACTATTTTATTATTTTTCTTCCTGCTTCTCCAACTAAGGTTGTAGCTTAGCAAGTAAATATAATAATAATAATAATAATAATAATAATAAATCTCACCTTAAACTAATAAACTTTACTCAAGCTATGACCGGAATGTGGAATCACCTTCCTAATCAGGTAACTGAATAGTTTGAACTTCCGAAGCTCAACATTGCACTAAATGTGTTTATGTTCAACAGGCTGACATAACTCTCTTTTCTTAGTTTACATAAGACAGATCTGTTTCAACGTTGTTGCTGATTTAAAAAAAAAAATTAAAATAATTATTCATTAGTTCTCATGTAATTTATTTATTCCTTTATTTCCTTTCCTCACTGGGCTACATTTTCCCTGTTGGAGCCCTTGGGATTATAGCATCCTGTTTTCCCAATAATAATAATAATAATAATAAGAATAATAAGAATAATAATAATAATGATAATTGTTGATTTTCTTTGGTAGAAATATAAAACTCCAGAAACTGCGTGCTGTGCTTTATTCCTAATCCTTCAGAATCTCTATATACACTGACTAACTTATTTACAGTTTTATAGTTATAGTAAACAACAGATAAATATCATATGAGTAATGTTACAATGGATTGGATATTTACAGTAAAGTAGTTAAGTTGTTTTCAGGTAACAGTATGTACACAAACAACTAAACAAGTAGTTAACATAAACATCCAGATAACAGTATGTACACAAACAACTAAACAAGTAGTTAACATAAACATCCCCCTTTCTTTGGGTTTTGACAAAAATAAGAAAGTAAACAAATTGATATAACATAAAATAAGGAACAAGTAGGATACATTGTAAACAATAAAATATAAAACAATAAATCATTCTCCCTTCATCTTTTCCTGCAGACGAGCTGATCTTCTTGGCAATTCAGGCATGTCGCAAATAGAATGATAGCTTGTTTGTTCATCATTGACGTTGGTTTCCCTCAATTTACTAGTTTCTTCCATTTCAGGTATTGTCGATGAATCCTGTGTAGTTGGACGGATATGAATTCTATTTCTTCTATAAATTCCTCCTTCCTTTCCCTCAATTACATAGGATCGGTTTCCTTGTGCATGGCTAATGAGCCCCTTTTCCCAACCCTTTTTGTCTGGATTTTGATAATATACAGGTTGCCCCTCGTTTAATGGTGTCATATCTCTTGCAGTTTTATCATAATATTTCTTTATGGATTCTCTCCGGGTTTCCCTTTTTTGAGAAACTGGATTGTCATTGTTCAGAATTTCAGGAATTATCGACCGTAATTTACGTCCAAACATCATCTGAGCTGGACTCAAGTTAGAGTCTTGACGTGGTGTATTTCTCAGCTCTAGTAACGCCAAATTTTGATCTTTTCCATCTGCATGCGTCTTCTTCATCATATTTTTTACTATTTTAACTGCCGCTTCAGCCTTCCCATTTCCTTGAGGATGTCCAGGAGATGACATCCTGTGCTCTATACCCCACTCTTTAATAAAAACTTTAAACTGAAACGAGCTGAATTGTGGTCCTCCATCGGACACTAATTGGGTAGGAATACCGTATCTAGCAAACATCTTCTTGATTATCGCTATAACGTGATTTGAAGTTGTTGACGTTAGAAACTCTACTTCAGTGAATGAGGAATAATAATCAACAATGACTAAATAATTTCTTCCAACAATCTCAAACAAATCTAATCCGATTTTATTCCAGGGTCTGCCTCCGTCATTAACATCCATCAACGATTCCTTCTGATTCCGAGGTTTATACTGCTGGCAAATGTCACATGAATTGGCCATTTGCTTTATTTCTTTCGACATCCCTGGCCAAAATATTGCATCTCTTGCTCGTCGCATCATGCTATCGTAACCAAGATGAGCTACATGAAGCTTCGTTTTGATTGAATCTCGTAGTTTACGAGGAATCAGTATAAGAGTTCCCTTTAGAATGATGCCGTCTTGGTAACTCATGGAATCTCTAAAATCGAAGTAAGGTTTTAATACTTCGGGAATTATGTCTTTGCGATCAGGCCATCCTTCCTTGATTACAGACAATAATTCTTGCAGCTCTTCGTCGTTTGTGGTGGCGTCTCTTACTTCCTTTAAAATTGAATCGGGGTAATTTTTCAGTGAATCTATCATCCTTACCAATGTGTCTCTATTTTCCTCTTTTGGGCAGGCCCTGCTAAGGGTATCGGCTAACAAAAGGCTTTTTCCGCTTTTGTACTGATATTCGACGTCGTACCGGTTCAACCTCATCATTAAAACTTGTAAACGCATTGGAGCTTGACTTAATGGCTTTTCGAGGATTGAAGAAAGAGGCTTATGGTCATTATGAACAATAACACGTCGCCCAAAAGTATACTGGTCAAATCGCTCTAAACCAAAAACCACAGCAAGAGCTTCCTTTTCAATCTGAGCCCAGTTACGTTCGTTTCTAGCTAAGGTCCTTGATGCGTATTCTATCGGACGTCCTTCCTGCATAATGACTGCACCAATACCATCCTTGCTACTGTCAACCTGTAATACAAGCTCCTTACTTTGATCAAAATAAGCTAGAACTGGTGTACAGGTGACCTTTTCTTTGATCACTGAGAAAGCGCGAGTGCACTCATCATTCCATTCAAACTTTGAGTTCTTTCTTGTCAGCTCTCGGATAGGTTCTAAATCATCAGCAAGATTGGGTAAAAACCTTGATAGATATTGTACCATTCCACAAAACCTCCGAATTCCTGAAATATCGGTAGGGGCAGGCATTTCTTTAATGGCCTTTACCTTATTTTCATCAACCGTCACACCAGCTGATGTTAAACGATGTCCCATGAATGCGATTTCCTTTTTTCTGTAAACCGATTTCTCTTCATTTAGTTTGATCTTTTTTTCTTGGCAACGCTTCTGTAGTGACTGAAGATTTTGTTCGTGATCACGCATTGCTTCGTGTTCCTCATTTCCAAAACCAACGACCACAATATCATCAGCTACACAGTATACACCCCGGAGCCCCTCCAATGCCTCATTTAATTTTCGCTGAAATATTTCACTGCTCACCTTCAACCCGAAAGGTAAACGAGCCCATCGATATCTACCAAAGGGGGTAATCATTGTTGTCAACTTGCTGGATTCTTCATTTAGCCGTATATGCCAAAAAGCCTCTTGAACATCCAGTTTGCTAAATATCTTGGCATGTTTTAGACTTGGCAGTATATCCTCCAAAATTGGTAATTTGTAATATTCCCTTTTAAGAGCTTTGTTGAGTGGCTGAGGATCTCTACATATTCTTAACTTTCCATTTGTTTTTGAACGACTGCCATTTGACTAACCCAGTCAGTTGGTTCAGTCTCCGGAATCAAAACTCCTCTTTTCACAAGAGAGTGTAACTCTTTTTGAACCTTTGATTTTATTGCAATCGGTAAACGTCGGCACGGTAATATTCTTGCTGGTAATGTAGAATCTACATTAAGTTTAACCTCTCCAAGGTCACCAAGGTCGCTCATCTCATGGTCAATATCAATTTTTGATACAAATGCTTTACCATTGACAAACACGAATCCCATCTCTTGACATGTCTTTGACCCAAGTAAACACATTAGGTCATTTGAAACCACAATGAAGGTTACACTTCTAATTTCATCATTTTTAGGTTTTTTCACATTCAATGTCGTCTCGCCAATGGGCGAAAGCTTGGATTTATTCCACATGGCGAGTTTCACAGACGTTGGTCGCACTTGATCCTTTTTGACATACCTTTGACATATTGCATTCACGTCAGCACCCGTATCCAAATGAAATCTAACCTCGGTATCGTTTACAATTAGTAATGCAGTTAATCTATTAGAATTTTTCATTGCAACCGGTGCCATCCACATGTAATGATCGTAGCCTTCATCTGCTTCTTCGTTCTTCTCTTTAACAATTTTAACTGTTTTCTTACACACAGCCTTGAAATGGTTTCTTCCTTTACATGCTTCACAGACTTTTCCCCATGCTGGGCATTTTGATTTTTCAAATTCATGCTTATACCCACAAAATCGACACTTCACGGCATACCTGTCCATATTTTTTGAGTCCGAAAAATCCTTATTAAAGGAACTATCAGTAGCTTTGGTTCTCCAATTGTTCACCTTATTAACATTCTCAGAGCCAACTTCGCACATCTCTTTAGCACAATTAACGGTTGCTTCATAAGCCAAACATATCTCGACAGCTTTTTCTAAATTTAAGTTTCTTTCTCGAAGTAGCAGCTCCTGTAGTTTCCCTGTCACTGAAAACACAATTTTATCCCTTATCATTCGCTCTTTTTCTTGAAAATTACATTTATCGGCCTGAACCTTGAGTTCTATCAAAAATGAATGAAATGGCTGTTTGTATGAAATTTTCCAAAACCTGATGGACTGTAACACTTCACTGGTACGAGGACAACAATACTCTTCTAATCTCCTAATTACATCATCAGGATTATCTTTCTGCTCCTCTGTTTCAAAATTAAACTGGTCAAATATTTCTACCATTTGTGGTCCTGCGCAATGGAGTATAATTGCAACCTTTGTTTTCTTGGGTTTAGAACTAGCTCCGCTTGCTGTCATGTAGATGTCCACTTGTCTCCTCCATTTCTTGAAAGTATCAGCAAGATTATCATCCAAAGGGTCTAATGGTGGAGGCAAACGAAACACAGATTCAGCCATTTTCTTCAGGAAAACACGTTTTGTATCAATAGGCTTCTCTTTTTTTTTTCTTTTGGATTCTTTAAATAACCGCTGCCACCATGTTGATTTTCTTTGGTAGAAATATAAAACTCCAGAAACTGCGTGCTGTGCTTTATTCCTAATCCTTCAGAATCTCTATATACACTGACTAACTTATTTACAGTTTTATAGTTATAGTAAACAACAGATAAATATCATATGAGTAATGTTACAATGGATTGGATATTTACAGTAAAGTAGTTAAGTTGTTTTCAGGTAACAGTATGTACACAAACAACTAAACAAGTAGTTAACATAAACATCCAGATAACAGTATGTACACAAACAACTAAACAAGTAGTTAACATAAACAATAATAAAAATAATAAAGATAATAATAATAATAATAATAATAATAATAATAATAATAATAATAATAATAATAGTTATTATTATTATTATTATTATTATTATTATTATTATTATTATTATTATTATTATTACAATAATAATAATAATAATAATAACAACAACAACAACAACAACAACAACAACAACAACAACAACAACAACAACAACAACAACAACAACAACAATAATAATAATAATAATAATAATAATAATAATAATAATAATAATAATAACAAGAACGACTAAAATAATAGCAATGAAAAAAAAATAATAATAATGAAAATAATAATATTAATGATAGTAATAATATAGTAATAGGTCCCAAATCTAACATCTCCCTATAAAATCAGGTCAGTAAAACCATCAAATGAATCCCTGTTCTACCTAAACTGGATATTATGAATTTATTAAATAATGAGGTTGAAATTAGGCCATTTTAGAAAATTTTATATAAAAAATCCTCTTTTGAACGCTCTCATTAATCACAGGTGTAGCACCTGTGACACGTGATTAGCTCACCTGCTCATGTCGAACAATGATCTGCACGTCGCTGCATAATTAATCACGCTGGCTCGGGCACTCTAATGTAAATATTAAGTATCAGTTACGCTTGTACTTAATCTATATACTGTCGTATATGAAAAATGGTTCCTGTACTAAATTGGGTAATGAATTCATGAACATTTTGTGATTAATATGTGAAAACATTAAGGGAGTTAACATGGAAATTACACAATGTGAATGTAATAATTTATACATTACGGAAAGCAATGAATGTGATGTAGTTGGATATAAAAATTACTTGCAAATACATAAATAGTAAATTGAGTAGATAATATTTCTAAAATAAAACCAAATGAAAAACCACGTGAATATGAAAAATAATAATAATAATTTTAAACTTTTCACTAAATAATGTGAGCCATTTGGAGTAAAATAATATCAACCTTATAAATAGTTATCAAAAGAGTGATTTATCTCTTTCCCTAACACTATGAATGAGTGATCTATTTAAAGTAAAGATGCTTGCGATTCGCAATAATAATAATAATAATAATAATAATAATAATAATAATAATAATAATAATAATACTAATAATAATAATAATAAAATTGATAATAATAATGATAATGATAATAATAATAATAATGAAAATAATAATAATAATAATAATAATAATAATAATAATAATAATAATAATAAAAATAAATGATACTTTATAATGTAAAAAATTATTATTATTATAATTACTATTGTTATTTCTATTGATAATAATAATAATAATAATAATAATAAAAATAATAATAATAATAATAATAATAATAATAATAATAATAATAATAATTAATGATAATTTCTAATATAAATGATTATTATTATTGTTCTAATTACTATTGTTATTTTTATTGATAATAATAATAATAATAATAATAATAATAGTAATATCAATTTATAATAATAATAATAATAATAATAATAATAATAATAATAATAATAATAATAATAATAAATATTTAAAGAAGATCGACCAACGCAATGAGGCCAATTGGACTCTCACAGAGATGGTTCGAAAAAATCTGGGAGGGCAAAATAAGATACATATTATATCAGAGAGATGAGAAAATAAATTATAAATTAGAGAAAAAAATCTGTGATAAAATTTTACCCATTAAGCCTAGGGAACTTAAAACCTCTACAATCTTAAAAAAAATTTTTACACAGAAACTATAAGAATCAGACAAAATTTTCTGACCGAAATGTAAAATTCTTAGGCTTCTAAAGACTGTATTCAGAAAAATAATATTACTTGTGCATAATACCGTGTGTGCAAATTAAAAATCCATGGGTCAGTCTCGCATAACCAATACGTAATCATGCCAAAAGGACCTTCATTTTTCCTTACTGGTTTAATTATTCCCTTGGAGAAATAATTGGTTTGATTGGTTACAATTTATTACTTTCTGATTCAGTATTCAACATCTTTCGCCAACAGGGGAGCTTAATGCAAAGTTGTGGTGAATTTATTGCTGATTTAGCAGGAATATTTGCCTTTTCAATAATAGTAACTCCATCATTTGCTTGACCCCAGCATATTTCAATACTTACCCCTCGGTATTAGAGTTTGAGAAATTTAAAGGTTTAAATGTCACTCTCCGTAGGTAGAGGCAAGGGACAATGACAATGCTTCAGCAGAATACAGTATACATATGATCAGCGCACAAGCCCCCTTGCCACCAAAGCTAGGACCAGGGAGGATAGACAATGGCTGCTGATGACTTAGCAGGTACATCTATAGGCTCCCCCAAACCCTTCATCCTTAGCTCACATAGATAGTGAGGTTACAGACACCAGACAACAGAGCTTGAGTGGGTTTCGAACCTCCGTCCAGCAGATAAACAGGCATGGGAATTTCCAACAGGCCGCTATTTGGTTCTTATGTTTTAAATCTTTCAGATCTTCTTTGACACTTCTAAAATAGGGAATAATTAAAAAAAAATGAGATACAATTGTTTTATCTTCAATTGTTTTATCTGAGGATGTATAGTCCGCTCCCATCGAAGATTTAGAGCCATTGTATAGTGATGTCCTTTACTTTGAATATACTGTATATGTTCCAAGGAATATTGCTCATGGTGGCCAAAAGTATTATTCAATTTATTTGATAGTTAGAAAAGATGAGATCATATTCTTGTTTTCTTTATGATCCAAGCTGGAGGAAAAAGGGATGTTTGAAAAAAGGATCATCTTGATTTTGTAAATTGTAATAACCTATTCGCTCTAATTGGAAATAAAGGTTCTTGATTGCCTATAAATGCATCACTTTGGTTGAAGAACTTCTTTGTTGCAGAATTGTCTGATAGAGAATTCAAAGCACTTATCATTGTTACCAAATCTCGATGCATTGAAAAAGGGTTATTTAATTTTTTTGGAAATGGATTTGAGCATCACCCAATTTGAGATTTCTATCTACTTTTTTTTTTTTTTTGCTTCCATCTGCTATTTTTATAAAACAACATTGCTAGATTTTTCTAAATATAGTCTGAACCCAATAGACTCTGTACAAACTTGCATATTTTGAATAGCATTATTAAGACTGCTTTGCAAGTGTCGATGATTATTTGAAGAGCAGTATATTACAAGGTCGTAAACATAAATGCCACTTTGTACTCCTTGTGGCATTTGAGTCACTATGGCATTAATTTCATAATGGAGGTACACCACAGTCAAGGTTGAAAGATTGTGAATAGATATTGTCCATACTATGAAATTATTCTTGATACTAATTGTGATGTCAGGATTTCAATAGTGAATTATTTAAGTATCGTCGTATGCATTCTGAATGTCAAAATATATGGCTACTATGATTATCTTTCTTTCAAAATGTATATAATTTTCCAAGTCAGTAACAGAATTAATAGTGGAGTAGTTTTTTGTAAGCCCAACAGCGAAGCTGATGAAATGTTATTACAAAAGTAGATACCAATACAATCTCAAATAACCTTTTTTCTATAATTTTTAAACACAGTTGGTCAGTGAAAATGCTCTGTGACTGTTTGGATCACTGGGATATTTTCCTGATTTATCTATTAGTATAGAAATTGTTCCAATGTCTTTGGAAATAGATGTTTGGTCCAAAGATTATAAAAATGTGATAGATAGATCTTAGCCAAACAGGTTAGATTTCTTATTATATCAAAATTTACATCTTCTTTACCAGGAGTTGTTCAACTAGAGTTAGATAAATGCAAAATGACTGTTCTTAAGTAAATCCTTTATTGCAATGGTTATCTTCAACAGCATCAAAATTCAATAGAGTTGTTTCTTCTCTTCTGTTGAGAGATCGGAAGTGGACATCTAAATTACCAATATTGCTTTCGTTTTCAATATTGTACACAATAATATTTGAAATTGTCGGGGTATCGTGTACTAGAGAGCCATTGTGAACCTTTAAACCTTTAAATTGGTGTGTGTCCAAACGTGGTTATCGAAATACGAAAATAGTCACTGCCATAAAGACCGTCTAAGACGTTCCATCCAAACCTATCAACAATATTGTTAGAATATCAAGGAACATGTTCTATAAGAATTTTAACAGTACGTGCTTATAATATTACCATCGGTTAATATACAAGGTTCTAATAATTCAGTATGTGTTCAACCTTGGAACTATTTGCATCAACTGCAATACAATTAGTGTCCGAGAGGGAATTATGGGAATTTAAGTCTCCAAATAATAAGACCTTCCATATTTGGCACTTCTCCAGGTAAAATTTACAAATTATAGTTACAAGGGAGTTGATTGTACATATCATAAATATTAAGGGAGTTACTATTAACATGAAATTTAACTACAGATGATTGAAATTCTGAAGTGTTGAATATCTTGGCATCGTAAATTATTTCGTTACGTATCAGAAAAAAGGACAGAGGGAGATTATTATTATTATTATTATTATTATTATTATTATTATTATTATTATTATTAGGTAAGCTACAACCCTAGTTGGAAAAGCAAGATGATATAAGCCCAAGGGCTCCAATAAGGAAAAATAGCCCACTGAGGAAAGGAAATAAGGAAATAAACGACATGAGAAAAAAATAACAATAAAATATTTCATAAACAGTAACATCAAAACAGATAGGTCATATATAAACAATGAAAAGAGACTTATGTTAATCTGTTCAGCATGAAAACATTTAATACAACTTTGACCTTTTGAAGTTCTACCAATTTAACTACCAGATTAGAAAGATCATTCCACAACTAGAGTGTAATTTCCTATTGAATGAAAAGTATTATTGTAATGGGTTATAGTTTTTCAATAGTCTTTGAATTTCCCCCATGATGCAAATGAGTTTCAAGACTATTAATATTCCAATGAACTATGTATGGATTATACATCTCAATGGAGTTGGATTTCCACTTTGAAGAGCATTATTACCTCCCCCAACGAGGTTAAGTTTTCGACCCTGTTTGTCTGTTTATGAATAACTTCCTGGCCACAATTTTACTCAGATTAGTGAAACTTTCAGAGATTAATTGTTATGTTGAGACATTGAAGTGATTCAATTTTGAAAGTCCTACGTCAAAGGTTAAGGTCAAGGTCGAGCAAAGAGTAGAACGAATTATCCCCATTAACCCTAACCTTAACCCCAAGTATGACATGTTTGTCACACACACTTCAAATACACCTACGGTCTAAATTGGCTCAGTGAAAGGCAAGCTGGTTTCGAGAATAAACTGCCGTGGTGGAGGTCTGCACTCTCAGAATGCCTATCTAGGGTTTTTCCTGTTATACAGCTCCACATGGCTAGACAGGTCTGGAACTTCATTATTTCTATCATTTATGAAGGCTATTTTAGTCTTCGAAGGACCAGTAAAATAAATGTGTAAGGTTAAATATTCTAGTATTTTACTCGATATCTTCAATTTCATCTTTCGATTTTCCCAAAAGGTATTTAAACGTTGTATGATATTTCATAGTTTGTATTATGGGAAACTCCTACACACTTTGATATTCTCATTTCTACCCCCAAATACAGTTAGCCCACTGAGGTCTAGTGTGATA
>NC_090761.1:15165405-15185405 GCF_036898095.1 Palaemon carinicauda
ACGGTTCCTGCCAAGCACGGTATTTATCACCATATCAAGACGACGGGACCCCCAGTCTTCGCAAAATTCAGACGTCTGGCACCGGAACGATTGGCAGCCGCCAAACAGACGTTCGCCGAAATGGAGAAAATGGGCCTTTGCCAAAAGGCCTCCAGCCCATGGTCGTCACCCTTACACATCGTTCTGAAGAAAGACGGCTCCCTCCGTCCGTGCGGGGATTACAGGAGCCTGAACATGCAAACAGAACCGGATCACTACCCCCTCCCAAACATTGCCGATGTAACCTCCTACCTGCACAAAGCGAAGGTTTTTTCTACGCTCGACCTCCTGAAGGGGTATTATCAGGTGCCTATGAACCCAGAAGACATCCCCAAGACCGCCATCACCACTCCGTTTGGCACATACACCTTCAATTACTCCTGTTTTGGCCTTCGTAATGCTGGGGCAACGTTTCAACGTCTCATGGATGGCATCCTAGGGGACCTCCCTTTCTGTGTATGTTATGTGGACGACATACTTGTGTTCTCCTCCTCAAAAGAGGAACACCTCCGTCACCTGCGCATCGTGCTCGACCGCCTGCAACAAAAGGGCCTTGTAGTCCGGTACGACAAGTGTACCTTTGGCGCCAACGAAGTGTCGTTCTTAGGGCACCGTATCACTCCTGAAGGAGTCCATCCCCTCCCTGAGAAGGTAGCAGCCGTTAAGAATTTCCCCACGCCCTCGACCGTCAAAGCTCTGCAGGAATTCTTGGGCATGATCAACTATTATCACCGTTTTCTGCCAGCCATTGCCGCCACTCTTGCTCCCCTCTACGCCTCCCTCAAGGGCAAGCCAAAGGACCTGAAGTGGGGTCCTCTTCAAGAAGCAGCCTTCTGCAATGCAAAGAAGGCCCTATCAACTGCTGCGGCTCTCACTTTTCCTATCCCACACGCCTCTCTCCTTCTCTCCATTGATGCCAGCGACGTCGCTATTGGTGCAGTACTCGAGCAGGTGGTCAAAGGCTCGCCCCGCCCATTGGCCTTCTTCAGCAGAAAACTGTCCAAGGCAGAATCGGGTTATTCTACCTTCGATCGAGAATTGCTAGCGGTGCACTTGGCTGTCCGTCACTTTGGCCATTTCTTAGAAGGTACGCCCTTCGTCATTCGTACAGACCACATGCCTCTGGTGCACGCCTTCACTCGACAGTCTGACGCCTGGTCCGCCCGTCAACGCCGACATCTATCCGCCGTGGCTGAATACAATTGCACCCTCCAATACGTCCCTGGGAAAATGAATCCCGTTGCCGATGCCCTGTCAAGAAACACGTTGGCTGCCGTTCAACTGGGATTGGATTACAACACCCTGGCTGAAGCCCAACGACAGGATCCAGAGTATCAAGCTTGTAGGACATCCTGCACGTCCCTCCGTTGGGAGGATTTTCCCCTCGAAGACTCCAACACCACCCTCCTCTGTGACGTCGGTACTGGTAGACCGCGACCTTGGATTCCTGCTCCCATGCGCCGACAGGTGTTTGATTTCATCCACGGCCTTTCACATCCCTCGTGCCGTTCTACTGCACAGCTGCTGAAGGCAAAGTTCATTTGGCACGGCATTTCTAAGGATGCTAAGGATTGGGTCCGTGCGTGTACTTCTTGCCAAACTTCCAAAGTACATCGACACACGGATTCAGGAGTGGGCACCTTTCCTCAACCTCAGCGTCGTTTCGCACACATTCACGTCGACGTTGTAGGCCCCCTACCCACATCACAAGGACATCGTTACCTGTTTACCGTCATCGACCGCTCCACTCGTTGGCCTGAAGCCATTCCCATGGAAACTGCAACGTCCGCCTCATGTACATCTCCCTTACTCTCTGGATGGATTTCAAGAGTCGGTACCCCTGAGCATATTACTTCTGACAGGGGAACCACTTTCACCTCTCAATTATGGACGTCATTAGCGAATCTCCTGGGCATCACCCTACATCAGACAATGGCCTACAACCCCTACAACGTTTTCATCGCACCCTCAAAGCAGCTTTGATGTCCCGCTGCAAGGATTGCAACTGGTTTACTCAGCTTCCCTGGGTCCTCCTTGGACTAAGGACCACTTTTAAAGACGCCCTCGATGTCTCGGCAGCCGAAATGGTGTATGGCGACCCGTTGGTCGTCCCTGCCGAATTTTTTCCTTCTACAACCTCCTCTGACGATCTCCAGCGCATACGTCACGTCATGGGAAAATTTACTCCGTGCCGCCAGACTTACAAGCCCCCAGCGAAGCATCACATACCAACGGACTTGCACTCTGCAACGCACGTCTTCAACGACACCAGCAAGCCACCACTAACGCCCCCTTACACGGGCTCTTTCCTTGTGATCCGACGCAGTCAGAAAGCATTCCTCCTAAACATTCAGTGCAAAGAAGACTGGGTCTCCATTGATCGTCTAAAACCTGCTTATCTTCTGCCAGATGACCCGCCTACAGTTCGCCTCTCCAGATCAGGGCGCCCTATTTAACATGTACAGTATGTCATTTTTAGGGGGGGAGCCATGTACCAGCCGTGTTTCAGCCAATTGTACATAATTCCTTTTGTATATATTATGCTTTTATCTTCGCTCTTCCCTCGCACTAAAACGAACATGAAAATTCCTGTCTGGTTTTTCCTCTGTAATATTGTCTGTCTTGTGAACTTGTTATGTCCTGTTGCTTTGAGCTTTTGTATATAAGGAGAGTGTTCCACAACAATATAACTCAGTCGTTTCCAATCTGCCTTTGAGTTCACACCCTTACTCGGCGCCGTCACACATGGCAGGAAAATGCAATTAGAAATCAGGACAGTCTTTCCTCAACCTGTGATTAAAGGATTGATGTAGCTTTAATTATAAGCGCTAATTTCGGGCCGAATTTACCAAGTTATTTCTATTTCCGAAAAAAAGTAATTTAATGACAAGATGTCATGATATGAGAAGGAATAAGAAGAATTGTTGTCGATTATCAAAAAAGGGTAAATTATATGTTTATGACATTATCTCTACGGAGGGAAAGGAAAGAGGAGAGAGAGAATCTTTCCTTGAAGGATATGACTTCACAGGAAAACCAAATGCAAATCAGTTCCTCGTTCCCTTTGGTGTTTGAATCAAGTCTGGCGCCAGTGTGAGGAGAACTTCCCCCTATGGCAATTCATACACTTCTGTTGAGTCCTTTGATTGGCCTGACTCTACTACATTAGATCTTACTGGTTACAGTTTGTTTTTCCTTTGCCTTTACATACACCGAATAGTCTGGTCAATGCTTTACATATTCTCCTCTTTCCTCACACACCTGACAATACTAAGATGACAAGAGAAATTATTCTTTGCTCTTGTTCAGTGGCCACTTTCTTCTTGGTAAAGGTAGAAGAGACTCTTTCGCAATGGTAATCAGCTCTTGTTCTCTAGTCTTCGGTAGTGTCATAGCCTCTGTACCATGTTCTTCCACTGTCTTGGGTTAGAGTTCTCTTGCTTGAGGGTACACTCGGGCATATTCTTGCATCATTTTCTTTATTTCCTTTCCTCACTGGGATATTTTCCCTATTGAAGCCTTTGGACTTATCGCATCCTATTTCTCCAACTAGGGCTGTAGCTTAGCTAATAATAATAATAATAATAATAATAATAATAATAATAATAATAATAACGGGACACATACACATATACACACAAAAACAAAGCAAACTTATATATATATATATATATATATATATATATATATATATATATATATATATATATATATATATACAGTATATATTTACGTATATATATATATATATATATATATATATATATATATATATATATATATATATATATATGTGTGTGTGTGTGTGTGTGTGTGTGTGTGTGTGTGTGTGTGTGTACTGTATGTATACCCACTGATACCCATTTCCGCTCACATCAAACACACAAAATCTGTTAACCATAATATTTAAAACTTTTCTGGATATTTGATGACCAGTTGCAAAAGAAAATTTACCAAATGACAACTTTGTTAAAATCAAAACCCACACAATCAAATGCATATTAACATTGACTTATTTACTAAACTTAGTAGAGGGTAGAGATTCAAGTACCCATCCAATAAGTAACAAAAATACGCTAAACCTTTGAGACGTCTCAGCATAAGAAGTGACGTCGAGTACCCATCCAATAAAGAGTTAAATTATTTTCTCTTCTTTGGAAGTTGGCAAGAGACATGGAATGCCTTCAAATAACGATCTGATAAATACGAAAATATTCTTCTGGTGTTTGTGAATTGAGCAGACATGGATGAGAGGCACAGTAAGTGTCCATCAAGTAAATACTAATATCCCTATTTGTTTGCAGAAAACAGCCAAAGATAAGCAGGCCATGACGTTAACTTCTTTTCCAATAAATAAGTAGTTATTCTCAAAGGACAGAGGTATGTTGTTTAGGACCCATTAAATATATAAAAAAAAAAACTAGAATTTTGCATGCTAAGCAAAATCAGAATGAAGAGATTATAAATACATGTTTGATAAATTAAAAAAAAAATATTTTACTGCCTAGAAGTCACTTAGTAATAAACTACCCATTCAAAAATTGAATTTTTCGTGTGTAAGCAAAAGCAAAATGAACAGAAAGAATAAATACAGGTTTCATAAATTTCAAAATTATTCTAAGTGTCCAGAAGGTAAGCAGTCATGAATGTGAAGCCAGATATTCAAGTACTCATCCAAAAATAACAATCTTATTTCAGGCATTCAATAAGCAAGCGAAATTCGACAACAATCGCACACCTGGCACCAAGCAATGTTGTTATGTTGTCCTGAACAGAAATCACTTATAAAAGGGAATGACATCTAACAAATATAAAAACTATTTTAAGCTTTCGAATTTTTCAAAGCAAGGAATGTAAGTGTATAAGTACCCCTGGGATAAATGAAATTAGTTTTCTATCCGGTGGAAATGAAAATTGCAGATATTTAAAACATTGTATTTGGACACAAACAGTCCAATATTGCAAACCAAATACCCTCTTTTTTTGTGGGTAAGACTATTTTCTATTTTTCTTTACTTTTGGCACAAAAAAGAGGGTTCAAGGAAATGGCATCCCCTATCCTTTATCAATATATGTGAAACGATGGTGCAATGTATGAAAATATACACCGAGACATTGGCAAAATATGAACTGAAAGATGTAGATTATTCTGGCCCCTTTACTCACACACAAAACACATAAATTATATATATATATATATATATATATATATATATATATATATATATATATATACATATATATATATATATATATATATATATATATATATATATATATATATATATATATATATATATATATGTGTGTGTGTGTGTGTGTGTGTGTGTGTGAATATATTTACTATAATCTATTGATTCATTTCGTTTACTCTGCATATGCTTATTTGACCAGGAAAACTTAACATAGTTACGTGAAGGAATACTCTTCTTTTTTTTCAAGAAAGACTTACATAACCATAGAAAAACAATCCAACCTCGCATTGCTTCTACTGACGAATAAAGCATTATCTACGATACATTCACAATTACTAAATACCTCTAAAATTGGAAACTAAACCCTATCTTCTCTCACCAAGTATTTACGTTCCAAGTGAAAACAATAACATTGGTTACCCTGATTGAAAAGCCTCAAATGTAACATTACCAGTCAATAGCAGGAGCATCAAAACAAAACACTAGGCGACCACCAATCGATGCTAATGTCCCGAAATGATAAGTTACCCCAAGTCATGTTTCTTTTGAATGTTTTATTTCAAGAGACTCTTTGCCCTCCCACGACTTATTTCTTTCTCTGGCAATATTTTCTTTCCTTTTAATTGTTTACGAGTAAGTTCTTATGGCTAAAGTACTTGAAATTATAATGCTCTAGAGAATTTATATAAAGCTTAATTCCTTTCATACATGTTTACTTATTTGCAATAACATTTCACGCGATGTTCCTTGGTTAATCACTATATGTTTTTGTTTCATTGGGAAATGGTTGCTATGATGTATAATACATGTTTATTCATATCATTCATGCTTAATGCTAATTGAGTTTATTCACTGGGTTTCTGTTTATTTGTTTTATAATATGTACAGTGTATATATATATATATATATATATATATATATATATATATATATATATATATATATATATATATACACACATATACATATATATATATATATATATATATATATATATATATATATATATATATATATATTATATATATATATATATATATATATATATATACGTATATACATCTTTACATACATACATACATACATACATACATACATACAAATATATATATATATATATATATATATATATATATATATATACAATATGGGTGTAAATGTACATATATAATTAATAATTACAAACACATAAACACACAGACACACACGCATATATATATATATATATATATATATATATATATATATATATATTTATATATATATGTATATATATATATATATATATATATATATATATATATATATATATATTTATATATATATATATGTATATATATATATATATATATATATATATATATATATATATATATATATATATATATATATATATATATATATATATATATATATATATATATATATATATATATACATTCCATCTATTGCCTTTACATGGATGTAATCCCTGTTATGATAAAAAGGAAATATGATCATATTTATTTCACAACACCAAAAATCTTTACATTTCCATGTTTTAAAAATATTTTTTTAATATTTCTCTTACTTGATTTATCCAAACTCAAGAAACTTCGTTATTTGGCTACATTTAACTTTCAAAATATTTTAGATTCATAATTTTAATTTGATTTCTATTTACATAATTTACGTACATTTATCGCTATGTGATTAGCATTTTAAAGATGTTTATTTCATTGCAATTATTGTGATCAGCTATTTTAATGGTCTATATTGTCACCCTTTGGTGAAAATAAAGCTTTGTCCATTTGATCTAAGGATGGCTGGTTTGGGAGAGTCTATGGTCAATCTGCCGAGTCATCAGCAGCCGTTTCCTGGCTCTTCTTGGTCCTTGGTTGGAGAGGGAGCTTGGGCACAGATCTCCCTTGCCTCTGCCATTCATGAACGGTGTTTAAACATTTAAACAACAACAACACCAACAAATGCAACTGTTTCTAGTCCACTAGTCCACTGGAGGACAAAGGACTCATACATATCTGGGGATTAGAGGGAGACTTTCGTCTGATTACCCAGTGAATACCAGCCTAGTATGAGTGGCCATGATTAGTACAGCTTTGCTGACCATGGCGATATGCAAACCCGTTCACCAAGTTACGGCATCCCCACTCAAGTCACATACATACATAAATAATTGCATTCCTTCTTTAAAAATTTTATTTTCCTTTGACATCTTAATTGGAAAGCAATGAAATCTTCGTGAATTTCCAACCGGCGTATTTTCCTTCAATTTGCTGCTTTCAAACGACCAAGCTAATGATAAATACACAGGAAATTTAAACAAGCAAATTTCGTGTTTACAAACATTTGCCCGATGATCAAACGTCACGAAAGTTAAGTCAAGAGAAAGGTCACGGTTTGTTGAAATACTAATAATAACAGATATATATATATATATATATATATATATATATATATATATATATATATATATATATATAATATACTACATATATATATACATATATATATATATATATATATATATATATATATATATATAATATACTACATATATATATATCTATATATATATATATGCATACACAAACACACACGCACACACCGACACACACACACATACATATATATATATATATATATATATATATATATATATATATATATATATACATATATATATATATATATATATATACTGTATATATATATATATATATATATATATATATATATATACACTGCAACAAATGCAGTCGTTTGTAGTTCACTGTAGGACAAAGCCCTCAGACATATCATTATTTATGTCTGGGGTTTGGTCATTTTCATCACCACGCTGGTCAACTACGGACTGGTGATGGTGGTAGTCTTTAGTCTTATCGCTTACAACAAACCAACCTAGTATTGGTGGCTATAACTATTGAGGGGATGTATATATCTTCAATAGTTACATAAGCGGCAATATGTTTAAATTTACTGTATTTGTTATTTTATTTGATCAACGCTATTCACGAACTATTTAAATTTACTTCTCACTATACTGGTAATGGCCGACCTTTTAGTGACTCCGAATCATGACCCATTAATCAAATATTTATATACGAGTCTTATGGTGAAAATACTGAGCAACAGCTATTCGATATTTGAGATTGTTGCTCCGAAAAAAAATATCTGAGAATTTTAAATGAATAAAGGAAAATAAAGGACATTCATTTCACGTATGCGTATTATGACTCTAAAATATAATTCTCTTTAGGTAGGAGTGATCGCTTAAACTGATTTGGTCCAAGCAGTGAGACAACTCAGATTTAGTCCACGAGTAACATTTGTTACGAGGAAAATGACAATGAATGTGGACAATCTTTTTCGGTATCAAGACGAACAAGAAAGTATAGACAGTGACTACCACTTGGCCACGTGGCAGTCACTGTCTATACAAGTTTGAAGGACTTGGGTTTGACTCCCAGCCGGTCACAAGCTCTTGTCTTTGTGTGATTTCGCCTGGAGCTCTGATCCAGAGGTCGTTAAGAGAATCCAGACATTAATGTATCAAAAATATATGGATTATTTGAATATGAAAAACACGTCTAAATGTGGAAAATTTATCATATATATATATATATTTTTGGGCTCAAGCCATGTCGTCCTGATGGAAGTTCCTATAGGGTAGCTTCCTAGGGTATATTACAACTACGGCGATATTCCCAGAGAATTTACCTTAAGGTACCAGAATTCTAACTCCTGGAGCGAGTATCCCTCGTGAAAGGGATATCGCGACATATCAGAGGACGTATTCTAGACACGTCACATGGCAATCTACGACCTGAATAGAGATTCGTCTCGTAGGAGGGAGATTGACGAGATACGAATTCGGGAAAGAAAAAGGGGAGCCGCTCCCAAGGCATCCCTATCCCCCGATTCGTATGCGTGCCTGGCGCCAATCCTGGCGCCATCTGTATTCCTTTTTGCGTAGCTTAACAACTCGGTGTTTTTTCCTGTTTTTCTCGCAAATCTTGGATTTATTCAACTTTTCATGGCTTCTTCGTCTTCGTTGACCTCGGATAAGTTGAGTATAGTGTCTGTTATGTATAAATGTAGGCTCTTGGTAAAATTTTGAGTGATTAATAGGATTAATCTTTGATACAAGAGCCGTAGCCTACCAGAGGTGTCCTGGACACTGTCACTCGCTAGGTATAAATTAGTTAGTCAGAGTGACATTCCTGGTTGTTTTGCTTAATAAAATTTAGCTATTTAGCTTTACATAGGATTTCCTTTCGTGCTTAGTATTATTTGGCGAAGTATTCGCCATTCTGGCCTACGCTAGGCCATGTAGCCTAGTCGTTTGGTCCTAGTACTTAATGCATGATTATGGTTTTTCCGAGTGTAATTAAAATTTTATTGAAGCTTTAGGCTATATTTTATACATTTAGACTGTGTGGAATATTTCCAAGATTGTATACGTGAGAGTTTCGGTGAATTAGGTAATCGATTCTCTTGGTGCCTAGGCTAATTGCTTATGGAGCCTTAGTATACTTTATCATACTCCCCGGTTGCTTTCTTTTCTTCGGAGAAGGTATGCAATCCCTTTCCCTCTGTTTAAGCCTTGGGCTTATCCCTAAGTGGTTTTTTCCGAATTTATTTTCGATAAAACTATACTAGGGTGTTACTGTACCTTCCTGTTCCTGCTGAGTCTGGTTCAAAGAGGGACAGAACAACAGAGTTTTTAGTCTGAGTCCGTGTTGTTTGGCTTGGGGCAGAGTCTCCCTCGCTGACCTAACACTTACAAAGGGAGCTGAGCTCCCTTAGGTCACTGTCGAAGGTTTCTGTAGTTATGATTCCTTCTTGTGTGATCGACCAGACTAAGTCCTGTTGCTGTTCTCGGGGAGGATAAATCTTCCCTTGAGAGTTGCAACGCCTTCCTTGCTTTGGTGCTCTGGAAGCTGGCAGGTATTATACTACTGCGCTGGCCCTTTCCCTTAGATCTCCCTTAGGCTAAGACAGAGTTCTTGGCTGCGGGTGATCTGTCACTAAAGCAAGGTTGGCAGGACCCTCTTGTCCCTTCCCCCTCTATCTCCGTAATGGCCTAGCCATTACTGTACTGTACCTTGCCGGCCGGCAGAGCTGGCCGGCAGGGGTATTACTGTACCATATGTCATTCTACTTCTGGACCTAGTATAGGTTGGGATATGGAGTGACTAAGCCCATTGCCGGCCGGCAGAGACGCTGGACGGCAAGGGTCTTATGTTTTCGAGTGCTGCCCGGACCTCTCTTGGTCCCTCATCCATGCCTGCCGGCAGAGCCGGACGGCATTGGTCAAGGAAGCCTGAATTAAGTTTCTCCCCTTCCTTATATGCACTCTTTCGGTTGCCGGGCTTGGGGGGTTGTGTACACTCTTATCCCGGCATCCATTCTATTTTCTTCTAGTGCTGTACCTGTCCCGGCAGCCGGCCTATGAGGCCGGCTGCCGGCCTGTGAGGCCGGCAGCCGGGCAGGGGTAGTCTTCTGGTTCTTTTGCTGCCGGCTGGCATCGGTCTTGTACCTTTGCCGGCCGGCTTATGTCAGTCCTTGTCTGCCGGTCACCAAGAGTGTGGCCGGCAGCTGGGTACTACCTTGTGTAGTTACTGGCCGGCAATCATTGCCGGCCAACACTGGCTGTTACTGGCCGGCAGCTGCTGCCGCCGGCACAGGCATTTGAACCAGAGGGCTGCCGCCCTATAGCTGTTAAGTAGTATACTTTAAAGCTAATTGTGGTGTGTGCCGGCCGGCAAAGGCAGGCCGGCACACATCCTCCTATACTGTACTAGTATTCTTCTGTATAGCATATACAGTAAGAAGAAAACTATAGTAAAAGTTTAGGTACAGCACTGTATCTTCTAACACTATTGTGTTTTCTTACACAGCCCTTTGCTGTTGCCCTCAGACAGGAAGCAGAGTTCTTCCCCGTCTATTATCCAGGATTTTTAAAATCATTGCCTAGGTGTGAGCTCCACCTGTTTCCTCTGGAAACCTTGCATTGGTTACTCTAGTAGAGATAAACCATTTTTTATTTTATTATCCGGAAGGCTGCAACAATGGGTTGTGAGGGAAACACAAGTGTGTGTCTTTCATTTATGAATTGTTATGCTATAATATGCATATCCAGTGATACATAGTTCACTTGATACTCATGGAAATTTCTTCTCTTTACAGGAGGACCCTCCGAAGTGCGGAAATGTTTTCTGCAATGTCCGCAGCAAAAACCTCTGCGGACATGAGTGTTGTAGGAGACACGCAGCATGCGCTGTCTCCAAGGATGATCTCCAGTATTGGGACCCTCAGGTATGTACTGTATGCACTAACCTGATTACTGAGGCTTTTGATTCCCCTAGAACGGCGGAATCAAGGGATATAGCTAGGGAAAAGCTTCGTACTTGGGTAAGGGGCTTCAAGAAGAACACCTCTGGCCCTTATCTTCCAAGTGAGAAGATGAGGGCGTATCTTTTTCCCCAGGCATCAGCTGAGGCAGTGATTCCCCAGCCTCAAGAGGAGATCCTTCAAGATCAAGTCCAGGTGGACGAGGAAGTCGCAGATGCGATGCAAGACATCCAGTTGTGTGACAGGATGTCTGACCTGGACGATCGTTTGGAAGAAGACCTCCTGGCAGAAGGTCAGGATCAAGTCCAAACCCCGGATGTCGTAGAGGATGAGGTCGACGAGGTGTCGGCTACTCCGGTTCAGATGCCGGAGCCTATCCCCTCAACATCGGCTGGCCTCCCAGTAGAACTGGGACAGGCCCTCTCTTCGATTGTTGGAATGATCCAACAAATGCAGAAGGAGAATCAGGAGAAGGCGGCTGCAATGGAACTGCGTATGCAGTCCCTGGCAGAATCACATGGGCCCCGGAAAAGGCTCAATGTGAAAGACCTTCCCATATGCTCAGATGCTAACCCATGGAGGTATGCTGAGCACATGCCGATGACGACTGGAAAGATCGTCATTTCGGATAAGCTGGGTTCAGTTCCCCTAGAGGAGGTAGAATTCTGGCCCAGCAAGGCATCATATCCGGACTGCTATGTCCGGCTGAGAAAAGAACCAGCTTCAAGGGAGGAGACAGAGCCGAAGGAGGTCATTGTTATGGACCACGCTAAGGCTCAAGCCCTACTTTCATCCTCGATGAAAGAGAGGGGCTTCTCGAATTCGAAGGTAGCTGCATTGAGCAAGAAGCTCCCTTCGTTTGTGTCCTCTCCTGATAGAGCCTTCCCCTTTTTACAGAAAGGGTTTACGGCTGTCCTAAAGGCAGTCGAGGCCGGCAAGCCTTGCCCCTCCCTGGAGGAGTGTAAACCCTTGTCGCTGGCTCTACCTATGGACCACAAAGACTGGAAGGATGTCCATCTAACATTCTCAGTGGGAAAGTTGGAGGCTGATATTGCCGGACGGCAATTCGGCGAGGACCTCCCCAAGCTGTCCGAATCTCTTTTACGAAGAGAGTTCGAGACAAAAGAAAGACTGGCTGCCTCAATGTCTCATCAGACTACTCTCGAGACGATGGCAAGTGACCCCAAGGTCCATGAAATGTTCATGGTAGTGGCTAAGTCTCACTTAGCCACAGTGACGAAGGACCTTTATAACTTCGTCAAGGCAAGGAGAGCTTGCAGGGAGTTCGTGTTCACCGGGGCTTCGGTGAGACACGAGCCAAGGAAGTTAATCTCCTCCAACATTTGGGGAAAAGACCTTTTCCCTACCGATGTGGTCAAAGAGGTTGTTGATAAGGCCGCCGTGGAGAATAGAAATCTTCTCCAGAAGTGGGGCCTGGCTATCAAAAGAAAATCTTCCCCGGATGAGGGTCCTCAACCAAAGAGGAAGAATATGAAGACTAGGCTACCATCTCGGCCAGCCAAGCCTTATAGACAGCAACAGCAACTGCAATTGCCTTTGCCTCCAGTGCCCCAGTTGGTGGCACAAACCCCGACTGCCTTTCAGTGGGTACCCCAGGCGGTGCCAGGTCAGTCAACCACATTCGCCCCAACGTTCGAAGGACAGTCTTCTTCCTTTCGTGCAAAACCTAGAGGAGCAGCCAGAGGCTCGTCTAGGCGCCCCTCAAGGGGAAGGGGATTCAGAGGTGGTCGTGGTCAGGGAGGCAAGACCTCAGGACGGCAGTCCAAGTGAAATGATACCGGTAGGAGGGAGACTGATGAAATTTTGGGATCGCTGGACCTTCGATCCCTGGGCCCAAAGCCTACTCAAGAATGGACTGGGTTGGAGCTGGTACAGCACTCCACCCCCATGCCTTCGGTTTTTCCAACACTCCACCCCCATTTTGGAGGAGTACGTTCAAGAACTGTTGGAGAAAAATGTGATCCGAAAGGTGAAGTCCATCAAATTCCAAAGGAGGCTGTTTTGTGTTCCCAAGAAAGACTCGGAAAAGCTCAGAGTCATTCTGGACTTGTCACCACTCAACAAGTTCATAGTGAATTGCAAATTCAAGATGCTAACACTGCAACACATAAGGACCTTACTGCCCAAGAGGGCATACTCAGTCTCTATAGACTTGTCAGACGCCTATTGGCACATTCCAATCAGCCGTCGACTCTCCCCCTACCTAGGATTCAGGCTACAACGAAAACTGTACGCCTTCAGAGCCATGCCATTCGGGCTAAACATAGCCCCAAGGATTTTCACGAAGCTTGCGAGCGCAGCTCTCAAACAATTACGCCTAAAGGGAATTCAGGTAGTAGCCTACCTGGACGACTGGCTGGTGTGGGCAGCATCCGAGACCGAATGCTTGCAAGCTTCCAGTCAGGTGATCCAGTTCCTAGAGTACCTAGGCTTCAAGATCAACAAGAAAAAGTCTCGACTTTCTCCATCCCAAAAGTTCCAGTGGCTGGGAATCCACTGGGACCTTTTGTCACACAGTTTCTCCATCCCAATGAAGAAAAGGAAGGAGATAGCGGGCTCTGTCAAGAGACTTCTAGATTCCAAAAGGATATCAAGACGCGAACAGGAGAGGGTACTAGGCTCTCTCCAGTTTGCTTCAGTGACAGACCCAGTGCTAAGAGCACAGCTAAAGGATGCAACCGGAGTTTGGAGAAGGTATGCATCAAACGCGCGAAGAGACCTGAGAAGACCAGTGCCGCCTCGGCTACGTACTCTTCTCAGACCTTGGTCCCAAGCCAGACATCTAAAGAAGTCTGTTCTTCTTCAGCCACCTCCCCCGTCGTTGACGATTCACTCAGACGCCTCAAAGGAGGGATGGGGAGGTCACTCTCATCGGAAAAAAGTCCAGGGGACTTGGTCCAAGCTATTCAGGACCTTTCATATAAACTTTCTAGAAGCTATGGCAGTGCTCCTTACCTTAAAGAAAGTCTCCCCGCGTCACTCGATCCACATAAGATTGGTGACAGACAGCGAGGTGGTTGTGAGATGCTTGAATCGACAAGGGTCGAGGTCACCACCTCTCAACCAAGTGATGTTAGCCATTTTCCGATTGGCGGAAAAGAAGAAGTGGTACCTGTCGGCAGTTCACCTTCAAGGAGTCCGCAATGTGACAGCGGACGCTCTATCCAGGTTCACACCGATAGAGTCGGAATGGTCCTTAGACGCAGGATCATTTTCCTTCATTCTGAATCAAGTCCCAGAACTGCAAATAGACCTCTTTGCGACGAAAGACAACAAGAAGTTGCCCCTGTACGTGTCCCCGTACGAGGACCCCTTAGCGGAAGCAGTGGACGCAATGTCCCTCGACTGGAACAGATGGTCCAGGATTTATCTGTTCCCTCCTCACAACCTTCTGTTGAGGGTCCTCAACAAACTGAGATCCTTCAAGGGGGTAGCGGCAATAGTGGCCCACAAGTGGGCGAACAGCATGTGGTTCCCCTTGGCGTTGGAACTACAGATGAAGTTCGTGCCGCTACCACATCCAGTTCTGACCCAGCGAGTCCAGAAGTCGACTGTCTGCGCTTCATTACAGAAAACCCAGACCCTGCAGCTCATGATTTTCTCGCCCTAGCGGTGAGAAAGCGCTTCGGGATTTCGAAAGCCAGCATAGACTTCCTAGAGGAATACAAGTGCAAATCGACTAGAAGGCAATATGAGTCATCTTGGAGAAAATGGGTGGCCTTTGTAAAGGCAAAGAATCCGCAGGAGATCTCAACAGATTTCTGCTTATCTTTCTTCATCCATCTCCATGGCCAAGGATTGGCAGCTAACACGATTTCAGTGTGTAAATCGGCTTTGATGAGACCCATTTTATTTGCCTTCCAGATCGACCTAGGTAACGAGATCTTTAATAAAGTTCCGAAAGCCTGCGCTAGGCTCAGACCTTCAGCACCTCCAAAGCCCATCTCATGGTCTTTAGACAAAGTTCTTCATTTCGCCTCCTTGTTGAGCAATGAAGAATGTGCGTTAAAGGATTTGACGCAAAAAGTTATTTTCCTATTTGCACTCGCGTCCGGGGCCAGGGTTAGTGAGATCGTAGCCCTCTCGAGAGAGGCAGGTCGTGTTCAGTTCCTGGATGGGGGGGAGCTGAACCTGTTTCCGGATCCTACGTTTCTCGCCAAGAATGAGTTACCCACCAACAGGTGGGGTCCCTGGAGAATCTGTCCTCTGAAAGAAGATGCATCTCTATGTCCAGTAGAATGCCTAAAGGTCTATCTTCGTAGAACTTCAGACTTCAAGGGTAGTCAACTATTCAGGGGAGAAACATCAGGCTCAAATTTATCTCTGAATCAACTCAGAGCGAAAATGACATATTTTATTCGCAGAGCGGATCCTGACAGTACACCCGCAGGTCACGATCCGAGGAAAGTTGCCTCATCCCTAAATTTCTTTAATTGTATGGATTTTGAACATCTCCGTTCATACACGGGCTGGAAGTCTTCCAGGGTGTTCTTTCGCCACTATGCGAAGCAAGTAGAGGAACTTAAGAGATCTGTGGTAGCAGTGGGTCGTGTAGTTAACCCTACTGTTTAACTCTGCGAGGAACAGTGGTCTTAATTGGGACGATTAAGCCCAGGGTGAGTGTGTAGGTACATACTGTACTACAAACTAAATGAGGGCACCAAGTGCCCATATAGACTGTTCCTTCCTTCAAAGGTGAACCTTGCATAAGTTCAGACATGTGTGCCAAGCGTTTCTAACGCTAATGTGATTGATTTGTAATACAGATTTTTATGACTTGATACCTTGGTATCTCATTAAAGTGGTGTTTAATGGTTTTTCTTTCAGATAAACAAGTTCTGTTTACTATCATACTTATGCTTAAAGTTTTGGGTTACCCTCTTTTATATAAATATATATATTTGTTGTTAACCTGTCTGTTTATTATCTGTCAATAAACTTGTTCTTGAGAACCTTGCGTCTCTTTCACCTGTGTCAATTTATTGGTATAATTGAGCATTTTAATTCTATGTATCTTATCTGGGATAATTCTGATAGAATTGTTCTGTTTTGCAAGCTATGTTGCATTGGTTTATGTAAGTCCCCTAATGGGAGGACTCCGTCCCATAAAGGGACGAGGGCGGTTTTATTAGTTTCTTCCTATGCGGATATAAACCTTTGTCCAATACAAGTATTGTGCGGATGACTGGTCAATATATTGACGCAGTGGTTCTATACAAACTATGCTTTACTTAATATAGGGCGAGACCACTATATTAGCTTGCCTGGTATTCATACATAGATATATGTACTCTTCGAGACTTTCCAGAGTCTAGTAGGACTCTTCCCTGTAGGGGGCAGGAAGCTCTAACATAGTTTATAGTTAGTTGAAAAGATGTATAACGGTAACATCTTAGGTCTCTAGGTCTAGTCGACCGGGAATAAAGATCTCCGGGGAGTACGGCACGTTCTGAGAATCCACAGATACAGTAATGCTCTGGTACACTTCCATCAGGACGACATGGCTTGAGCCCAAAAAACGGATTTTGAGCGAAGCGAAAAATCTATTTTTGGGTGAGATAGCCATGTCGTCCTGATGGACCCGCCCTTGCCTTTCTAAGAAAGGGCTGTAGGACCCCTCCCTACATACAGTATCTGTAGCACCTCGTGTACGCTACAAGGAATACAGATGGCGCCAGGATTGGCGCCAGGCACGCATACGAATCGGGGGATAGGGATGCCTTGGGAGCGGCTCCCCTTTTTCTTTCCCGAATTCGTATCTCGTCAATCTCCCTCCTACGAGACGAATCTCTATTCAGGTCGTAGATTGCCATGTGACGTGTCTAGAATACGTCCTCTGATATGTCGCGATATCCCTTTCACGAGGGATACTCGCTCCAGGAGTTAGAATTCTGGTACCTTAAGGTAAATTCTCTGGGAATATCGCCGTAGTTGTAATATACCCTAGGAAGCTACCCTATAGGAACTTCCATCAGGACGACATGGCTATCTCACCCAAAAATAGATTTTTCGCTTCGCTCAAAATCCGTTATATATATATATATATATATATATATATATATATATATATATATATATATATATATATATATATATATATATATATATATATAGATATGTGTGTATGTATCTTTCATCAAACACTCTTTTGAAGGGGGTGGCACCAGAAGATCTCTAATCTCTATTTGCTGGTACCCAATTAAAACAAGAGTTATCAATCCCAGTCTCAACAAAGTTAAATTCAAGAACAACTATCTAACTCTCTCAAAAAAAAAGAACATAAAAACTAAATGATGATTTATCTTTACAGAACTTGTGAGCTTCTGAGATCATTTGTCAATGAAAGCTCATTAAATAAAAGACAAGTGGAACATTAGGTATAATTATGAAATCGATTAATGGGAAACCAATCTATCAATGATACATTATTAAGAATCAATTATCAGGAAAAGAATGCAGCTTCGGTGATATGAAATAAATGACACCGTTATGGCATCAGTAATATTGAATAAATTAATGACCTAATATCAATGGAAAATCAATGACCAATAAAAACTCTGTGCAGTCACTATTGAACATATTATTGACCATATAAAATATTAAATGCACCAAGAATGCATAAGGGAAACATTCTTTTTCACTGAAGGGACTAGAAGAGTTGGACTATCCAGGCCTACATGGCTGAGAACTATGGAGCCTATAGTAGAAGGTGATGAATGAATGAAGAAGTCTTGATCTAAAAGCTCAGGATAGAGACGACTGGCGAAATCTGACCGAGGCCCTTTGCGTCAAAAGACGAAGGAGATGATGATGAAATGGGTTAACCTTGTAATTGTTCAGTGGCTACTTTCCTATTGGTAAGGGTAGAAGAGACTCTTTAGCGATGGTAAGCAGCTTTTCTAGGAGAAGGCCACTCCGAAACAAACCTTTGTTCTCTAGTCTTCGGTGGTGCCATAGCCTCTGTACCATGGTCTTCCACAGTCTTGGGGTAGAGTTCCCTGGCATGAGGGTACAGTCAGGCACACTATTCTATCTGTTTCCTTATATCCTTTCCTCGCTGGGCTTTTTTCCCTGCAAGAGGCCTTGAGCTTATAGCATCCTGCTTCTCCAACTAGGGTTGTAGTTCAGCTAATAATAATAATAATAATAATAATAATAATAATAATAATAATAATAATAATAATAATAATAATAATAATAATAATACGCATTGTTTGCTCATGAAAAGTCCACGTCCATCAATCACGCATTGTAAACGTTCTAACAAATATATATAACCAGCTACACATCATTTAACTTGACCTTCATGATCCAGGACATGTTACCCGTGGATGACAAATCAATGACGTGTCATCATCGCATAAAAGCCACATCAACTGTCAAATCAATAGCAAGGTATTGAGGACACCCTCTGTGTATCATTACCCATTAGCTACGATGGTCAGAAGGAAATATGATAACATTAATCAGTCTCTTACTAACTAGGTTACGATGATAAACTGTGATATGACATATAATAAGTAGTTATGTAATAGAAAGGTTTTGGTTACAATGACGTTACCTTGTAAGTAGTGGGAAATGTAAGATGTAAATGTAGGTATCTACTATATGCTGTAGTGTCGTCAGTCTAAACGTATCTATAAATAGAAATACTGATTAAATGATTGTCAATACCCTTCGTGAATATGTGTAATAATACAGTATATGAATAAATATCCATATATCTATATCTATCTATCTATATATATATATATATATATATATGGGTGTATATAAGTATAAATTTATATATACATATATATACACATATGTATGTATATATATATATATATATATATGTATGTATGTATATAAATATATGTATATATATGCATATATATATATGTATATATACACATAAATATACACAAACACATATACATATATACTGTATATACAGTATACTGTATACATATATATATATATATATATATGTGTGTATATATATATATATATATATGCATATATAATAATATTGAATCAAAAGAAAACAATTGCATGGAATGACCCTATGACAACATTGAATTGGAAATAGAATCTCCAATGAGACAGAATGCTAAAACACAATATATAACCACACCAACATCAACAACAACAACAAACATTTTATAATAGCAACAAGAACTAATGTACATGGATATTTAAAGGTCGCTAATGAATTGACAGAGGCAAGCGGCGGTCACAAAGTCCTGTAGGCTGACCTTGTAGTCATATGATCAGCGCCCAAACCGCTTTCCACCCAAGCTAAGAGCAAGGAGGGCCAGGCAATGTCTGCTGATGACTAAAACAGATACACCTATAGGCTCCTCTAAACACCTTAGATTATAAGGATGGAGAAATTCGAGACACTAC
>NC_090761.1:15195405-15197905 GCF_036898095.1 Palaemon carinicauda
ACATATAACACCAATATTATACACACAAAAAATGTATTTATATGTGTATATATATATATATATATATATACTGTATATATATATATTTTTTATATATATATATATATATATATATCACCATCATCCCCTACGCCCCCGTTAGATTTCCCCATTCGTATCTATCTTGAGCATTTTAATCAATACTTTTTTATTCCTCGTCTCCTACTTCACGCTTCATCGTCCTCAGCTATCGATAGATATAATTATTATCATTGTTAATTCCTAAGATAAAACCCTAATTGGAAAAGCCAGATAAAACAACCCCAAGGGCTCCAACAGAAAAAATAGTCCAGTGAGAAAAGAAAACAAGAAAACAGAATATTTCAAGAACAGTAACGACACTAAAATAAATATATCCTATATAAACTATAAAAACTTTAACAAAACCAGAGGAAGAGAAACAAGATAGAAGAGTGTGCTCCATTGTACCCTCAAGCAAAAGATAGATAGATAGATAGATAGATAGATAAATGTGTGTAACAAAAATACTATTTCCCAGCAAACAAACAAACAAAGACATCAGAAATCATAGACATCCAGTCCTACCTATTAATCAAACTTAACCCATACGCCAACATAAAAAAGACCAGGTAATTACCCTCCCATAATAACAACCTCCCCACCCCCCTAGGTCCCGTGAATGCGCGAAATGGCCCTTAATCTAAACGCAAACCAAACATAATCGGCCCCAAACACTGTGCCATAAATGTCAGGTCATCAGTTGTGATGATTGACACCCTCTTTAAGAGAGGCACACTATAGTTTCGTGCTGATGAAACTTCCGCTCTGTGTGTGTGACACGCTGTGAGATTCCTACGAAAGAGAGGTGAAGATCTCTTTAGTTTTTTTTATATACTTTTTTTTTTTATAATTATGCTAGTCTTTATAATAAACGTTACTTCACGTCTTTACCTCTCGATTTTATCATAATACGCTGGGTAATTATCATTATCATTTTTTTATATTTGAATTAGAATCGCTTATGTCAATAGTATTATAATATTGTTTAATGTCTCACTTTTATTACTATAGGCAGGAGTAATCTAGCAGATTTTCATTCTTTTATCCACTAAAATAACAAAATCAATGCCATCATCATTATAATTATTATCATTTCTGCTAGCGTAAGCGACCCGTCAAAATGTCGGCTAAATACTTAAATATACGCACACGCATTCTAGACTCACCAAGGTTTGACTACTCTCTATCCCCTTACCCGAGTAATGAAGAGAGCTTCACGTGACCAGAAAGATTTTATATATATATATATATATATATATGTATGTATATTATATATATAATATATATATATATATATATATACATAAATATATGTATGTATATATATATATATATATATATACATACATGTATATAAAACATACATACATATATATATATATATATATATGTATATATACATATATATATATATATATATATTATGTAGTCAGACATTTGCTCTCTATTATATAGGGGATATAAGAGAGATTATAATAGCTATTACTATTAAAGTTGTTGACGTTGTTCTCTAGTACCGATCTTTCCTTGGAATTTTATAGACAAAACTGATAACATTAATTCATAAAAAAAAGAGATTCATCTACCTAATAAATCAAAGGTAAAAAAAATTACAATAATCACGAATATCTCAACCGAAGTCTTGGGTAACTTTATTTCCTAATGGTAGGAATTGGGAATATTGCTGAGTATCGTCTTAGTATTTGGAAGAAGATGGGACGCAGATTGTCCACTATATACTCAAGCTCTATTTGGGACCCATCTTTTAAAAATTCCTGCTGTTATAAGCTGTGATTTATGTACGTGGTGGTTAGACGACTGTGTTGGGTTTACGGTCATGAAACATGGCAAGAAGTGTATATATATATATATATATATATATACTGTATATACTAGTGTACGCGTGCCGTCAGAAATTCTTGGACAGATATGCACACACATAGTCAATCCTTCTCACCCCTCTCCTTTTCATAACTATAACACGGCATTGATGGTTTCCAATTATACCTTTCAGGGTACACCATCTCGTCTGACTACTCCCTCTCCCCGCTAACGGAGGGCCAGTGAGAGACAGAATAGTTGTACGAATGACAAATCCACTCAGCGTGACAGGAATGAAATATATATAAATGTATTTACATAACTATACAATATACTATATAAAGCCAGATATAACGAAATGACTCTCAAATATAAAAATAATAAACCGTGAAACTCGAGAAATAAATTCAAGACCCAACCTCGTTCAATTCACCCATGACTTCCAATCAAATTAATTCAAATGTAATTATCATAAATTCCCTCCTTAATGATGACGTCACTCCCCGTTAGAGAAGCCAAGGTCATTAAGGATAATTAAAAAGTTATGAATTATGGCCTTGGGATAATTGTCTTTACTTGAAATACTCTGCAAAATTACATTACTGCATCAAGAGCTTTC
>NC_090761.1:15212905-15215405 GCF_036898095.1 Palaemon carinicauda
TCTTCACATGAGAGGATTTTTACCGCAGGTGAAAATTTTCGCTTTCTAGGAGGTATGTCTTCACCCGAGTGGATTTTTACCGCAAGAAAAAAATTTCTGCTTGTTAGGAGGTATGTGTTCACACGAGCAGATTTTTACCGTAAGGTAAAATTTCTGCTTGTTAGGTGGTATCTCTTAACACAAGCAGGTTTTTACCGCAGGAAAAATTTCTGCTTGTTGCAGGGTATGTCTTCATTTGAGAGGATTTTTACCTCAAGGGAACTTTTCCACTTGTTAGGAGGTATGTCTTCACACGAGAGGATTTTTACCAAAAGGGAAAATTTCCACTTGTTATGAGGTATGTCTTCATATGGATGGATTTTTACCGCAAGGGAAAATTTCAGCTTGTCAGGAGGTATGTCTTGACATGAGTGGATTTTTACAGCAAAGGAAAATTTCCGTTTGATAGGAGGTTTACCTTCACACGAGCGGATTTTATAGCAAGGGAAAATTTCCGCTAGTTAGGAGGTATCTCTTCACACGAAAGGATTTTTACCGCAAGGGAAAATTTCCTCTTGTTTGGAGGTATGTCTTCACACTTGCGGATTTTTACCGCAAGGGAAAATTTCCTCTTGTTTGGAGGTATGTCTTCACACTTGCGGATTTTTACGGCAAGCGAAAATTTCCGTTTGTTAGGAAGTATCTCTTCAAACGAGAGGATTTCTACCGCAAGGGAAAATTTCCGCTTGTTAAGGGGTATCTCTTCACCCAAGCAGATTTTTTCCCGAGTGGTCTCTTACTTTATCTAGGCTATTACAGTGGTACCGCGTGGGTCAGCAGTAAACACGGCTAGTAAATCACTGCCGCTCCGAAATTCTTCCGAGCGGAGACCATGTGAAGGGTTTCAGTGATTTTCATTGACACCTAATCCAAGAGGAAAAAACCGAACAGCATGAAACCGCTCATTTGAAGTGAACCTTAGTGGCTAACACCTGAAAAAGAAATTGTATGTTTTAGTCTATCCCATATCGGATGATTTGTTACTTTACATTAAGGCGGTCCTACACTTATACTAAGACTTGGCTGATAACTGTTCAACAACGACATATATTGCCTAAAAGAATAAGAATTATTGTGTGGATCAGGGGAATCACCTAAACCAATCCACTAAAAGTAACGTAAATCGGTTTAAATATATGTGATTTCCCTATTGTTTTGTTTACCACAGGTCGATTTATATATTATGTTGTTTATTAGCATCCAGTTTTGTATAATTGAATCAGTAATTCGAAATATCTACTAATTTTTTTTTTTAAATTAAAGTTCTGAGACAATTAACACATGATTATGCTTATAAATGTAGTATCTTATTCTGATTAAGGTACTTCGAAATGATTATATATATATATATATATATATATATAAACACATGTTTGTGTGTGCTAGTGTACGCAACCCGTTAAAATTGATAGCTGTATATTGTGATAGATATGAACATGCACACACCTCCTACAAGGTTACTACTACTACTACTACTCTCTCTCTCTCTCTCTCTCTCTCTCTCTCTCTCTCTTTATATATATATATATATATATATACAGATAGATATATATATATATATATATCTGTATATATATATATATATATTATATATATATATCTGTATATATATATATATATATATATATATATATATATATATATATATATATATATATATACTTAACTAATTCTCCCCATATACACTCAGACCAATTCACACAAGCACGAGGAATTCACAAGTAATTTCAAGATTATTTTGGTAACTGTTGATAGAGTCAAATAGTCTTTAACAAACCAGTTAATCCAGATTCCATCAGAAAATGTGACAACAAAAGGGGGAAACGTTCTGAAGATATTTCTAAATGTTTCGCCATCGCTGGTAACTTCAAATGACAGCGAACGATCAGTTCTGAATAATGATTTCATTACCTCGAAAATTAGGAAACTTTGCACATAAGGGGTCTCCTGTTGTGGTCTCTAGACACTGGAAGGACAGACAGAGGAGAAGATCTCTTTGTGTAAGTTTCAAGGCTCAAATTCTCTTTATTTGGTTACTGACACTAGTAGTGTGAGATATCATCATCATCATCATCATCATTATTATTATTATTATTATTATTATTATTATTATTATTACCTCCGCCAACGAAGTTGGAAGGAAGGTATGTTTTACCCTGTTTGTGTGTGTGTTTGTGATCACTTCCTGACCACAATTTTAATCGTAGAATAATGAAACTTGCAAGGATTAACTGATAAGTAAAATGCTGTTATATTTTAAATTATGGAAGGTACAGGTCAAAGGTCAAGGTGACAGTCAAACAAAATTTCCAATTCGCGTAATCAACCATAAGTTTTGACATCGTTGTCACCGAGACTTCAAACTTAGATTATATTTTGAGTGTATAAAAATCCACTCCAATTAATACATATTAAGATCAAAGGTCATGGTTGAGATCAAGAAAAGGGTCGAGAAATAAGC
>NC_090761.1:15222905-15230405 GCF_036898095.1 Palaemon carinicauda
GAATTGGTTGCAACCTGGAAAGGTAGGAGAGATTGGCCTTTTGGAATAATGAATGTTATAGGTGTAAGAATAACAAAATGGTATTAAAAAGTTCAGGGCTTGTCAGGATATAAAACACATGATCATTAGTAACAAATAAAAATACTCAAATATTCCAACGTATACCGATAACAGCAGCTATCAGTGAATTAATTAAATAATGGGTTTGGCCATTACTTGAATGGGTGACCAATAACGATAGCATTGTGGTAGCCTATTGGAAACGTCCATGCCTAAATATCTGCTGGACTTGAGTTCGAGACCCGCTCAAGCTCGATAGTTTCTTATAGTGTGTGCAACCTCACCACCCTTATGAGCTTAAGATGGGGAAGGGGGGAGAGTCTATAGGTCTACCTGCTGAGTCATCAGCAGCCATTACCAGGTACCATCTGGTCCTAGCTTGGGTGTTGAGGGGCTAAGGAGTCAATCATATTTATACATGGTCAGCCTCTAGGGCATTGTCACTGTCCCTTGCCTCTGCCATTCACGAGCAACCTTTAAATGTGTTTACTACATCAATAGTTTCGATCAACAGAGATAATCAATAATGGATTTGATCAGTACCAAATAGACTGAACGTCTGTACACACCACACGCTTTTGGCACTATTTGTACCTTAAAGGTTTAAAGGTCTTATCATGAATGGCAAATGTGAGGGACAGTACCAAAGCCATAAAGACTGACCATATATACATATGATCAGCTCTCTAGCCCCTATTCATCCAAGCTAGGACCACAGAGGGCCAGGCAATGGCTGCCGATGCCTCAGCACTCAGAACTGTAGGCTCCCCCAAATACACTGTACTTAGTACATAAATATTACGGAGTTGCACACACTAAAAAAAACTATATTGCTTGAGCGGATCTCGAACTCTCATCCTGAAGGTCGCGAGACAGGAATGTTTCCAATAAGCCACAGCAACTATAATTAAATAAATTGAGACGCTGGCAATGTACAGTAAAACAAATCCAATACATCTTAACAAATCTTAGGAGACTGATATGATCAGCAATGCTAGAGAGAGAGAGAGAGAGAGAGAGAGAGAGAGAGAGAGAGAGAGAGAGAGAGAGTTTCTCGTAATAAAAGTTTCAGTTAAATATAAAATAGAAAACAAAAAACTTAAAATACTCAAGATAAGACCAACAGAAAGCAGAAACTTCATAAGACGACCAGAGCTGTCGCCAACGGACGGAATTTCTGTTGCAAGTGGGACATCCAAACCATCCTTGCGCAGCATGTTTAGAAAACCATGGACATAAAGACGAAAGAAGAGAGAGAGAGAGAGAGAGAGAGAGAGAGAGAGAGAAGTTGGATATTTCAAATATTGTAAAAGAGCGCTTAGAGAAAATACCTACACCAGAGATGTTTGAATCCCAAAATTATGAGTTTCGATATGGTATTAATAATATATATATAGTGAATTCTAAATAGTCTCTCTATCTGTCGAAAACCAAATGAATACCAACGTCATTCCAAAGGTTTGACTAAGATATGAACATTACTTGGACCTCTCTCTCTCTCTCTGTGCCGGTGAGTGAACACTTGTGCGTCCCTAAAAATATCCTGATTTAACGCAGATAACAAAAGGCTATCGAGTGAAATATAGCTACAAGTGTTCGTGAATAGTCGGAGATTAGTTTGAGGGCAGAAACGTGGGATAAAACGTCGGCATAGGATAGATATCTTGTGTATTAATAAAAATCTGATCAAGATGGCATTGAATAACACAGGCAACTCGTGGAGAGACATCGCTGGAGTCAGCAAAAGCAAATTCCATGAGTTGGCGAAACAGGAGCTCGACCGTCTGATAACAGAGGTCACTAGTAACTCAAACCAGTGTGAAGGAAAAATATTCGCAGACATATTGAAACAATATGATCCAATAAACTGGAACAAATCTGCGGAAAACATCAGCAAAATAATTGAAGAAATTCCTAAGAAGATCCAAGTGATAAAGAGACTTATAAAGAAAGTCTACATCAATCAACACATTCCATCAAAGAACAACAAGTCCAATATGGTGAATATGCTGATTAATGCATTGGGAAAAAGAATGCCAAAATGGTGTAATACATGTAAGATATGGTATTCCATTAATAACCCTCAACAACTGATTAGAAAATGTAATGCCTGTCATGTTCCAACACACCCCACATGTGCTGAAATACAGCAAAAAATAAAAAATAGAGACACAAAGGTATTCTGCTCAACATGCTTAGTCTGGATAGAAAATATAATTAAGTCGAGACTAAATCTGCAAATAGTTGAAGAAGAAGAAGAAGAAGAAGAAGAAGAAGAGAAAAATGAACAGGATATGTGTAAGGATGCAGAGGAAATCATTGATATAACTTATGATGCCATCCAACAACATACTTATGAAGAAATAAATTATAAGATGGAAACAAATAATAGAACCAAGAGACTCAACCTGGACCTACATACTTTTAGGGAAGAGCAAGAAGAAGAAAAAAAAATAAAAGAAAGATATAGTCTGTAATAGGCTGAAAAGAGGGAATTGCAGATTTGGCGAAAGATGCTACTACAAGCATCCAAAGATATGCCATAATTATGAAATATATGGTAAATGTGCGTATTTAGACGGATATGGAGACGAATGCAGAGATCTCCATCCAAAAATATGCAAAACCCTAAAAGAAGGAAAAGGATGCAGTTTCTACAAAAAATGTCGATATATGCATCCTGCAACTATGAATGAGAGTAAGAAAACTCAGCAAACTGAAAAGAAAAACAAAAATGAAACAAAAAAAGAAACAAAAAAGCAGGCCGCGTATATACCGCACTATGCACCAAAAAAGGCCTTTCAGCCCAAATCTGCAAAAATAGAGCCCAACTACAAAGAATGCATCTATAATGCCAGGGGTTGGTGCAGATATGGGGATAATTGCAGGTTTACACACAAAAATAAATATGAAGGCGAAAGAACAAATATAATAGAAAAGTTGGATTTTTTAATGGCAGAATTCCGAGAAATGAAGAAAAGAACATCATATCAGAACAGGAAGGAAGCATGGGAGAATCCATATTATTACCAATATTAAATAATGGGGATGAACCACAAACCATAATAGTGATGAATGCACAGGGTTTAGTCACGAGTAACTCTAAAAAGAAAATAGAGTTCCTGGAAGAACTTACCCAAATTGAAAAAATAGATATATTAAATATAAGTGAAACATGGTATTTACAAGAGACTGGCAGTGATGACCAGATAAAGGGTTTCCAAATTTATATATCAAACAAAAAAAATAGGAATCAAGGGGGAACCGCAATATATGGACGAGACATAATTCAAGGAAAAGTCTGTGAAAAATACAGCAACACAGAATGTGAATTGATTGCGGTAGAATTTGAATTTGAAAAACTAGTGAATATTGTAGTTTACAGACCCCCAAATACTAAGGAGTTTGACATAATAACAGATAAAATAGATGATATATGTAGAAACCATAAAGACTGGAATATATTCCTATCCGGAGATTTTAACTTTCCTTTCGTGGATTGGAAAGAATGGATAGAAGAAAGTGGTTGTATGTATACATATAAAAAAGAGAGTAATAGTAGCGCAGAAGATAAGAGGCAATTTGAAAAGCTTCAAGATATGCTATTAGAACATAATATGCAACAAATAAACCCCATTCCAACAAGAAAGGAAAATGTCCTAGATCTAGTATTTGTGAATGAGGTGAATTATGTTAAAGAAATAATAGTGTATAACACGGGAATTTCAGACCACAATGTCATAGAATTTATAGTTCATTCCAAAGCAAGTGATCGCAGAATTAATAAAAGCACAAAACTTTGGGAAGGATATGGAAAATATAATTTTTACAGTAAGAATATAAAATGGTCAGAAATAAATGAAGAACTGAATAAAGAATGGAAAAATGTATTTGTAAGTGATAATATACAGGTAAATACGGAGATACTGTACAATATACTGGAGAAAATTGTTGAAAAATATTTACCGAAAAAAAACAATAAACAAAAGACGTGCATACCAATAGACAGAAGGATCTTATTTCAGAAAATTAGAAAGTGGAAGAAAAATCTTGCAAAAGAAAAAAATGTGTGGAAAATGGGGGAAATAAAATGTAAGATAGAAAATGCAGAACAAAAGATTATACAGTCAAAAGAAAATGAAAAAAGGGACTTAGAAGAAAGGACACTTCAAATTATAAAAAGAAACCCCAAAGTACTTTACTCCTATGCAAAAAAAGATGAATAAAGGGAGAACAGAAATAGGCCCTCTAAGAATTGAAGGACAGCTAACGAATGAAAAAAAGGAAATATGCAACATATTAGCAGAAAAATATAAGAGTGAGTTCACGCCAAGAATTGCGAATGAGAATAATGAAACAGGAATGAGAGAAGAAAATGTTGAATATCTAACGGATATAGATATTAGTGAAGCAGATATTGTCAAGGCTATAAACGAAATTAAAAATGGATCGGCAGCCGGACCAGATGGAGTTCCAGCGATTTTGTTAAAAAAAACTGCAAACACTATCGCGAAGCCACTTGCAATACTGCTAAGACAAAGTGTAGATATGAGCGAGATATATGTTAAACATAAATTAGCGTATATAACCCCTATCTTCAAAAGTGGATCAAGACTAGAGGCAAGCAATTATAGACCTGTTAGTCTAACATCACATATTATGAAAATGTATGAGAGGGTAATGAAAAAGAAAATAATGAACCATTTGGTCAAAAATAATTTGTTTAATATGGGTCAACACGGTTTCGTACCTGGAAAAAGTACACAGACCCAACTGATAGCTCACTATGAAAACATATACAAAAATATGATAAATGAAAAAGACACAGATGTGATCTATCTAGATTTTGCAAAAGCCTTTGACAAGGTAGACCATAACATATTGGAGAAAAAAATGAGAAAGCATAATATTGTGGGAAAGATAGGAAAATGGGTAAAAGAATTCCTGCAAAACAGAAAACAGATAGTGGTTGCAAATGACGAGAAATCAGATGAAGCCCAGGTAATATCGGGTGTGCCACAAGGTACGGTATTAGCTGCACTGCTGTTTGTTATTATGATCTCAGACATAGACTGTGATGTTGAAAACTCCGTAGTGAGAAGTTTCGCCGATGACACAAGAATAAGTAGAGAAATTACTTGTGATGAAGATAGGAACTCACTACAAAGAGATCTAAACAAAATATATGAACGGGCGGAGATAAATAGGATGGTATTTAACTCCGATAAATTCGAATCAATAAATTATGGAAAGAGAGAAGGAATGGTGTATGCATACAAGGGACCTAATAATGAGACAATCACAAACAAGGAAGCAATTAAAGACCTTGGTGTAATGTTAAATAGGAATATGTTATGCAACGACCAAATAGCAACACTGTTGGCTAAATGTAAAGCAAAAATGGGAATGTTATTCAGACACTTTAAAACAAGAAAAGCTGAACACATGATTATGCTTTACAAAACTTATGTACGTAGTACACTCGAGTACTGCAATGTGATATGGTACCCACACTACCAAAAGTATAATGCTAGAATAAAAGAATTTAAGGACCTTGACTACTGGGAAAGACTACAATTTTTATAACTATACAGTCTAGAAAGGAGAAGAGAACGCTATATGATAATACAAGCATGGAAGCAAATAGAAGGAATTACTGAAAACATCATGGAGCTTAAAATATCAGAAAGAGCAAGCCGAGGTAGGTTAATAGTGCCAAAAAATATTCCAGGTAAACTGAGAAAGGCGCACAGGACATTAATCCACTACGCACCAGCATCGATAATGCAGCGACTATTTAATGTGCTGCCAGCTCATCTAAGAAACATATCAGGAGTGAGCGTAGATGTGTTTAAGAATAAGCTCGATAAATACCTAAGATACATCCTAGACCAGTGGTTCTCAACCTTTTACTACCATGCCCCCTCCACAATTATTTTTTTATCGCCACGCCCCCCCCCCCCTTGCATATAAAGATAAATTTCACTTGCAGATTTTATATGAAAAGGAATAAAAAAGCCTTATGGGTTGTATAGTCAATTTACTAAGTAGGAAATAAAGTGAGATAATTGACATTTTCACTTCTACAGGATAACTTGCTTAGCTTATTTAGTGAGATACCTGACACTGCTTCTTGGATACCAGATCTTGAATACGAGGTTTAATGTTAGAGAGTGCACAACGTAAATCATCTTCCACATCCAGGCGGTTTCTGTATTTTGTTTTTATAGCAGTGAGCGTAGAAAATGCAGTTTCACACAGGTACGTTGATCCAAACATTGTTAGAACCCGAAGAGCCTGATGTGAGATCAGAGGGTACACAGAATGGTATTTAATCCAGAATATCTCCAAATCCAAATCATTGAATTCATCCTTAGCTGTGGAATTAAACTTTAACTCAAGAAACTCCTCTTGAATTTCCTCAGCAACATTAGCGAATTCACACTGAAAAGGATTCCTAATGAATTTCCAGGATTCACGCATGTCATCTATGTCTGGAAAGTATTTCGTGAATTCTGCTTTCAAGCTGCTTAGATGAGTGATTATAAGGATCTTTAACTCAGGGTCAAGGTTACCATGAGCGAGCCCAGAATCTAAGTTCCTAAAACTGGCTGCATTTCCCTGCTGAATTCGACATTTCCAGAGGTCGAGTTTGGCCATGAAAGTTCGAATGGTGTCGTGGTGAGAGATGATGTGGATATTTTTCCCTTGTAGTTTAAGGTTCACTGCATTCAAAGATTCAAAAATATCCACCAAGTAAGCTAGAATTATCTGAAAGCTGTCAGACTTGAATTTGTCATGAAGGGCTGCCTTCTGCTGTGAATCTAGAAATATTATTACTTCTTCTCGTAGCTCATAAAGCCTTTCAAGCATGTTTCCTTTTGATAACCATCGTATGTTTGTGTGAAAAAGCAGGGCTTCATGTTCAGAATCCATATCCTTACACAATAATTTGAAGAGACGACTGTTTAAGGCTCCAGATTTGATGAAATTTACTACCTTTATAGCCACGTTTAGAACATCCCTCATTTCATTAGGCAAAGTTCTGGATGCTAAAGATTCACGGTGAATTATGCAGTGTGTACTTATTACAGAAGGATTTTTTTCTTTCACCTTTGTGATGAACCCAGAACGCAGGCCACCCATGGCTGGGGCTCCATCAGTACACACCCCTATTAGTGAGTCCCAAGAAAGTTTATTTTCCTTAAAAAAGTCTGATGTAACTTTAAAAATGGCTTCTGCTGTTGTACAACTTTCCATTGGGCAACAAAACAAAATTTCCTCCTTTATATTGTTGCCTGACACAAAACGAGCATACATCAAGAACTGAGCGATATCGGTCGTTTCATCACACTGGATTGCAAAAACAGGCGAGGCTCTTACTAGTTCGAGTGTTTGTTCTTTGATATCTTGAGACAGTTCATGGATCCTTCTCTGGAC
>NC_090761.1:15236467-15241467 GCF_036898095.1 Palaemon carinicauda
TTAGAATAGTAAGTTCCCCCAATATTTAAGGATGTTCCATATAAAAATGTAATAAGGAATTCAAATATATCGGTGTGATTAGATTTTTTAAGTATTCTCGAAAACGATTGCATTTCTTAAAAGAATAAGAGATAAGACCTGTCTATCTCTTTCATATATATATATATATATATATATATATATATATATATATATATATATATATATATATATATATATATATATATATATATATACAGTATATATATATATATACAAGTTTATTACAAGTCTACCGTACATATTCTTGTCGAATTCAGGAATCTGTTCTTAGACCTGAAAGCAACCCTTCTCCACTATGAGAGCTGATTAGTGAGTTTGCAACGCGTGGTTATTTATCATGAATATATATCAATAACAACGTGTTGTAAACACTAATCAGCTATCATAGTGGAGATGAGTTTATTTCAGATCTAAGAATAGATTCCTGAATTCGACAGGAATATGTACGGTAGACTTGTAATAAACTTGTATTTGTCTTGATAGCATGGTTGGTTACAGTCTGCAAGCATGGTTGCGGCTAAGAGGCATAGGTTCGAATTTCTGGCCATCCAGAAGCTGTTATCATTATTGAATTTCCAGTGGATATTCATTCCCATAGATAGGATTCGATATTGAATGACATTGTGGTTGATATTTACATTAATTAATATCAAAAGTGTTAGTCATATATATATATATATATATATATATATATATATAATATATATATATATATATATATATATATATAGTATATATATTATTTTTTACTTGCCAAGTTACAACCCTATTTGTGTCAGTTCTATTGGAGTCCAGACATGGATGGCTATATATGAAAGGTCTGAGACTCACTGACTGGTGTTGAAGTAGCAGGATCCTGCATGGTGAGGAGGAGGTATGCTGGCTGTTTAGTTCACCATTCACCTGGCTGAAGCGGGGTCATTATATCCATAAAAAATACCTGAAGTATATGCTCTATTTAATTGTAGCACCCACATTTTGAGATTCCTTACCTCTAGCATCAGGGGCTTTTTGACCTCTTATTTTTAGGTGCCTTACTTCTAGCATTTGAGGTTCTTTGACCTCTATTTTGAGGTGCCTTATCTCTACGATTAGGGTTTTTTAACCTCTATTTTAGGTGCTTTAACTTTAGCTTTATGACCTCTATATTTTTAGGTGCATTATCTCTAGCATTAGGGTCTTTTTACCTCTACTTCTAGGTGCCTTTTGGGGCTTTATGACCTCTATATCAAGGTGCCTTATCTCTAGCTATAGGGGCTTTTTACCTCTTATTTTGAGGGGCCTTATCTCTAGCATTAGGAGCTTTTTTACCTCTATTTTTAGGTGTCTGAATTTTAGATTTAGGGGCTTCATGACCTCTATTTTTAGGTGCATTACCTTTAGCATTAGGGGCTTTTTGACCCCTATTTTAAGGTGCCTTATCTCTAGCATTAGAGTATTTTTACCTCTATTTTTAGGTGCTCTATCTCTAACATTAGGAGTTTTTTTTACCTCTATTTTTATGCGCCTTATCTCTAGCATTAGGGGCTTTTTTACATCTGTTTTGAGGTGCCTTATCTCTAGCGTTAGGGATTTTATGACCTCTATTTTAAGGTGCCTTATCTCTAGCATTAGGGGCTTTTAGACTTCTGATTTTAGGTGCCAGGTGCCTTATCTCTAGCATTAGGGGATTTTTTTACCTATATTTTGAGGAGCCTTAACTTTAGCTTTAGGGGTTTTATGACCTTCGATCAAAGGGATTAACTGGTGATGAAGTGTGGGACAGAGGTAGATGGAGAACGCTGGCCAGAAACATCGACACCACATAAAAGTGGGAAAAGATGCAGACAAAGAAGAAGAAGATGACCTCTATTTTGAGGTGCCTTATCTCTAGCATTAGGGGCTTTTTGACCTTTGATTTTGAGGTGCCTTATCTCTAGCCACTAACATTAGGGGCTTTTTGACATTATTTTGAGGTGCCTTATCTCAAGCATTAGTGGCATTTTGACCTATATTTTGAAGTGCCTTGTCTCTAACATTAGGAGCTTTTTTACCTCAATTTTTAGGTGCCTTATCTCTAGCATTTTTTTTTTACCTGTATTTCAAAGTGCCTTATCTCTAGTGTTAGAGTCTTTTTTTTTTACCTCGATTTTAAGGTGCATTATTCTAGCATTAGAGGCTCTTTGACCTCTATTTTTAGGTGCCTTATTTATAGCATTAGGGGCTTTCTGACCTCTATTTTTAAGAGCCTTATATATAGCATTAAGGGCTTTTTGACCTCGATTTTGAGGAGCATTACTTTTAGCATAAGAGGCTCTTTGACCTCTATTTTAGGTGCCTTATTTATAGCATTAGGGTTTTTTACCTCTATTTTGAGGTGCATTACCTCTAGCATTACAGTCTCGGTGACCTCTATATTTAGGTGCCTTATTTATAGCATTTGATGCTTTTTGACCTCGATTTTGAGGTGCATTACTTCAAGCATTAGAGGCTCTTTGACCTCTATTTTTAGGGGCCTTATTTATAGCATTAGGGGCTTTCTGACCTCTATTTTTAGGAGCCTGATATTTAGCATTAGGGGCTTTTTTACCTCGATTTTGAGGTGCCTTACTTTTAGCATTACAGTCTCGGTGACCTCTATATTTAGGTGCCTTATTTATAGCATTTGATGCTTTTTGACCTCGATTTTGAGGTGCATTACCTCAAGCATTAGAGGCTCTTTGACCTCTATTTTTAGGTGCCTTATTTATAGCATTAGGGGCTTTCTGACCTCTATTTTTAGGAGCCTGATATTTAGCATTAGGGGCTTTTTTACCTCGATTTTGAGGTGCCTTACTTTTAGCATTACAGTCTCGGTGACCTCTATATTTAGGTGCCTTATTTATAGCATTTGATGCTTTTTGACCTCGATTTTGAGGTGCATTACTTCAAGCATTAGAGGCTCTTTGACCTCTATTTTTAGGTGCCTTATTTATAGCATTAGGGGCTTTCTGACCTCTATTTTTAGGAGCCTGATATTTAGCATTAGGGGCTTTTTTACCTCGATTTTGAGGTGCCTTACTTTTAGCATTACAGTCTCGGTGACCTCTATATTTAGGTGCCTTATTTATAGCATTTGATGCTTTTTGACCTCGATTTTGAGGTGCATTACTTCAAGCATTAGAGGCTCTTTGACCTCTATTTTTAGGTGCCTTATTTATAGCATTAGGGGCTTTCTGACCTCTATTTTTAGGAGCCTGATATTTAGCATTAGGGGCTTTTTTACCTCGATTTTGAGGTGCCTTACTTTTAGCATTACAGTCTCGATGACCTCTATATTTAGGTGCCTTATTTATAGCATTTGATGCTTTTTGACCTCGATTTTGAGGTGCATTACTTCAAGCATTAGAGGCCCTTTGACCTCTATTTTTAGGTGCCTTATTTATAGCATTAGGGGCTTTCTGACCTCTATTTTTAGGAGCCTGATATTTAGCATTAGGGGCTTTTTTACCTCGATTTTGAGGAGCATTACTTTTAGCATTAGAGGCTCTTTGACCTCTATTTTAGGTGCCTTATTTATAGCATTAGGGTTTTTTTACCTCTATTTTGGGGTGCATTACCTCTAGCATTACAGTCTCTTTGACCTCTATCTTTAGGTGCCTTATTTATAGCATTAGAGGCTTTTTGACCTCGATTTTGAGGTGCATTACTTCTAGCATAGAGGCTCTTTGACCTCTCTTTTTAGGTGCCTTATTTATAGCATTAGGGGCTTTTTACCTCGATTTTGAGGTGCCTTACTTTTAGCATTAGAGGCTCTTTGACCTCTCTTTTTAGGTGCCTTATTTATAGCATTAGAGGCTCTTTGACTTCTATTTTAGGAGCCTTATCTATAGCATTAGGGGCTTTTTTACCTCGATTTAGCAGTCCATTACTTGTAGCATTAGAGCCTCTTTTACCTTTATTTTTAGGTGCCTTATTTATAGCATTAGGGCCTTTTTACCTCTATTTTTATGTGCCTTGTTTCTAGCATTAAGGTTTTTAACCTCTATTTTGAGGTGCCTTATTTCTAGCATTAAGGGTTTTTTACCTCTATTTTGAGGTGCCTTATTCCTCGCATTAAGGGGTTTTTACCTCTATTTTGAGGTACCTTATTTCTCGTATTAGGGGCTTTTTTACCTTCATTATAAGGTGACTTACCTCTACCATTAAAGACTATTTTACGTCTTCGTTTAAAGGCTCTTCGTTGCTGTTCTCTTCTGTATGTTCTAGTTTTTCATGACCTTTAGGTTTTTGGTTTCCTTTGATATTTCATCTTCCAGTTTCCTTAGTTCGTCAATTTCCTTCCTGATTTCATCGTATTCTTTCCTGTTCGTCAGTTGCCTTCTAGATTTCAAGAGAGATTTCAGTGCCGTGTGTTTTCATTTCGTCAGATTCCTCAGAGAAATCGATGGCATCCATGTCTTTGTCCATCAGGGCGATGAGTAAAGACAGGACTGCTATAAATTTTCTCTGTATACGTCATCATGCTAAAGCAAATGATGAGCAACGCAATATATTTACCAATACGATCTAGATATGTCCTTTCTTCAATGTCGAATTTTGGGACTATCCTGTTGAAGAACCATAGGTCACTCACCGTTCAGTTGAACCATTCTGTCTCCGTCCTTATTTCCTTAGTTCCAATAGTCTCCAAAAGCCCCAGCAAAGGATAATTCAAGGCGCGTATATTATGTTCCTCAAAGCTTGACAACTTCTGCAGCAACCACCAAAACCAGCTGCAGATGAAGTTGTTCCGAAGAGCCTCCTGTTGATCCTGTAGTTGTAATACACAATTCTCACAGACAGCTTCCTCTTTCAAAAATAGCCTTAACAATGTTCACTGCCTTGCATGCTTAGTTTGAAAAAAAAGAGATCAGGTCTTCAGAAGTCATTTGAATCTCGGAGCGGAGACGTTCAGAACTGCTCCGTGAAGTTTCTGTTCTGGAGTCATTTAGGACTCC
>NC_090761.1:15243967-15403967 GCF_036898095.1 Palaemon carinicauda
TGTAAGGCTTTTAGTAAGGTTCCAAGTGTGTGATGCTTAAGTTAATATATATTGTTAGGACCATCTCGTTAAATAATTTCCTTTTTAGAAAAAATACATTATATATATATATATATATATATATATATATATATATATATATATATATATATATATATATATATACATATATATATATATATATATATACATATATATATATACATAAATACATATATAATGAATACGCAACGTCTCATCGGCATCCAAAATTGAAGACAGCTTCTCTTCGGACAGATCATCCTGCAGATAGTTTTCAGGATAACAGCAGAAATACATTTACTTTTCTCCATTAATTGTTTGGTATCGGCATGTGTCTCGGATCACTTCGAGACCCTTCTTCAGGACTACATTGACTTTAGGAACAACACTTTACCATCATAACCTTTATGTTAAAATGTTGTCTGTCCTAAGTACATTTATTCATTAGCAATCTCTAGAGGTTCGTCCATAACCCTATAGGTTGTCTCTGCATTTTCTTTGAACATTATCTTAGTTTTGCTCATTTATTTTCAGTCCTACATTTCTGCTTTCTCTATTCAAATCTTCTATTATCTTTTGCAATTCCTCCCACGATTCACTAATAGAACTATGTCATCTGCAAATCTTAAGTTGCTAAAGTATTTTCAATTTATGTTAATTCTTTTTTTTTCCTAATCTAAATTCTAAAAAAACTTCTCTACATGCTGTGAATAATTTAAGAGAGAGGGGGTTACCCTTTCTAAATCGTTTCTCAATCAGATTTTTTTTTACTATCTCTATGTAGTTTCCCTATAGATATCGTAAAGATTTTCAACAAATAGAAAGACTGAGCCTTAACCAAGAGAGCAGGCAGGCTTTAGAAGCATGTGTTCAACAACTGACCATATCCATGTAATTAACTAGTTAATGGAAACATCAACAGAATATGACTAGCCACCATTTATATACTATGAGAAAGCTGTTGAATCTGTCAAATCTTCAGCAGTAATGTAAGCACCTCAAAGACGAGATATGAATGCATCTCAATGTTAGAGCTCTAGAAGATATGATATTCATCATATAGATACATCTCTCTCTCTCTCTCTCTCTCTCTCTCTCTCTCTCTCTCTCTCTCTCTCTCTCTCTCTCCACACACACACATACATACACAGTTTCAAATAGCACCTATTGGGGTAACCAATAACCAATAAATGGCTTTTGTTCAAATTTTTTAAGGTAATGAGGTTTAAAGATTTAGTTGTTGATTTCAGTGTTTTCGTTTGATTTCGACCATGAGCCACGTAGCTCGATGTGGTTGGGGTCAGCTTTTGGCACAGGCTACTTGGCTCCGGCCCTCTTAGTGAATATAGTATTATTTGCTATATCAATTATATTAGTTTAAGGTTGGAGATTTAAATTGTATCATCAGTCACCATAATTAATATTGTTTCAGAAGTGATTGGTGAAAATAAAATATATGAAATGGCATGCAATGCAAGTGTTCAGTGGTGTATTATTATAGTGATGGTATGGTATATAGGATGTAGGGTATAAATATTATACTTTTAACACATTGTTTACTCATATCATCTGATTCGGTGTCAATAACCTTAGAGGTCGTGGACATCAGAAAACTCCTAATCAATCGATCAGTCAATCAAATTATCTGGGCAAGTCGCTCACTTCCAAGCGAACCCCCTTCCCTGGTGACGACAGCTCAATGCTCAAAGGTCCGAGTCTAGCTGGCTTCACCCTTCCAAAGGCAAAAGGAAATATTTCCTTAGCATTGATTCTTCGTATTATTATATATTGTTTGATGTTTCATGACCTGATGTCCAACACCTTATAGGTGTTGCCCCAGGTTCCAAGAAATCCATTACTCTCGATATCTGTTCAATCAGTCTTTAGCATATTTCCTTCGTTATTTGTAGTTATGAAATTATTGTAAACACCTGGAGAACAAATGTATGAAATATTGTCGTCTTAGTATTTTGTTTTTTAATTTTCCTAAGAACTTCCACCTGAAGGATCTTATCTTAACTACGAGACCTTTAAACCTCAAACAAGTGGGGATGGGGTTGGGATATAATCAGGTGGTGGTTAAAGATGATGGTGGAGAGGTGGTAATTAAGTGACCTTAATTTATGGCTTTACGAGGTTTGCTTATCAACATTTGTGAAGTGATGAAGATGATGTGGTGATGATGATGATGATGGTAATACCCTTATTGATAACAATTAATATTAATGATTCAATGAAATAAATTAAATTGCTATTCATTTATTATTTTTTACATGCAATATGACATGAAATGCATCAATTGAAATGATGGCGATGTTTAAAAAACTATTGCTGGTAACTCAACTAAGTTTTGACATATATGCAAATCCTATACTAGATTAGGGTATCCTATAGTGTCTTCTCAGTCTACAATAATTAAATATTACAATTGCTAATTTGTAGCCATGATGACTAATAAAAACATCGGTTACAAAACTTGACGTGTAACATTTGTTTGGGGTAACATATACCTGTATAGTCCAGGCTAAAGATGTGGCTTGGGCTGGTTTTAGATATTCATAATAATTGTCCAAAGAATCGATAACCAACAAATTTTGTGGTCACCGGCCTTTCAAAACCAAACCATCATGCCAGAAAAGTGTAAGATCAAAATTATTGACTTATTTCTTCCTGTTATATATAGGTTTCTACTGCAAGTCTACAATATTATTGTAAAACTAAAATTTCCCTTGTCAAAATTGTCCAAAGTAACAAAGTTTTCGTAATTAGGGATATCATTTTCAGTAATTGGACTGTTAATTGTCAGAATGTGATGAGTCATATATGACTTACAAATAGCTTTAATTTTTACAAGCTGAACCGAAAACAAAACCTAAATAGCAGATGGACAGACAGCAATACAGACAGCCACAATTCATGACAATAGTATCAACAAAAATATGATTGATTTCGCTCGATGTTTCTTTAACTTAGGTGCCTGTTCCCTTAAGAGGTGTGTGGTCGGTTCCTAACCATATGAATATGAATAATTAGAACAAAAATATTTCGTTTTATTCGCAGGTTTATTTTTTTTTTCTGTGAAAACAATAATACATCATTTGTCCTAGAAACAATTTTTCATTTAATATTCATCAGATCCACTTTATATCATAGCGTTTACGCGTCTTTTCTCTGGTCTTTCAACACTTCACCGGTGCAAGAATTTTATGCTGATTTGAAAAGAGAGCATACATTGAAAAAAGTTTAAGAACCACTAATCGCTATGAGCGTTCATGAAATGAAATAAGACACCGGTTCCTTACTGCTGTTACGATTCAGTAAAAGATAATATGCCGGGGGGTTTTCAGTGATGTAACAAACCATCCAATACCAAACCGCGACTTGATAGAAAAAAAAAAAATAAACCACGTGACCAGGGACTGCCTAAAAATCAACCAATATCACACGTGGTTTAGGTTTGCTTGTGTTTTTAGGTAGTTATTGAACATCTTTGGAACTTGGGATTTCCCCCAAAAAGAAATGCAAATCCAACGCAAGCTTGCAAAGTAGTTATCGGTTTTGTGTGATCCTTGGACACATCCAAATAACATAAAAAAGTGTGTCCTTATCTAACTAATGGATACAGGTAGTAGAGAGAGAGAGAGAGAGAGAGAGAGAGAGAGAGAGAGAGAGAGAGAGAGAGAGAGAGAGAGAGAGAGAGAGGATAATAAAAACGAAGGCTATATCATTCTGACATATATTAATTGGAATAGTCAGTTCCTACAGTGTTTAAGGATGTTCTATAGAGAAATGTATTAAGGAATTAAAATACATCAGTGTGATTATATTTTTCGATCACTATTATCGAAAACGATTGCATTTCTTATAGGAATAAGAGATAAGACCTCTTTATCTCTCTAATATATATATATATATATATATATATATATATATATATATATATATATATATATATATATATATATATATATATCATTAATCATCGCATTTCTTTGAGTGCTATTGGTAATCTCTCTACCCCTCACATTCGAACCATCAAACGATGTCTTGGTTGTTTAAACGTCGGCCACCTTTCAGGAAAAGAAGGGCATGATCTCTCCAAGTCAGGTCTGGCGAGGCGACACCGGTTTTGTTGCTGGGTATACTGTCCACATAATAGGAGGAAATGTTGGTGGCGCACGAACAACAGCGCCGTTGCGCAAATGCCTCCTAGTACGTAGTTATTTTCAAACCAAGTAATAACATCGCTTGATTCTTCTGGTAAACAGGATTTTAAGACTTCGAAGGCATCCGGAATTTCATCAGATGGAAGAAATGCCATGGCAAATAAATGTTTTATTAATAAACTGAAATCTTCATCTGTGCTGTAACGAATTATCAATCCAGCTGACTGAATTCTTCTCCAGATGCACTGTCCTAAATGGAAAAAGCAGAGTTTGTTGTTGACGTTAGGAAATTCACTTTTAGAAGCTTTAATTGCCGCCGCTAGTTCCAAATCAGATATGCATTGTGGGTTCAGATAAATTTCATTTTCGTCAGCAATGTCGGTCAAATTCCTTAACAAATGTTTATATAAGACCTCACTCTTCTCAGTCATAAAACTATACACAAGTTGAGAAACTGTACAATTTCCATGTACCATAGGTGCATGAATTGTGTACATTTGGTAAAATATTATAGGTACAGTTTTAAAAGTACCGTCTTTAATCCAAAATGGGGATTCTGATAATCTCTTCACATTTGCATCTGTAATGAATATCAAAATTCGGTCCTCCTCTACCGTAGAATCTCTATATAAAAATAAACCACCATTTAACATACGTTTGAGTTCAGGAGGAATTTCAATATCCACTAATGACAGGTTCAGATGGACGATCACAGCGCCTGATCCGCTTTATTGTCTTTCTTAGGGCATTTTTCGAAGGCAGACATGGCCTGATACTTGGATTTGCAGCGGTGGTGCTTGACTGAATAATTTGGATCGGCTTATCTCTTGTGGATTTTGCTCGTATTTTTATTCCATTTCTTATTTTTGCTACACTAGCAGCACTTGCACAAAGAGCATGATTGTGCTCTCCAAACTTTGTTAGTGAATGTTCTTCGTTCACAAGTTTGGTAACTGCTCTTCCTTTGCAGTCATTAGATTTTCGAAATTCACTGCACCAGTAGTATGACTCTTTCCTGTTTTTATCTTTAACCATCAGGTATCCACGTACGTTAATTTTATCTTTTCCTTTTTGAGAAAGGATCTTTTCGCAAATTTCTTCTATTTCTATGGGTGGTTTAGCACTGAGATATAGTTCAAATATGAAAGGTTAACAGCCTACCGAAACACTAATTAGCATAGGCTAGTTAGGTGTTTTAACGTTAAGAACAAACCAAAGCACTCACATTTATATTAAAGGCCTTGTTATCACTGGCCTGTCGGGGTTTTGGGCAAGTCGGTGTTTTGGCAAGTCGGGATTGTGACTGTAGGGATACTGGGTGTCAGGATTATGGCTGTCGGGAATTTGACCCAGACCCATATATATTATATATGATTAGTAATAACCATTTGATGTCATGCACTCTACGTTATCAAATAGTTATCTATATTGAAGAGGTTGTAATCATGTACCACGATGGGTAGTTAGGAGAGGGAGAGGGGTGGGAAGGGTTGAAAATGTGCGTGTATATCTATCTGAATATTTATCGGTTATTTTGATGGATCGCGTACAATAGTTCGTATGTGTGTGTGTGTGTGTGTATATATATATATATATATATATATATATATATATATATATATATATATATATTTATATATATATATATATATATTTATATATATATATATATATATATATATATATATATATATATACATATATACAGTATTATAACTTAGTGTGTGCATTTCTGGTTGTCCGTATAGAGTCCATTTTATCCAAGCGTCTTGGAGTTCCTCAATCGAGGCAATGCAGAGATGTGTGGGATTTGCCTTGCATTTCATCTGCAATCCTTCGACGATCAAAAAGGAAAACCGCTGCAACATTAGCCTTCCTCTGCCTTGTGCAATCGCTTTGTTTTTGTCTAGCTTGCAGTCACTTTGCTTATTCATAAGCTGCTTTCAGCATTTCCCTTCATTAGCCTTCTGGAAATCATTTGCAAGAATAATACTCTCATTTCCATTTAAGCATCATGATATTAACTACAAATCCCGCATTTCTCTACTGCATTGTTGACACAAATGTGTAATATCACCTTATTTATGTAAATTATCAAATCTCTCTCTCTCTCCCTAGCATTTCATCATGAACGTTTATCATAAAAATAACTGTTTCCTTTATTGATTCATCACTGGAATGAGTCTATTTACTCTGTTTTATTTGGCCTTTTGTTCCCTCCCACAACCATTTCACAGAGCTGATGATCTCAATAAACAAGCTCAATGGAAAATCAAAAATGTATGAAATTTCCGACTTGCCTGATCAACTGCCTATATTTGTTTTTAAATTAGGTTCCGCCTGTCTGAATATGGCGGAGATTAACTCTCCAATGGCCGGGTTCATTTTATACTTATGGGGAGCAATAGCTTTTTGCGATGGCATTCTCTGTATGCAGATTTTGTTTATTCGCTATTTGCGTTTTATTGAACATTCCCAAATGCATAATCTGCGAGTTCGGTTTTCATGAAATTATTTGAATATGTTGATTATGGTAAAATTTAAGGTAATTTCATACTGTTATTTATTATTATATACAGTACATCGTATTCAATGAACATGGAAAATATCAATGAAATTGTTCGGCAAGCTTTTACAGAAAAATAAAAATGGCAACTTTATATCGGCAATTAGTAATGAAAGAAGAATCATTAGTTCGTGTATTCCTAATAAAAGAAAATGGGACATTGCATGGAAAAAGCAAATTTGTTTCAAACAACCTTCGAATAACGATTTCGAATTCTTTTATAACTACAGTTCTTGAAATACTCCTGTATCATATTGAATGTAATTGAAACTGTAATATCAGTATTATTTACAGAGGCAAGGAAGACACAGAGAAAACTGCAAATCTTAGTTAATAAACTTTTACATGGTTTGCAACATCCCAAAAAAATGAAAGTAAATTTGAGCAAAAGTAAAGTATTCAGGGTAATGTGCAACCAGGAAAATGGAGCAATGAATGCTAATGTGAATAGTAGGAGATTCCTACGAGCATCCAGAAGCGTATAAAACAGATGATGGTAGGATGAGAGAAGAGATAGGTCATATGATAAGTGAAACAATGGAGGTAACTGGATATGCATAACGATTAGTAAGTGACTTGAATTTTGTTTGGAAGCCAATGCGGGAATGTATGAAGGGATTGATCAGACAACTCTGCTTTATGGAAATAAAGTATCAATATTAAATACAGGTAGAATAGATTAAAACCTGATGCTGCTGAAATAGATTGTTTCTAACGGCATCTACTATGTATAAAGTAATAAGAGGATGAGAAATCTAGGCATCACGTAGGGGTGTTGATATGATTGGCTTATATGAAAGATGGATAAGAGTATTTTGAGAGACGAATGTCTAGTAAGGGCTGGATAGATGATGTGAAAAATTAATTTGAAAATAATAGCCTCGATATACACAAGCCATGAGAGTACGTGTAAGGCAGGGGTGAATGGGACAGTGACTGTGATGGGGATGGGCGACGCACTGATGACTAGATGTATGTAAAGGTGTTTAAAGCAAATAATGTGATGAAGGTCCGACTGCACAGGGGTCTCATCCCTGACTCAGCAGTTGAAGTTTGAATGTGGCATCAACTGTTGTTTTTTTTTCATGTTTGGGGCCACCCCTTGTCATGAGTATACTTCCATTAGGACCACCAAATATCACATTCCTGTACTCACTTTGGTGCCCATCAACAACATATATATATATATATATATATATATATATATATATATATATATATATATATATATATATATATATATATATATATATATATGAAGTGTGTGCGTGTGTGTTTGTGTATAAGAAATATGCGTGCATATGTGTGTGGTGTTAATGGGTACCATAGAAGTATAGGAATGTGATATATGGCATTCCTCAAGGGTAGTGTTGTTGGCCCATTACCTATCATACTATATACACATGACATGTGGGTTGGCCTGGAAAACAAGCTTATTGCAAAAGCAGGTGATGTTACTTTCTTTACTTCCATTCCATCTCCCGAATGTAGATCTGTGGTTGTTGAATCCCTTAATAGAGATCTATTTAAAAAAAATTTGCATGGTTCAAATTATGGGGCATGAAGTTGAATCTTAACAAAATTCAAAGTATGATTGTTAAGTCGAGGACATTAGCTTCTCAGCATTGATAATTTTTCTTTAATGCTATAAGACATTTTAAACATTTTAGGTGTGCTTCTTGATAGCAAATTCACTTTTAAGAAGCACATTCGATCTGTTTCTTCTTCAATTGCACAAAAAAAAAGTTGCTTATCAAGCTATTATAAAGTGTTTTAATTGTTTCATTTTGCCTTGGTTCGGGTACTGTTATCCTATCTGGTGTTCAGATGCTGATTCTCATCTTAATTTGTTGGACAGGAACTTACGGGCTATTCAATTTCTTATGCATGATCTAGATATTGATCTCAGCACCGTCGTTCAGTTAGTTTTTAAAGCATGTTGCATTTTTTTTCTTAACTCTGAACATCGTTTGCATTCAGATCTTCCTGGACAGTACCACCCGGTTCGAAATATTAAGTATGCAATTAATTCTAATAGTCAGTTATTTTCCGTCATAAAGCACAATACTACACAGTATTCTAGAAATGCCATGCTGACTGTGACCAGATTGTGGAATGATCTTCCTAATGAGGCCATTGAATCAATGAAACTTCAAAAGTTCAAACTTGCACGAATGTTTTGTTATGTTGAACAGGCTGACATATGTCTATCGTTTCAATTTATATCGTTAGCATCATTATCATCATCAATGCCTAATGACGCAAAGGGCCTCAGTTACATTTCGCCAGTCATCTCTATCTTGAGGTTTTAGATCATTACTTCTCCATTCATCATCTCCTACTTCACGCTTCATAGTCCTTAACCATGTAGGGCTGAGTCTTCCAACTCTTTTAGTGCCTTGTGGAGCCCAGTTGAAAGTTGGGTGAACTAATCTCTTGGAGCGCGTGAAAAGATTGTCCAACCCCTCTCCATCTACCCTTCACCATGATCTCATCCACATATGGCACTCGAGTAATCTCTCTTATAGTTTCATTTCTAATTCTGTCTGCCATTTAACTCCCACTATTCTTCTGATAGCTTTGTTCTCAAATCTACAAAATCTGTTGGATATTGTTTCATTGTCAAACCATAACTCATGTCCATGCAGTAACACTGATCTCAACTGATATATAGCCTGATTTTTATATATAATTTAAGGTGATTGGATTTCTAAATTTTACTTATCCTAGCCATTGTCTGGTTTGTTTTATATTTTACTTTTTCAATAAACTCAAGTTCTAAAGATTCTGTATTAGAGATCATAGTTCCTAAATATTTAAATGATTCCACCTCTAATCTTTTCTCCTTCCAGTGATATTTCATCTTCCATTGCATATCTGTTCTTATCATCTCTGTCTTTCTTCTATCTTAAGGCCAATCTTATGTGATATTTCATGCTTTCTAGTAAGCAAGCTTTGCAAGTCATTTGGTGTTCTGCTAATAAGGACAGCGCCATCAGCAAACTCTAGAGGTCCGCTAATTTCTTGTTACCAATCCAGTACAATCCTTCTTCACCATCCCCAACTGTTCTATACAATACAAAATTTATGAGGATAATAAACAACATAGGTGGCAACATATTCCCTTGGAGCACTCAACTGTTCACTGGAAATTCATTTAATAGGACTCCATTAACCTTGAATTTGCACTTACCATGCTCATGAACAGACTTAATCAAATGTACATAATAGAGGAACTCCATAATGACGCAGGACTCTCCACAAAATTGGTCGGTGAACACTATGAAAGGCTTTTTCATAGTCCACAAATGCCATCAAAAGTGGATTTCTAAATTCTACACATTTCTGTACCACATGTTTTGAAATTAAAATTTGGTCATTACAATTTCTACCTTTCCTAATCCTACTTGATTATTTCTTAGCTTTTCATCAATCTTTCTCTCTACACTCTTTAGAATGAGCATACTATTTATATACGATATAGTGTATATCTGAAATATTTTTTACTGTCGTTAATGTTCATAGAATATTTTATATCTTATCTATCTGTCTATATATATATATATATATATATATATATATATATATATATATATATATATATATGTGTGTGTGTGTGTGTATGTATGTATGTATGTATGTATGTATGTGTGTGTATATATATATATGTATGTATGTCCTCATTGGGCTATTTTTCCCTGTTGGGGCCCTGCTTTTCAAACTAGGTTTGTAGCTTAGATTTTAATGGTACTATATATATATATATATACAGTATATAAATATATATATATATATATATATATATATATATATATATATATATATATATATATGTGTGTGTGTGTGTGTGTGTGTGTGTAAATATCTATGTACACACACACATATATATATATATAAATAGTATATGTGTATGTATGCATATATATATGTATGTATGTATGTGTATATATATAATATATATGTATATATTTATGTGATATATATATATATATATATATATATATATATATATAATCATTAAAAGCTAAGCTACAACCCTACTTTGAAAAGCAGGGCTGCAACATGGAAAAATAGCCCAATGATTACATATATATATAATATATATATATATATATATATATATATATATATATATATATATATATATATATATATATATATATATATGTGTGTGTGTGTGTCTGTGTGTGTGTTTGTGTGTGTGTGTCTGTGTGTGTGTGTGTGTGTGTGTGTGTGTGTGTGTGTGTGTGTGTGTGTAATCATAAGGAAAACAAAAGCTAAGTCGCCTTTTGTAGAAGTGTTCTTGAGAGGATCTAATCCTTTCCAGGCTATGTGGAACAGATGCAGACTCTCTCACTGCACGTTCTGATCATCTGAAGTTGTAACATCTTCCGGGAAATTCGAATTCGAATTCGAACTGACAATAACAACAATTCCTTACTTTTTTCCCTTTATACTGAAAGGGTTTCATTCTGTTTAGTATCAGTTTCTCTCCTTTTCCAAGAAAGGATAAAGGTATTTTTATAAGTTCTTATTTAAATCTCAAGCTCCCTAAGTTGAGAATTGTGTGTAATCTATTTTAGATTCACAGTCCTACTACTATATTTACTTAAATTACTTTATTTTTTCATACACTATCAAGCGCATTAAACGAGATATGGTTTAGTAACATCCCTCAAGACCACTATACTTTCGCTTCCTAACAGGGCACACTAAGCGACCCATCAAAATGATACTGTATTCATTGTATTCAACAGTCACATTCCTAAAAATATAAGATCATAATGCGTGATGTAGTTAAGATCAAGTAATTTCATAGAGCTATTTACCCACAAAATTGGGTATGTCACTCGAAATCAGGGTATAGTTCCTACTGCTATGTTACTCAAAGGCAGAAAGGTTTCATGATATTTCCCTCCAAAGAGAACATGGTAGCGTGCGATGAAAAGAAATTGTTACGTCCCTTATAAACACGATATCCTATTTTATGTATACTCTCATATCAAGTTGAGCACTCTGTCATATTATATCAAGGCCTATGCCATCTGTCTCCTCATCCACAATCACAATAATTATAAACATTTTCGTCCACATGATACGAACAATGTTTGCTATAAACAAACTATTATTGTCGTAACGTCACTATATTATTAAAAGCTTATCATGTACACTGCACACTTTATGTTGCTTAATATTTCATTTTGTTCATACTATCACATCTCAAAAAATAATACGCCTTATTGACCTGTTCCTCAAAACTAGGAAACGGGAAATGACTTGACTAAAAACCAGACTCTGCCTTACCACCGTGTCCCACAAAAACAGTAAATGTCTTGTTGAAATGTCCCTGAAAAACAGGATGCGTCCTACTGCCATCTCCCTCAGAAATTGGGTGAATCCTCCCTATTATATCCATCAGAAACTAGATCTCTTTGTCATAGCCCAAAGAAACTGGATGTCCCTTACTGTCATTCTCATAAACACAGGTCCTATCATGGCTTTCAAAAATGAGATTGCTCTAGACTCGCATCTATTAAAAATGGAACATGTCATAGCGTCACGTCCGTAGAAATGAGGGATGTGTGTTTGTGTGATATCCCTCAGAAAATAGGATGTGTGGTTGTGTGATGTCCCTCAAAAAATAGGATGTGTGTTTGTGTGATGTCCCTCAAAAAATAGGATGTGTGTTGGTGTGATGTCCCTCAAAAAATAGGATGTGTGTTTGTGTGATGTCCCTCAAAAAATAGGATGTGTTGGTGTGATGTTCCTCAAAAAATACGATGTGTGTTGGTGTGATGTCCCTCAAAAAATAGGATGTGTGTTGGTGTGATGTCCCTCAAAAAATAGGATCTGTGTTGGTGTGATGTCCCTCAAAAAATAGGATGTGTGTTGGTGTGATGTCCCTCAAAAAATAGGATGTGTGTTGGTGTGGTCTGTCAAAAAAGGGATGTCACGCTGACTCGTCCGTAAAAAAAGTATGAAATGTCCTATTGTAACTAACATAAAAAGAATTGTATATGTTCAAATGCATTGTCTGTCCAGTTATCCCTTTTTTATGTCTCACAAAAATATTTAATCCTGTACAATTGTAAATTCACTATTTTTTTAAGGTGACCAATCCAATTTCTTGCATGAATGATTACAGTAACGAAAGTAAATTTGTGCTATCTAATGGATCAGGTAACATGAAATATATCTGGCAAGAAGTTAATACTTTATATCGGAACAGATTTCCAAATTATATATATAATGGAGATAATTGCCCCTTTAGGATGGCCAGAATCGATAGAACTATTTAAATATATAAATGTTTAGGAAACAATTTCCGTTAGCTCTCCTAACCATGGATGGTTTTACTATAATATTAAAATAGAAGGAAAATTAAAATTTGGAAATAATATTTGGAATTGATAAAAAATCTTTTCATTTTGATATATGGCAATATGGTAAATCAAGGAAGTCAGAATTAGGTAACATTTTTCTATGGTGGGAATATGTGAAAAGAATGGAATATTCTTCACAAATTATTCCCAGCAATCATCTCAAGAGAAGTATGAATTTTTATCATTAATCGATCAAGATTGGGACATTTGTCTGAAGATATTCATACATTGGGTAATAATCTTTGGGGGGGGGGACTAAGAAAAATTATAAGATACAAATCGAGTTGTGCAAAGACGTAAACATCGAAGTAATTATCGAAATACTTGTTTGAAATAGAAAAGAAAATTACGCTTTAACGAGATATTGTGTCGTTAGTTAGAAACACTAAGTGTTGTTCGATCTGAAGAAGCATTTTGAAACTTTTCCAGTACAATAGATATTCATTAGGATTTCGGGAACTACTCACTAATTTGGCGCTGCTCACTATTCGATGACGAGAATAGACATTTTCTAAATGAAAGTATTGATTCTGAAGTTTTGATGGTGATATATTGTGAAACATGAAGGGTAAATGTCACCAGGCAGTGATGGTCTTCCTATAGAACTAATATATAAAAATTGGGTAGCATAGTAAAGCCATGAATTAAGGGAATTTGATATGTTGTCTTTAAATGTATGAGGATCGCCAAATTTAGTTATTTTAAGTTTATTGTTAAAGATGATGATTCAGAATTTTTAAACTTTGACGAAGATAGTGGCAAACAACGTTATATGTAAAGGAAAACTATCAAAAGAGCAGTACACGGTAATGGTCTGAAAGGTAGATCAGTTTTAAACTTCAGTAACTCAGTAAGAGAAGTAATATTTCATACAGTTAAAAATAACCTTGAATTCGCTATTCGAAATCTCTATGGGACTCCAGCTTTTGATAGTATGTCAATATTCAATTTGTTTTAAAAGTAAAGTAATTGGAAAATTATGATATATTATTGGGTTTGTGCATTTAAAGGTAAATGTGTCTGGCTTTAGTTCCAGTTTTATCAGAATAGATACTCACCAGAACGTCAGCCGGGTAAGCCCAACCCCCCACTGTGGTGCTCAACCACAGTAGTGCCCTCCCCAGTAAACAGCTCAATCTCACCGTCCCTGGCTGGGATCGATGTGATGCCATGCGAATGCTAGGCGAACAAATCATCACTGTACTAGCCAGAAACTAGAATTTAGCTATTTATGAAAGGCTTACTAAGATCGCCTTTTCTTATCAAATGATCTTTTAGACAAGGTTGTCTGCTCTTCCAGTAATGCTGTACGTACTTTTTCAGGAGCCTTTAATTATAATGATAATGGTTTGTTACCAGTATTGTTGACCCCGTATGACCTAATAATCTGAATATATGTATTCAATGTGATGCTGACAGTTCATCAGCCTTATTGCCAACAGAAGAGCAATTTGTATAAGGGATAAGAAAATTCAGAAATTTGAGCTGATTACTGGTGTTCATCCTAGGCCTATTAACGCAAAGGGCAGAAATGTGAAGTTGAACAGCACACTTCTTTGAGAGGAAAAGCCAGGCATTCAAGCTTAACTTTCAAGGCAGGTGGGAGAGACCAGGTGGTCGCCTTTAGCAATTCATGTTTTTTATGAAAAGGAATAAGATATTCAATGGTTGTTTGGTGTTATGACACATTATTATTATTTTTATTTATCATTATTATTATTATTATGATGATGATGATGATGTTATTATTATTATAATAGTATATTATTATTATTATATTATATTTTTGTTATTACTATAATATTATCACATCATTATATCATAATAATAATAATATTATTTTCATTATTGTATTATAATTATTACTTGCTAAGCTACAACCCTAATTGGAAAAGCAAGATGCAATAAGCCCAGCAGCTCCAACAGGAAAAATAGCCCAGTGAGAAAAGGAAACAAGGAAAGATTAGATATTTTGAGAAGAGTAACATTAACATAAATATCTCCTATATAAAATATGAACACTTGAACAAAGCAAGAGGAAGAGAAACAAGATAGAATAGTGTACCCGAGTGTACCCTCAAGCAAGAGAACTTAGCCATGTGACAGTGGAAGACCATTTTGCAAGATACAGAAATTGTGATGTGCATAGTGTGTCTTCAATCATTTTCTTAGATCGTAGTTCCTTCAAGTCGATGACCTTCATCACTGTCAATAATTTTCCTACCAAGGAAATTCATTCCAAATCCTATTAAATGGTCTATTGACCTTATACTTTCGGAAATGGAAACCCGCAATGATAATAAAGCGTAAATCTACTGCATTTGATCAATCAACTAACCTCGCTAACTACAAAACTAAATAGAAATGTTCATTTCAGACCAATATCAATTGAGAATGCAGTTAAATGTTATACCCAGCTTTATGTATTCAGTCCATAAAGTTGTGTATCTTGCTTTCTACTGATAGGAATTCCAAAGATGCTATTGAGGTCATCGTAGCGGTCAGAACATGTGGTGAAAATTGGTGAAATATTGAGTGGTTGTTCTTAAATTTGTCTTTAAATAGCTGATACAAGAAATGCATTAATAAGCTTCGAAACTGGTATATTTTGTCATAAAAAACGGCGAAAGCAAGTTGGCGAGATTTCCTCCTCCTTCTCCACCTCCGCCTCCACCTCTACCTCCACCTCCACCTCCACCTCCTCCGCCTCCGCGTCCGCCTCCACCTCCACCTCCACCTCCACCTCCTCCGCCTCTGCGTCCGCCTCCACCTCCACCTCCACCTCCACCTCCTCCGCCTCTGCGTCCGCCTCCACCTCCTCCGCCTCTGCGTCCGCCTCCACCTCCTCCGCTAGTGGCTATAAAATCCCTCGATATTTGTGGTCCAGGAAATAAGAGTAAGGAAAAAGATATAGAGAAAAAAAATTGGTGACTGAAGGAAATAATGAAAAAGAAAAATGAGGCACAGAAGGTCACAAGTGGATCTGCCAACTGAACGCTCAGTTTGTGTGGATGTTAATGCAGCCTGGCAGGGGAAGAGGGTCCTGTCGCCCTGGATGGATGGACGGCCAATTTGCTCAGTCCTTTTTTTTTTATTTGTTTCTCTTAATTCTGCGAATTGCGATGGAAATCTATTTCGCCGCTCGTATCTAATAGGGATTCATACATTAAAGAACTCTATTGTCTGTAAAGAATCCTTAAAAACAAGGAAGCAGTTGGAATGAAGGAGCGATTTCACTTATTAGTATTTAAAATTTCTTGTTTTTCTTTTTATCGATTGAAGTTTCACACCTATTTATAAGAGAGTAGTGAATTTAGCCTCCCTTGGAACACTAGCTATTTCTGTAGGGTCTTTGTAGTGTCTTCAACTATTTATAGCTGCACGAGTTTTCACTTGCTTTCTTTCCTTTAGCATACAATCCTTGCTAACCTTTATTTCTAAATATAAATATAGACTTTACTTATGTTTCACTTTTAGATCTTTGTAGATACATCTTTCGCTCAGCCTCGCTGTCTAACCTATTCTTAACTTTATACCTTCACTGTTTTCATAGGATCCAGAATAAGCTATTGATTCCAATGACGTTTCCTCAGGCCAAACTTTCAAAGAAAAAAATCTCTCTCTCTCTCTCTCTCTCTCTCTCTCTCTCTCTCTCTCTCTCTCTCTCTCTCTCTCTTATCTAATAGAATTGATTGATGACAGAAATTGTTATGGTAACATACGAAACAAATAAAGGGCTCTTATGTGACATTTATTGAAATTTCTCAGAATTTAAAGTTGGTTTGGTAAGGACAGGTAGCTTATTGTTCACTTCTTGGGCAAGTTGTGTATACAGCTCCTCTTCCTGTTCCTACGACTGATGTGGGGGTCTGTATATTACTATTATGGACATGTTTTTTCTTATGTCCTAGAGACTGACCATATATAAATATGATCAGCGCCCAAGCCCCATCTCCATATAGCTAGAGCTATGGAGGGCCAGGCAATGGCTACTGATGACTTAGTGCGTAGTAGACCCATAGCTCACAAGGATTGTGATTAATTGATTGATTTGAAGTGCTGGAGCGGGGTGTAGATATCCTAGTACAAGTAAGTACTACAAGAAAAATACCAGAAGAGACGTAAACATTTTTTCAGTTGCCAACTCATTTGCAAAGTGATTGCCTTTTGTCACTATGGGACCAAAGAGCTCGTCTGCGGTTCGTACTACTTCCGCGTTTGGATGTCCATTTCGACGAAACTGTTTACATCCGAGTTACCATCTTCTAACGTCATTGACATTAAAAAAAAATGTACTTGTGACGTCACTTAAGGACTGGGGCTGTGACTGTATACACAAAAACTACTTTCCCATTATATGCATTTATTCTTTATATGAAAGTTGATTTGATAATTGTGATAATTAAACCATTGGCCTACATCTAGTCTTTATTGGTGTAAAGTCCTTAACCAGGTGGAACCTGTAATAACAAATAAGATATAAATATAATTGTATAATAATAATGACCCATAATCAAATAATAATAACCATATTTACATATTTACGAGGAATTCCATAAAAAAGCAGGAATCTCCACAAAATTGGCCGGTTCACACTATCAAAGGACTTCTCTTAGTCCACAAATGCCATCAAAAGGGGGATTCCTATATTCTATGCGTTGTTGAACATGTCTCAGAATGAAAATTTGGTCAGTGCAACTTCTACCTTCTCTAAATCTTGCTTATTCATCTCTCAGCTTTTCATCAATCTTTCTCTCCAGTCTCTTTAGAATCAGCATACTATATATTTTCATAACTGACGTAATGTTATGACTGTAATTATTGCAATCAGTCAGGTCTCCCTTTTTAGCTATTTTCACCAACACTCCTAACTCCCATTCATCAGGTTTTGCCTCTGCATGCCTCATTCTACAAAATAATTTTGTAAGTAGTCTGGGAGGCACTTCATTTTCGGCCAGTATCATCTCGGCAGTTATTCCATCGTATCCAGGGGCTTTCCATCTGTTAAGTTTTTTTTTCAGGATAGCTTTGACACACTGAATTTTTTCATGGGTACATCAAGGTCTTCATCAGCTTCAGGTATATCAATCAAATTATTCCCTTCGTATCTCTTATTCATAACCTTAATAAAGTGGGACCTGCATCCAACGTTGTCTTTCATTGTCGTCTGTTGCTATAACAGAACTATCTCTCTTTTCGATAGGCATATGTTTCTTCTTTTCCCCAGACGAGATTTCATTAATAATTCTCTGAGCAATTCTTACACCATAGCCACTTTCTGAATCCATAGCTTTGTTAGCCTCATCTGCGTTACTGTCTAAATATTCTCCCCAGTCATTCCTGACTTTTCTTTTGACCTTACTGTCAATACTGGAATACTAACCATGCTCTACCTTGTAATTTCCACTACTTCCTGGTAAACTTTCAACTATCAATTTCTGTCTTTGTCTCCTTTTTATAGTATCCCAACAATCTTTTGATATCCGTGGCTTTCTCCTTGTAACTGCATGTCCCAAGACTTCACTACCAACTGACTGATATATGTTTTTAATATCACACAATTCTTCATTAATTGTCTGTTCTCCATCACTTAAGATTTATAAGACTGAAAATCGATTCCTACATTCAATTGCAAATGTTTCTCTGTGCTCTTCTAAAAGACTAGTTGTATCAAACCTAGGTATTCTATCCATCTTTCTGTTGGGTGCTTTCAGTTTTATTACCACTGGAGATTAAAATCTATAATTCTTGTTCATGACTGTAGGCCATCATGCAGGTCCCATTTATTTCTTTGTTAATCTATATTACGATCTAACCTCTGTGTATTGATACCATCGCTGATATGGTTTTGCAGGAGGCCCCTAAGAGATTTATCTATTTTCTCCCACATTGCGATGAACGCCGGTGTACACATTCAATTCTTGCTTTCGGAGGTATCCAAGGAGGCACAGTTAGGATGGAAGTGACCATAACCTTTATGTATGCGTTATTATTATTATTATTATTATTACTTGCTAAGCTACAACCCTAGTTGGAAAAGCAGGATGCTATAACCCCATGGGCTCCAACAGGGAAAATAGCTCAGTGAGGAAAGGAAATAAAGAAAAATAGAATATTTTAAGAAGAGCAACAAGATTAAAATAAATATCTCCTATATAAACTATAAAAACTTCAACAAAACAAGAGGAAGAGAAATAAGATGGAATAGTGTGCTTGAGTGTATCCTCAAGCAAGAGAACTCTAACCCAAGACAGTGGAAGACCATGGTACAGAGACTATGGCACTACCCAAGATTAGAGAACAATGGTTTGATTTTGGAGTGTCCTTCTCCTAGAAGAGCTGCTTACCATAGCTAGAGTCTCTTCTAACCTTACCAAGAGGAAAGTAGCCACTGAACAATTGCAGTGCATTAAGAAGAAATTGTTTTGTAGTCTCAGTATTGTCAAGTGTATGAGGACAGAGGAGAATATGTAAAGAATAGGCCTGACTATTCGGTGTGTTTGTTAAGGCAAAGGGAAAATTAACCGTAACCAGAGAGAAGGATACAATGTACTACTGTCTGGTCAGTCAAAAGACCCGACAGCTCTCTAGCTTTGTTGTTTAGATACTGCAGCTTCTTTAGTAAATATTTAGGTAGGCCTATAGCATTTCAGTAATCCAGTAATTCGATGATCTAGTAATACGCAAGATCAGCAGATTTACAAACACTTGCGTAAGTATTTTAGAGATTACCAGGTAAATATGCATTTTCCGATCATCAAACTAATAGACAGTAGGCTATCACCTAGTTAATCCAAAACATGTTGAGCAATAAAATTTAATGAAAGTAAAGTAGGAAGTAAGTGAAGGTTGTTGTGGCGTAGAATGGATTTGGAAAATATGTAATTTTCATCATAATCCATAAAATATAGCAACGTTTACGAAAGGTGGGGCAAATTTTACAATTGCTGTAATAGAAATGGGGAATGGGGATTCAGTTTTAAGAGAGAGAGAGAGAGAGAGAGAGAGAGAGAGAGAGAGAGAGAGAGAGAGAGAGAGAGAGAGAGAGAGAGAGAGAGAGAGAGAGAGAGAGTAAAAAAAATGGAGAACAAAGCTGCAGATCTTGAAGATCGTAGCCGTTCATGTTTGATTCCTCATTTTTTTTCAGAATTTCTCCACCTATGTTGTGTATTATTATTATTATTATTATTATTGTTATTATTATGTCACATAAATAGAATTGTCCATTCACGTCCTAACAGAATAAAGATGTCTACCTCTTTGTAACTAAGGAGGATTACACAGTAATAGTCATTCCTTATAGTAAGGCTTAACTGCTCAATCACAAATATGTGTTAAGATTATAATTACGTGAACGACGTTATATAGGCTGAATAGTAGATGGAACGAGATTTAAATGCAAAAATAGTTATCGAATTTAGAATATTGTCAGTTTTAAAATGCGATTTCCCGCATTTTTTTCTCTTTAACAAAATGCGATAAACTATTACTACCATAGCGAAAGCCTCTGACCCATTGGCTATATACAAATAGTTGCTAAATTCCTTAATTTTAAAGCTCGCTTTATGTACAGTGTCTTCATTTCCGTTAAATTACAGTTAACGATATTTAGGATTTTGATATTTGATTCCTTAGCCAGCGATTCTTTTACTTTTTGCCTGTGCGCTGTACAGGTTGTAGTTTTTCATGCCAAAGACACGTGCATTCTGCGAACACCTTATTATAGTATATATCACAGTTAAAGCTCAGAAGATATACTAGAATGTTTCACTGTATTTGGCATTTACTTTTTTGTTTGATATAAAAATCCAACCCTCTCTACCTGAATTGTTTGATGTAATTATATTGAAGACAGCATTTTAGGCATTAGAGATTTTACGATTTTGATCGTTCAATAGCTTTGTACACGTATTTTATATGGGCCCCTTTTCCAGGTGTAGCCATGGCCTGCGGCTGAGCATTTGAAGATACTTTGGTCCATTTCCACATTTGTTTTCATTGTCATTGTTGTTATAGGTGTTATTTTCTTTTGTTATTGTTAGCCATGCTCTGAAATAAATGTCATTAATTTCTGCAAGATTCGGGCATTCTATAAAACAGTTTGAAACGTTCGCGTTATTATTTTATATTTTATCATTTCTCTGTGGGCTATATCTTGCGAATAATGTCGATTGTATGTGTCTGGTGTTGTACAATACTTGAAATTTCTGAATAAATACTGTGTGTTAGTTTGTATTAGATAACAATTTCAGGCGTTGTCGTTCTTTGAGAAGCAAAGTAAGCCGTAGTAATTTTGGCCTAATTTTTATTTATAATCCATGATTGTAAAACCTTCGAGACGCTTTTTTCGCTTATAGAAAATGTTGTAGTTTACAGGACTGTCTTGATTTTATTTAAATGACATTTCCATCAGTCAACAGGGTTAGGAATGGATTAATTGATGTTGTAAGGAATTATAAGCAGTATAAGCAGCTTTCTAGATGAGAATAAAATCTCTCTCTCTCTCTCTCTCTCTCTCTCTCTCTCTCTCTCTCTCTCTCTCTCTCTCTCTCAGTATAATCTATTATATATCTCATTCATGATAAAGACGGAAAAATAATTCAAACATCATATCAGAACCATCCAAAACAATCACCACCTTGTTAAATGGCCTTAGGTAATTAGTAATTGAACTGTTGTTGTACTTGTTAAAGTGCTGCGTTTGCCTCAGCCAATCAGGAGTCGTTTCCCCAGTTTTCTTCGATTGAAAAGATTTGGACCTTCGTGATTGGCTGAAAGTCAGTGGGCAGAACTTGTCGGTGATACTCGAAACTGATTTCTTAAGTCGGGACAAACTTTCGCAGTTTAGTCTCTAGTTCCAGTTGGTGAATGTCGGTAGCTTCTTCAACGCGTAGATTTTAATGCGTGACTCTGGGTGACTGAGATTTTCCCGAAAATGGCTTTGGGGAGAAAACTAAGGAATGGGAACATAACTGGTAAGACTGTTTTCTTTTTTCATCTTGAGAGTCGGAAGTTAGTTTTATAAACTTACCGCCCTTCCTTGTTTCGCGTTTAACCTCGGATAGTTTTTACTTCGGTTATTATAATAGCCACTGGTTTTCATTTAGCTTTATATTTTACAGCTTTTATTTCGTTCATTTCTACCGCCACCGCTTTTAATTTCGCATTAGACTTTACTAATAAATTATTGGCAATGTTGGCAGTCATCTTTAGTTTTAAACTGTTTAGGAACATTTAGTGTTTGCAGAGTTTAGTCTAGTTGTGGAAATACATAGTTCCCCTTAAAAGAGTATTGGTGTTACTTGATATTCCACCCCATGAGGAGGTGCTCCAACAGACCATACTTTACTGATCTTGTTTCTACGTACAGGTGTAGAAAGAACTAGTGAATTGTCATCCATGATGGTAACATCTTGTAAGTCTTCTGCTAAGGGGAAAGGATGTCAAAAATTTTCTAAAGGTAGCTGGACTGATGCGGCAATTCTTGTAGCTCTAGAACCGTAACTTTTTTAACAACGTGGCTCTTGTAATTTATAGCCGTCCATTTCCGATCTGGTTGATATACCATGGGCAGGTTGCTGAAGGTTTGAAACGGCAGCTTTAAGTATGCAGGTTTTCCAGTCTTTAGTGTTACGTATGTTAGAACAGATTTTAAACTACTTAATTTTGACAAGTAACCAGTGTAGATTTGAGGGAGGGTGATTCGTTCACGACGAGCGACACCTTTGATTAATCTTGCCGATCCAATGAAATTCTTTTGCACTTTTAAGCTGGTAATTTGGCAAGTCATAAGGAGTTAGTCCAATCTATGAAAATTATTTTAAGATTCTATTTATTTGAAGGTAACTATGGGATTGAACTAGCGGTTGCGTTAGTTTTATTGTTGGTGATTATTTTCGGCGGTAAAATTTTGTTTTAATTTTTTTTGTCTTAGCGAAGGTTATGTTTAAGCACGAACACTTAGATTTAATGCATCTTATAAAGTAATATCCCTTCCTGACGTACTGCTTTCAGCAAAATAATAGTAAATTTGATTACCGCTTTACCACTTTCTTTACGAACTTTCATATGAGCGTTCCGTTTGCATAACTGGTCCGAGCTGACGTGTGGAAACTGTCACAGTAGCGAGTCTGTCAACAATTGGTTAACTGAAGTTCAACTGAGAATGATGGAAATTAAAATCTCGAACCTAAAATTGAAACGGTTCCAATCCTAAGGTTTCATGCAGTTAAGTGGTATTGCTCTTAATGTACACCATTGAAATGAATTGCATTATTTTATAATTGCGATATTTTCGAGACTACTCGAGGGCTTACGCGTGACCTGTCAAGTTTTTTTTTTTTTTTTCAAGTTGGTAAAGGCTTTATTTATCCCCCATAGGGTTGGCTCATTGTCGAAGATTTTGTCAATCCTGCGGAGCTTACTCTAAAAGTGCCTTATCGGTACATTTGTTTCTTCCTAATTGTCTCGTCTTTAATGACTTCATTTTCTAATAGAATTTAATCTTGCAGTTTTAGTAGTGTTGGGTATCTCGGTGAAATGGATTTTAGGTAGATTGTTTGCTTTCGTACTTGGGACAGCGGTTGTTAGTCCTTGTATGATTTTAAGTGTTAGTGCTTATATTATTGTAAACTATAGGTTGAATTGTACTAATTTCAGAGGCTAATGTCTATTGTCAGTGTATTTGAGTAATTACCTTATAAATATATACTCATTATAGTATAATTATAGTACAATTGTAGTATAAGGAATTTGTAGAAGGTAAATGAATGCTTTTAGTCCGCCTGTTCCGGTTAATATCTTCCTTCGGTATGCCAATGGCTGCAAAGGATGGTTTCAATTACGCTGCAAATCTGACTTTTCCCAATGAACACAGAAAATTTTTATTTTTTGCCATGGAAGTGTTCAGTTCAACTGTTAAAGTACCTTAATTGAAAAGTATTATTCAGAGTATGAATGATAATTTAAGTTTTTCTCCAGATTTTCATAGGGTCAAGGGTGAAGCCATGAAGTTGCTTGGCATTAAAGGTAATGGTATTCTCAAATATTTTAGTCAGTGTGGTTTACAACTGGCTTTATGGTAAAAGCTGCTGGGTCATTATGTTCGTTAATGTTATATTCCAGTGGGAAATGGTAAGAATTTTATGCCGCTACAGGAAGAGCAGGATTTTAGAGACGGTTATGAGAAATTTCTATCTTATTTGTTTACTTGTTTTGGGTTTAAATCCAACCCTCCACTGAAGTCGAGTGAACTACTTCTCGGGCGGGTCCATATTAATCATCTAACGAAACATTTTCATTATAACTTATACAATTCTTTGATTGTAGCATCTTCCAAATCATATGATCTTGTGAAAAGTAATGTCTTTAGTTATTTCTTAAATTCAATTGCTCCCTTTAGGTCCTTCATTTCAGTTGGCAGTTTATTATAATGTCTAGGCGCACAGTAGCTAAAAGCCCTTTATCCAAATTTACTATTTGTTCTTGGTTCAGATAGCATATGTTTGTCACTCATGTGTCTTGTGTTAACATTTGTTCCTAGTTCTAGTTTATGCAGGCATTCTTTTTGATATTTTGGTTCATTTTGGTTCAGTATCTTGAACGTTAGTAAGAGTAGCTTGTATTCAATTCTCGCTTTTACCGGTAGCCAGTGTAACTTAATTAGTGCAGGGGTAATTCTTTCCCTATTGTGTAGTCCTTTTATTAATCTGGCGGCTCTGTTTTGTACTCTGAATTTTCTTCAGCTGATAATTTGGTAAGCCATAGAACAATGAGTTGCAGTAATCAATTCTTGAAAATATGTGGTGATAAATGAGTATGGCCATAGATTTTTCATCTTAGTACTTACTAATAAATGCTATGTTTCTAATATGATAGTTACAATTTCTTACCATGTTATTTATATGTTCGTTCATTGTCAGTCTATCATCCATGATTACTCAAAGATTCCTGACAGATTTCTTTAGGTCAATGATCGATTGACCTATTTCAATTCTTTGGAAGCATTCGATTCTTTTTATATCTTTTTCATTTCCAAAAATAATACATTCACTTTTGTCTTCATTGAGCTTGAGCTTTTTTGTTAACATCCAAGCCTTAATGTCATTCATTATTTCATGTATCTTTCTTTTAGCTTCATCAACTGATTCTATTGGGAAATAGAATTGTGTATCATCAGCGTATATTTTAAACTTAACTCTGTGAGTTTCAAGTATATTTGCCAGTTCAATCGTGTAAATTTCAAACAGGAGAGGACCTAATACACTGCCTTGAAGCACCCCTTTGGTTAGTTTTCTTGTCTCAGATTCAACATTTGATATTACTATAACTTTGCGCTTCTCAAGATAACTCACAAACCAGTCGTGTGCTCGTTCTACGATGCCCACAGCTTTAAGGTCTTCCATCAGATATGTATGTTCTACAGTATCAAATGCTGCACTTAGATCAAGCATTACAAGAATGCAACACTTGCCATTTGTTATAATTTCTGTTATGTCATTTTTTATCGCTAATATTATTGTTTCTGTGGAGTAATTTTCTCTGTATGCAGATTGATCATCAGGTATGACATTAGATTTTTTCAGATATTTCCAGGTTTGTTCGTGTTCAGCAGTTTCAATAATTTTCGAAAAATATGACAGATTTGATATTGGCCTATATGAACTTAAATTGTCTGCATCACCTTTTCCTTTATACACAGGCTTGATACACGCAACTTTTTCACAATCAGGGAAAACTGCCTGTGTTACTCATATTTACCATGTTTCGGTAGGTCTCTTGTAGTCTGGTGAAATTTTCTGCATCTTTTACATCATTAATTGGAAATGGATCATTTCCGCAGTAGGTTTTTTTTTTTTTTTTACTTTATTATTCTCGTATAATCACTCTGACTTAACTCTTTGAATACCCTTAGCTTATTTACACCTGTTACTGATGTATTCCTTTGCTCTGTTGTGCTGATGTTGTGAAAACTGGAGCAGATTTGATTTATTCCTCAAAATAATTAATAAAACCATTTGCTAGGCATTTAGGATCATTAGTTATATCGGGCAACACTATTTCTGTCTTTAGACCTAATAGTTTCTTTAGGTTCTTATGTATTTTCCTTGGGTCATTTTCATTGCACACTTTTTTATAATAGGCCTTTTTTTTAACTAAGATAAGGTAATTGTAGCGATTTCTCGCTGCTTTGTAATGTTGCCAGTTTTCATTATTTTTTTCTTTTCCATTTATCCTCCAGTTTTCTTTTTTTTCTCTTCGTGTAATTCATTATCAAACCAGTTCGATTTTTCTTTAGTTGTGATTATTTTTGTTATTTCCGGGCACCTATTATTATAATTAGTTGCAAGTATAGTTTTACTTCTATCAGTAATGCAGTTTATACAGGATTGTCCCTCTACAAGGGTGTGATTCTCTTCACAGTTACAGACTGGTGTTATCCTTTTTATATCCTCTAGGCTTTGTTCAATGAACTCTTTTGAATCAAAGTTAGTCTTAATTCTGTATGTGATTTCCTTCTGTATTGCATTATTAACTTATGCATTGGGGATATAGAGCAGTCAGGTTCAATCTCCATATTTAGTATGATGTTGTTTTTGTTTACTATAACTAGATCTAGTATATGATTAGACTGGGCTGTTGGTTCAGACACTGTTTTCGAGGTCGTGGTTGTCAATCAATTCTCTAAATTCATTGACATATGGGTCTACTCTGTTATCGAGATGTAGGTTGAAATCACCACATATAACTACATTTCGATTGTCATTCAATGTTTCTAGTAAGTTATTAAATTCATCTAGAAACATTCTTTTGCTTTTGCACGGTGGTCTATAGAGTATAACTATTTGTAGATTTACATTTCGAGATAAAATTTTAATATTCATATATTCAAACGAATTAACCGAGATGATTTCTTACTGTAACTTTGTATGATTTCTTTATTAAGATTCCAATGCCACCACCTCTTTTGTTTTCTCTTGGTTCATGATAAAAGTTATAAGATTTAGGTGTCATTTCATTTATTTTCGATCTGTCACTCACATTACCACTCAGCCAAGTTTCAGTTAATAAGCAAATATCCACATCTTGATCACTTACGACTTCCTTAATGATATGAGTTTTGTTGCCAATGGATTGTATATTTATTAGATTACATATTTTCTTAATCGAAGCCATGGTCAGTATTGTTTCTGGCTCTTATTATTTCTTGCTTATAAACTTCACAGTTTACTTTGTCATAGGATTTGTTCTGTGTCATCATAGTTCTTTCTCATACAATTTATGCATTTAACTTCAACAACATTGCAATGACCTGCTTTATGTTCTCTCGCGCACTTGGGGCACGACTGTTTATTCTTGCAATTTGCTGCACTATGCCCAAATTCCTGGCATTTGTAACACTGGTAGGGCATGTAATGATCGTAAACATTACATATTCTATATGTGGTACTAAGTTTATCTCCATTTTCATAGATTGCTTTACGTATCTTAGGTGTACATTTTATAATAGTGTTTGTTTATCCATTCTTGAATTTTCTTGCATTATGATAAGTCAGATCATCGTTTTCTACAATGTGTATTTAGCCACTGGTTCTTAAGCTTCAGACTTTGAATAATATCATCATCATCTTCTGGTACATTAGTGAGTTTTATCTTCGGTTTAAGTTTTCCTTTTTCAGTAACAGTGATTTTGTTTACATTACCTTGTTCCAATTCTGATTTTGCCTGCTCCAGGTTCTGTTTATCTGCAAATTTTATGATCAGGTGGCCATCTTTTGTTTCAGCAGTACTTTCAACTTGGGCTTTTAATTTGGTCATAATTGTGTTCTTATTATTAACTGCTGACACCTCATCAGTTGATTTTACAATCAATGTTTTCTTTGATTTCAGCTTTTCAGCATATGTGCCAGTTAGATGCTTCCTATCTATGTCATCTTCATTCCTATTTTCATTTTTTAATTCTTTCATTTCATTTCTTAATTCATGCATCTCATCTCTTGTTTCTTGCAATTTATTTCTCATTTCTGTCATGCTATCCTTCATTTCTTCTATTTTATTCTTCAAGACCTGAACCAAATGATGGGACATTACGACTTCTTCATCCAATACTTTTCTTTGTATGTTTGCTGCATCCTCATTGAACTTATCAGTGCAATTTCTACATATGTAATAAATATGTTCGTTACTCAATAGTCTTCTGCCAGCTTGTGATAAATTTTCTATTAATCCAGAACATTCGTTTTCAATATGATACCATTTTTGACATCTATTACAACAAATTCCCTCATTGGCAACGACAGTCTTGCAGTGCTCACATAGTCAGTGTCATCAGATTCCACGGTGGCCAACGATCCATTCGCTGATTCATCATTTCTTCCACAGGCGCCTTCCTCCATGTTGTCACTATCATATACTGGTGTATTCTTCATTATCTGTAGAAATTCATTTGTTTCATCTTCAACTGATTTTCCTGTTTGTCTTTTCATGAGGTTTCCTTCTAATTTTCTTAATGGCTCCTAACATTTTCGTAGTTTACACTATATCTAAGTCCAAATGGGTCGGGAAAACCATAATTGGTAACTCTTACCTGTGTCCTAGTTGTAATCAACTATTAATATGTAATTTTGCACTATTTAGTATTCCAATGACGCTGATTCCAGTTTACATAACTTAATGATGTCGGAAATTATTAACTTAACGATTTTCACTTTTAACTTGCCACTATTGTTAAATTTCAACATTAACTTGCCACTATTGTTAAATTTCAACAGAGCACTTCTTCAGCACGTCCTCACTTCACTATCTGTTCAAGGTGGACTCTTCCGTTAGGATTAAACCTGTGGAAAAGGAGCTTCATAGTTTGTGTAGAAGAGAAAATTTAAAAATTTTATCCTCATGAAGGTAACAGAGAATGGTGTAAAAACTCGTGTTTCATAATTCTAATTTTGAGAAAATTGGTTAAACCCAAATCTCCCCAGAAAAGCCTAATGGAGTTTATTCCTCAAAAGAAGTTAGAAAATGAGGTTAATTGTTACTTTTGCAGTCAATCCTGTTGGGTTACCAGTTTGACCTCTTGCAAGAAATTTTGACGAGCGTAGAGTATGGAACTAGATCATTTTGTCTGGAGTTAATGGGATACCGGTTAGTGAGGAGTATAATTTGGCCTATGAAAAATATCATACAGAAATTTTTAATTTCCTTTAAAAAATAAGCATTGTTGCTCTGCATTGAAAGGATATCAAATAAGTTTCTTCAAACTTAAAAATATCTCCAGCAGTAGCCGGAAGTGTATGAGAAGCTAGAAAGTACGGGCATCTCGGGAAAAAATGTAGAGGTATTAGGTATCATAGAGCAAGTTGTAAGGAGAGTACTGGGTCAGATATTTATTCCCCATCGGCCTGTTATAAAGATGGAAGAGTTGTCCACTACAAAAATAAGGCCTGTTTAATTGTTCTCAAGGTCAGAAAAGCTCCTTAGCTTAATGAAGCTGCTTTTCTAGGCAGTGGCCTGATGTTCATCTTTGATCTATTTTTGAACCGATCCTTATCTGTGCTGACATAATGAAGGCTTTCTTTCAAATTACTCATGAGGACAGGAAGGTTTTTTTTTTTTTTTTTTTTTTTTTTTTTTTTTTGGTGGTGGAAAAAATAATGCTAAATGTTAAATGTCCCTTATAGGTATACCATATTTTTTGGTTTTGTCCCCCTTTCATCTTTAATTATATTGTTCAGCACCATCTAATGATGAACTCCCATATTGAGGTATCCACTTTAATCAAATTTTATGCTGATAATTTGATCTTTAAAACCAACAATGTTAATGAGCTTTGTCATAGGGTTGATATAAATAAGGTTGATCTCTGGAAGTTTACCATTAAGGGAATGGTCTTCTAATAGATCTGTTCTCACCTTAGAGGAAGAAAAAATGTTGACCAGAGGTTTGTGGTGGGGTATTTTATAGTAAGGAAGAGGATCTTGTATCTTGTAGGCTACGTGTGGATTCTAACTGTCGCTGTATCTTGTACTGTAGGCTACTTGTGGATTCTAACAGTCACTATATCTTATAGGCTACCTGTGGATTCTAACTGCGTCGCTATATCTTGTAGGCTACGTGTGGATTCTAACTGCGTCGCTATATCTTGTAGGCTACGTGTGGATTCTAACTGCGTCGCTATATCTTGTAGGCTACGTGTGGATTCTAACTGCGTCGCTATATCTTGTAGGCTACGTGTGGATTCTAACTGCGTCGCTATATCTTGTAGGCTACGTGTGGATTCTAACTGCGTCCCTATATCTTGTAGGCTACGTGTGGATTCTAACTGCGTCCCTATATCTTGTAGGCTACGTGTGGATTCTAACTGCGTCCCTATATCTTGTAGGCTACGTGTGGATTCTAACTGCGTCGCTATATCTTGTAGGCTACGTGTGGATTTTAACTGCGTTGCTATATCTTGTAGGGTATATGTGGATTTTAACTGCGTCATCTTGTAGGCTAAGTGTGAATTTTAACTGCGTCGTTGTATCTTGTAGGCTACGTGTGGATTTTAACTGAGTCGCTGTATCTTGTAGGCTACATGTGGATTAACTGCATCGCGGTATCTTGTAGGTTACGTGTGGATTTTAACTGCGTCTCTATAATATCTTGTAGGAAAAGTGTGGATTTTAACTGCGTCGCTATATCTCATAGGCTACGTGTGGATTTTAACTGCGTTGCTATATTATCTTGTAGGCTACGTGGATTTTAACTGCGTCGCTATAATATCTTGAAGGCTACGAGGGAATTTCAAGTCGCTATACAGTAGTATAGTCTAGACTAAGTGTGAATTTTGTATCGCTCTAATAGTGTAGGCTACATGTATATTTTAACTGCGGCACAATATCTTTTAGGCTGTGGGGCTTTTAAATGCGTTGCAATATTGTAACATCTTGTGGTCTGTGTGGATCTTAACTGTGTCAGTATCTTTTTTGCTAAATGTGGATTTTAGATAAATTGCAATAACATCTTTTATGCCAAAAGTGGAATTTATAGGATCTTGCTTTTCCAACTAGGGTTGTAGCCTTGCTTATAAAAACTATGAAAATAGGTTAAGCAGATAACTGAAAAGATAAAAGGCAGAACAGATGCAAAGTGCGGGAGTAATAGTATAGAAGTGTAAATATATTGGTAATAGGTTGAAATAAGTTTCGGGGAAAGGGTCCTGAAAAAAACTTTAGGAAAAGAATTTTGTAGAGGGAACTATTGAAGAAAATAGGAAACTATTGAGATTCAGAGAAGGAAATGGGCTACAGTTTTAGATCAAATATATGCGGAGAAGTTAATCCTTGTAATAAAGGAAAGGTTAAACATGCTTAAAATTGTGAATTTAAGGAGAAAATTCAGGTGCAAGTAATATAATAAATTACATATAATTTGGTCATAAGAATAAAACAAGCTATAGAATTGGATTTGTTGCAAAATCTTAGAGCTGGTGGTATACAAAGTTGGGTCATAAATTAGGTTTAAAAATAACAATTTTACCTAAAGTTGTTTTAAAACATTAGTTAATTACCACATTTCAAAGGTAAAATGGGATATTAAAAATTTTCAACGACTTTGTTACAAGAAGTCTCTCTTGCACTATTTGAGACTATGGCCAGAAGCTTTTCGCATAAATGTCTAGAGGCTTAATAATTTTTTAGAGCAAGCAGTTAGGAACCAGGAATCCAACTCCTAGGTTGGTTAGTTCTATAATAACTTAGGAAGGAATTTGTCTTATACAAATTTGTCACATTCTGAAATTTATCTTGAGTAACTGTGGATCAGTGGTCGTGCTTAACACATCGTGAAAAGGTTAGGGCTTATAGCGACATTTTAAATTTATTTGGTAAAGCTTGTCTGAAAGATAGGGATTATAAGCCTAAACTTTGTTTGATTTATATTATGGTTGACTAATCTTTCATATGGTTTGACAACAATAATTTAGAATTTCTGTAGTAGCACTGAAAGGTACTGCAGTTGGGTCTTGTGTAGTGGATTATAAAATCAGTTAAACATGAAGCTGTAAAACGGTGGCATTGGGCTATTGAATCCCATAACTTATGAAAGTTTGACCATAGTTTTCAGCATTTTCCTAGTTTAAATTTCAGTAATTTTAAATTATGTATGGGATCATGAACGGGGAGGACAGAGAAGATCTTAGCAATGATCAATGAAAATTTTAGTGGTGTTAACTCTTCTTAAAACACTACGAAGGTTCAAACAAGACTACTTAATTTTGTTTATCAGCAGCCAAGGTGACGAGGTTAGAGTAAGAGAAACTGGTAATTTAGAGGAGTGGAAGTTAGTAAAAGGAAAATTTTGTTGGGATTGCAAGTGATGTATGTGGCAAGAAGGTTGTTGGAGGCAGCATGAGGAAGGGAAGTGAATGGTGGAATGAAGGAGTGAAGGTAAAAGTGGAAGAGAAAGAGGGCTTTTGAAGAATGGCTGCAGAGTAATAGTATAGAGAAGTATGAAAAATAGAGAAAAATGTGGAAGTAAAGCGCAAGGTACGTGAGGCAAAGAGGGCAGCTGACCTGAGGTGGGGTCAGGGATTGGGTCAGTCATATGAAGAGAATAAGTAGTAGTTTTGGAAAGAAGTGAAGAGAGTAAGGAAGGCTGGCGCAAGAATTGAAGAGACAGTGAAAGATGGAAATGGAAGGTTGTTAAAAGGAGAGGAGGCAAGGAAAAGGTGGGCGGAATATTTTGAAAGTTTGCTGAATGTTGAGGATAATAGGGAGGCAGATATAATTGCTGTTCCAGGTGTCGAGGTGCCAGTGATGGGAGATGAGAATGAGAGATTACAATAGATGAAGTGAGGAGAGCACTAGATGAAACGAGAGTAGGAAAAGCATCTGGTATGGAGGGTGTGAAAGCTGAGATGTTGAAGGAAGTGTGTGTGACTGTACTTGAATGGTTGGTGAGATTGTTTACTGTGTTTTGTGTTGTCAATGGTACCAGTAGATTGGGTTTGTGTATGTATTGTACCACTATATAAGGGTAAGGGAGATGTGCATGAGTGTTGTAATTCAAGAGATATTAGTTTGTTGAGTGTAGTTGGAAAAGTGTATGGTAGAGTATTGATTAATAGGATTAAGGATAAAACAGAGAATGCAATCTTGGAAGTACAGGGTGGTTTTAGAAGAGGTAGGGGTTGTATGAATCAGATTTTTACAGTTAGGCAGATATGAGAGAAATATTTAGCAAAAGGTGAGGAGGTGTATGTTGCGTTTATGGATCTGGAGAAAGCATATGATAGTTGATAGGGAAGCAATGTGGAATGTGATGAGGTTATATGGAGTCGGTGGAAGGTTGTTGCAAGCAGTGAAAAGTTTCTACAAAGGTAGTAAAGCATGTGTTAGAATAGGAAATGAAGTGAGTGATTGGTTTCCGGTGAGAGTGGGGCTGAGACAGGGATGTGTGATGTCGCCGTGGTTGTTTAACTTGTATGTTGGAGTGGTGAGAGAGGTGAATGCTAGGGTGCTTGGACGAGGATTAAAACTGGTAAGCGAGAATGACCATGAATGGGAGGTAAATCAGTTGTTTGCGGATGATACTGTACTGGTAGCAGACACAGAAGAGAAGTTTGACCGACTAGTGACAGAATTTGGAAAGGTGTGTGAGAGAAGGAATTTGAGAGTTAATGTGGGTAAGAGTAAGGTTATGAGATGTACGAGAAGGGAAGGTGGTGCAAGGTTGAATGTCATGTTGAATGGAGAGTTACTTAAGGAGGTGGATCAGTTTAAGTACTTGGGGTCTATTGTTGCAGCAAATGGTGGAGTGGAAGCAGATGTACGTCAGAGAGTGAATGAAGGTTGCAAAGTTTTGGGGGGCAGTTAAGGGAGTAGTAAAAAATAGAGGGTTGGGCATGAATGTAAAGAGAGTTCTATATGAGAAAGTGATTGTACCAACTGTTATGTATGGATCGGAGAGACAGAAATTGAATGTTTGAGATGAAGTGTCTAAGGAGTATGGCTGGTGTATCTCGAGTAGATAGGGTTAGGAACGAAGTGGTGAGGGAGAGAACGGGTGTAAGAAATGAGTTAGCGGCTAGAGTGGATATGAATGTGTTGAGGGGGTTTGGCCATGTTGAGAGAATGGAAAATGGTTGTCTGCTAAAGAAGGTGATGAATGCAAGAGTTGATGGGAGAAGTACAAGAGGAAGGTCAAGGTTTGGGTGGATGGATGGTGTGAAGAAAGCTCTGGGTGATAAGAGGATAGATGTGAGAGAGGCAAGAGAGCGTGCTAGAAATAGGAATGAATGGCGAGTGATTGTGACGCAGTTCCAGTAGGCCCTGCTGCTTCCTCCGGTGCCTTAGATGACCGCGGAGGTAGCAGCAGTAGGGGAGTCAGCATTATGAAGCTTCATCTGTGGTGGAAATGTGGGAGGTTGGGCTGTGGCACCCTAGTAGTACCAGCTGAACTCGGTTGAGTCCCTGATTAGGCTGAAGGAACATGGAGAGTAGAGGTCCCCTTTTTGTTTTTTCATTGTTGGTGTCGGCTACCCCCCAAAATTGGGGGAAGTGCCTTGGTATATGGATGGATGGATCAGCGAAGGTCCTCTCTCACTTAACATCCCATATGAAAAAAAGCACTTAAAGGTATTTAGTTTTAACAATTATTGAATCCTGTGCTGGAGAGATTGCGCCAAAGTTTTGTCGTGCAGCTGTGTATAAGTCAGTCAGGTGGTTTCCTGGAAATATTAAAGAGGTGGATTAAGCTTTATGTTCAAGTGTGTTAAGGGGATAACCATCGTCATTTTATGGCTCAATTTCTTTGCCGTGGTATTTATATACAATTGTGCCCCCTTCCAGGAAAGTAAAGAACTGATATTTTGACCTACAGTAGGGTACTTGTAACTGGCATGCGTTGTTTTATAAACCTGTTACAATTAAAGTTGTGTAAGTACATGTATACGTATATTTTTTTTATCTACAAGGCTCATTTTTTTTTTCAGTGATCAAACTTAAAATTCAATCCAATTTGCCTAGTCTATTTTTCTACTGTATTTTCTTACAGATGGAGCAGAAAGTTGAACTTTTGAAAAAAGCATGAACTGCAGGAGTAGTTTCTTCAATCGAGATGAGTTGGACCTTTGTGATATGCTGGTCAGTGGAGGTGTTAATAGTAAAACTCAAGAGACAAATTCTTGCAGTCGGCTATTCGTCTTGGTTGAATGTCTGAATTATCTCCATTACTGTACCAAGATTTTGTGCTGGTGACCCTTTCCTTAAAATGGAATTGGAGAGAGTGACACTATGGAAAGGAAGTTGAATGGGTAAGGTATTTATGGATTTTTTTTAATGTGTATCTTGTGTATAGGCTTTTCCCTACCAAGACCTAGGAATACATAGGATCCCCAAGGTTACTTGTTAATTTTCTACTTGACAGTTGCCTTAAGAAGGGCTTCATATTTTAGTGAATCCTCAGGTCTTTCATGATTCAATTACTTTGGTTATATTAATACTGTACTTCAGGGATCTGCTTTCCAGTTCTAAAGTTGATATTGCACTCTTGATTATGGCATCTGCTGCAGGTAAATCTCACAAATGAGTCTCCAAAAACTTTCTCTTCCATTTCTTCCTGTCAGTGTATTTTAGGAACTGTAAGCTTGAAAGTCAAATATGTACACTGGGAAAACCTCTTGCCTTTTATTTTTATTTTTTTTTACTTGGAAATCTGTACACAAACAGGCAGTTACAGTACCAAAGTCAAATTGTGGAACATCTGATTGCAGAACAGATTTCTGGTTTAGTAGCAGCAAGTTTACCCTCTTTCCCTCTTGCACTTGTGTAATCCAATCAACAGGCTGCATGAACATTTGGCCAGAAAAAAGTGATTTTGACAAAGGAAAAAGTCTATTTTTGGGTGAGGGACCTGTGTCGCCCAGTGAAATGCTTTTTATAGCACCATTTCTAAGGTATAAATACTGCTAGATATACCTGAGAAAAAGTTGCATGGAATGCCAGGAATAGACCCAGCTCACTCACCCATATAGGGTGTGTATAGAAACTGGGGTATGGTAGAACCACTACCAGAGGTCCCTTACCAATTAGTCTTCTCCTTTCCTTGCTGGCTTGATGGAATCTGTCACATCCCTTTTAAGAACAATATATTGCCCCCACTGGTAAATTGATCTAAGTGATGTGATAAGGTTCCTTGACCTCCAAAACATAGGTTTAGAAACTCAAATTAAATTTGATGAATAATAAAACTAAAATTATTCAATGGCTGTACCTTATTTTTATATTGGTGCCATTTTGGATAATTTCCCGCAAGTATATTTTGGCGTATTTTTTATCTTGTGTTTAGGGGAGGGTTCTGGACATCTCATTCAAGTGAAAATTTTATGGTTTAGCCACAATTTGACTGGAATAATGATCAAAAGAATAACACTGGATCTTGGTCCGCAAACTTATCAAGGGGTTACAAAGGTTTAAAAGTCCACTAAATTGAGAATATCTAAAGTAGTTCAAAAGAAAAAGGGTTTAATACCTTAGGAACTCATCCATATAATTTTTTTTATTTTACTGAATAAAAACTGTTCTGGAGAGAGTGCCAAGTTATCGTAAGTCTGTTTGGTGCAGTGCAGGTGTACAGCGATGTAGATATTCAGAGGTAGATTAAAAATAGAATTAAATTTAAGGGGAGAGGGAAGATCTTACCCAGTGGTTCTTGTATACTATACTGGGTTCCCGGACAAAGAAATAGCATCATGCTTTCGAGATGGTAATCTTAATAGCCTACAGCATTAGAATCTTAGTAATTTAGATTTTAGACTAGTACATATACAAATGTGTGTGCATATATTTGTGTAAATATTTATGTACTGCACGTAAAGTTTGTATTTGTACAGTATATTTGTGCAAGTGTGTATATAAGTTCAACCCAATTTGGCTAAATCTTTTTTTTTTTCCCTTGCAGATGGAATATGAAGTTGAAGCTTTGATTTTATATCAAAGTTTCAACTGTTAAAGGTGAAGAATTGCAGTTTACTGTCTTCTGGGGAAAATTAGGACATGACTAGTGGCATCTTAATGAATTTAGAACCTGGCCAAACTGCTGAACCGCAAGGTAAGAAAGTAAAGATTTGAATGGTAGCATACACTGCCAAGAGTTTTGAATTTCAAATAGTTTAATATAAACTAAATTTTCTAATTTAAAATTTTAGTTTTAAGCTAAATTTTACCTTATATGGTGTGTGGTCAATAGTTTTATTAGCTTTTTAGGGGGGCAGACCCATTCCAGAAAGTTATTGTACTTGGAGGTAGTGTGGAGAATAAATTTTGGTAGCTGAATAAAGTCTATAAAAAAAAAAAAAAAAAAAAAAAAACTAAGATTATGTACAGAAAACTGTACTACAGCAAAAAATTGGGTTCATTTATGAAGGAGAGTTAATTGTCAATTGACTTTTTAATCAAGCAGCATTGTAGGATTGTGATGGATTATATGATTGATTTATCAAATATTTGAACTAGCTAAATGATCGAAAAATGTAAGCCTTGTGTAGCCAAGGCATGAAGGTTTTATGTCTAGCCATTTTAGACTAGCAAGACGACAGAGGGTGAACCAATGATGGTTTTATTTTTGCTTCTAATGTTCTTGGGTACAGCAATGGCCCTTGTAATAGATTTATGTAGCATGCCCGCTACCAATTTTTTATAGGATGGCACTTTATGTGAAAGCAAATGTTGGCAGCAAACCATGCAGTTTTATGAGTAAATTTTATAGAAGATTAATATGAATACTGTACTTTTAATTGGGTCACTAAAAACTTTAGCCAGGTTTTTTACAACTTTGCAGGTACATTTCAGAGCATAAAGATGAAAATTATTGGAGCGGATGGAACAAATTGAAGTTACAATGGCTCCATGCCCTGTAATCTTTGCCCAGCCTTTGTACCAGATGCGGCCACACTCCTTGTCGTTGGGAGCACAATCAGTTTCACGCCTCCTTCTCCCAATGTTCTACATCGACACTTTGATTCTCACACTTGTGATGATTTTATATACTCTCACTTGTTGTCTTCCCTAGGGTGAGTTCTTCAGGAGGTCTGTTTTGACGTAGATTTTCTAATGGAGACAGGAATGCCAGTGATTCTTTAAATTTCTGTATTTTTTTAATTGGTACAGAGAAAACTAATGATGCATAATAAGGTATTTTGAAAATAAATTATGGTTTAGGTCTGAGATGTTGGTTAGTGTAAGAAGTTGTATTTAGCCAAGGTGGCTAGTTAGCGAGTAACCAGTGTGGCCACACAAACGTCCCACCTCTTGACATGCTGATTGCTGCCTGTCAGCTGGCTGAGATCCGGGATGATAGGTTCGTAGGTTTAAAACTAACCTTTCGTAAGTAAAGATTGTTCATTGCAATAGGTTAATAATTTAGCTTAAGCCAAATGGTCACTTAATTAGTGAAAGTGGGCATGCAATTTATGCAAGTTAAGCAGATATATTTATGACCACCACAGTGAGTTGAAATAGGTTACTGTAATGTAGAATGGCTATTGAATGATTACTGTAGGATTTGGATTGTAAATATTTATTAATGTAGAAATTTATTTGGGATTTGTGGCTAAAACTTAAAATTTTCCAGCGAATTGGGTAAAGGTTGGGTTTCCTTACTCAGTGCAAATCAGTATGTGTACTCTACTGTATATGGGCAAGTACTGGGTTTGCCCTATATGAATCAAGTTAAGGTTGGATTTTCCTTGTCAGTGACATGGGTAGTTTTATGCATTGAAGATGGGATAAGGTAGATTTCTCTTTGTCACTGGGTTAGGTTGAGATTAAACTTTTATCTGAAGTTGCATTTGCATTATCATCTGAGAAGTTGCATTTGCATTATAGGTAAATAGGTAAAGGTAAATTTGCCATATCAGTCAACATATGGTTGGAATTACCTTGTTCATTAGGGTAAGTTTGGATTTACTTTGTCAACGAATATCTGGCAGTGGACTTTCTTCAATCCTTTCTGTAAAAGAAATTTAATGTATCGGATAAGATTGGATTTGCCCATTGCTTAATTTAGGGTACGGTTCAATTTGCTCTGCAGTGAATCATGGTAAAGTTAGATTTGCTTGTGAAGGAAATAGGGTAAGGTAAGACCCAACTCAGTCAATGAAATAGGGTAACACTACTAGTCAATGAAATAGGGTAACACTACTAGTCAATGAATCAGGGTAGTATTAGACTTGTGTTCAATGAATTTTGACAACACTGTTTCTGGATAAAAGTTCCACCCAATTTTGTTGATAATACTCAATTTCTTTGCAGATGGAACATGGAAGTTGCTTTGATAAGATAAATGCTCTTAAGGTTGAAGAATTGCAGTTTACAGTCTCTGAGGAGTATTAGGACATGACTCGTGACATCTTTTGAGGAACACTTAAAACCTGGGCATATAGCTGAACCCAATGGTAAAAAAGTAAAGATTTGAATTGTAGCCTACATTCTCTAAAGTGTTTTGATTTTCAAATAGTGTATAATGCTAAAAAAAATCCAATTTGTAGTTTACACTACATTTTACCTTCCCAATGGTGTAAAGTCAATTTTGATATTTGCTCTTTAGGGGGCAGGCCCCTTCATTTGTTTAGAGAATTTTATATTGGTGGGAGCTGGTAAATCCTTGTCCAAAAAAGAAAAGCTCGCAGGAACATTAGTACAGAAGACTGAACCACAGAAAAAATGGGGATTTCTTTGTGAAGGAGCGAGTCACTAGTCAGTTGTTAGCAGTTTAGGTTACTCAAGCCCACCTTTAGGATTGTGATGGATTGAGGTTGATTTATCAAATCTTAAAGTAATTAAATTATGGTAAAATGTAGGATTTGGGTAGCAGATGCATGAAGATATGCTTGTCTGGTCAGTTTTATAAAGGCTAGAAGTTTCTTTTATTGCTATTGTCTATGGGTACACCAGTGGCCCTTCTAATTGATTTATCGGGCATGCCTGCTACTGATTTTTACTTGGATGGCTCTTTATAAGCAAATCAAAGGTCAGCAGCAAGCCATGCAGTTTTAAAATTATTTTTATGGTAGATTAATGAATACTTTCCAATTGGTTGACAAAAAGTTAACCAGACTTTTTAAAACTGTTGGTAGGTATATTTGTGTTAAGATAAAAGTTACAGATCTGTGTGAGTGATTAGTAGGTTTAAAACTTTTTTATGCAAGATTGTTCATTGCAATGATAGGTTAATAACCTAGCTTTTCAAATGGTCACTGTAGGATATGTATTAGACTGCCTCTGTGTGTGAAAGTAGATAGTTGTATGTAGAATATTTCAATATTGAATGATTATTGTAGGATTTGGATTGTAAATTTTTGGTAATGTAGGAAGTATTTTCCATAGAATTGGATCGCAATGAATTAGGTCAAGGTTGGGTTTCCTTTGTGCAAATTAGTATTTGTATACTGTACTCAATGGCTATGGGCAAAAAATTGGCTGAACTTGTGTATGAATTAGGGTAAGGTTAGATTTGCCTTAACAATGAATTAGTGGGTGAAATTACTAGTGAATTAGGATATGGTTGGATGTGCTTTGCCAATGGATTATGGCAAAGGTAGATTTGCTTCATGGAGAAGTTTGGTCAAGGTTGGATTTGCCTTGTCAATTAATTTAATTTAATTTCATTTTTATAAATACTCTGAAGATTGAGTTTTTGTAAATTTAGTGTATACTGTAGTTTGATTTAAATATAGGTTAGGATAAGATTGGATTTGCTTTTTCAATGAATCTGGGTAGTATTGGACTTTCTTAATCTGTTAGTATTTGTCATATGAGGATAAGGTTTGATATGCTCAATAGTAAATTTATGGCAAGGTTCAATTTGCTTTGCTGTAAGTCATGGTAATGTTTGATTTGCTTGTGAAAGTGAAATATGGTAAGATAGAACATACCATGTCAATGAATTAGGTGAACACTGGACTTGTCCAAGATTGTAGGGCTGGACTTTTCAATGAATTGACAATACACTATGATGAATATGCATCTTAAGTAATGTACTAGTGTATCAGTAGTTATACCGAATTGGGTTAAAAATTTTATTTCTTTACAGATGGAATATGAAGTTGAAGCTTTGATAAAAAGGCAATGTTAAGGATGAAGGATTGCATATTAAGTCTTGAGGAAAATTAGGACCCGGCTACTGGCATTTTTTGAAAAACACTTAAAACTGGCCAAAGGCTGAACCTTGAAGGTAAGAAAGTAATTAATGTACCATACCTTCCGGAGTGTTGCGTTACAAAAGTTGGTGTACAATATTATAAAAAATTTCCAATTGTAGTTTAAAGTTTTCATTACTAATGGCATCTAGCAAATAGTTTTGATATTAGCTTGTTAGGGGGCTGACCCCTTCCAGGTTATTCTACTTAGGTGGTGTAAAATAAAATTTCTTCTAGTAGAAGCAGAGTAAATCTGTCCCAAAAGAGCTTACCGGAACATTGGAACTGAAAACTGAACTACCGAAGAGAATGTGGTTACTTTGTGATGGAGCAAAATAGTTTAAAGTCAATTGAAAGTATTTTAGGTTACTCAGGCAGGCTTGTTGAAGTGTTGTGAATCAGTTTTGTCAAATCTTCAAGTAATTAAATGACAGCAAAATGTAGGTTTGGGTAGCCAACACACACAGGTATGCCTTTCTGGTCAGTTTTATAAAGTCTGACGACTTCGAGAGCTGACGAAAGGCTTGGGGTTATTTTGATCTTTGCTATTAATGTTCTTGGGTACACCAATGGCCCCCCTTCAGTACACAGTACAGTATCTAATTTATCTAGCATACCTGCTACTGATTTTGAGGAATGTCACTTTATATAAAGCAATTGTCAGCAGAAAGTCATGCAATTTATTGAAATTTTGATACATTAATATTACTTTCTAATTGGTTAAAAAAAAAATATTTTAAATCTGTTGGTAGGTATATTTCAGTGTACTAAGAACTGTTTTAATAGGCTTAAAGCTTTTTTTTTTTCAAGTAAAGAGATTCATTACAGTGATAGGTTAATAATCTAGCTAAAGTCAAATAATCACTAATGGTGCAAGTACTCCTGCAATTTACACAAGTTAAGCAGGTATCATATCTAGGACCACCTCAGTGTGAAAATATATCCACCCTTAGTTATGATATTCAAGTATTGAATGATTATGGTAGGATTTGGATTGTAAGGTTTAGTAATGTAGGAAGTTGGGTTTTTTCTCAACTTAAAGATTGGATGTCAATGAAGTAGTTAGTCTTGATTTGAATCATTAAATTTGGGTATGGTTGCATTAGCTTTGCCAATGAATCTGGGTGGCATTGGACTTACTGCAATCGTTTCTAGAATTTTTTTTGTCAAATCATTAAGTTTAAGATACAAGATGATAGAAATGCTCCTTTTGTCTTTGTTGGTAATTTCAATGCTCACCATAGGGAGTGGTTAAGTGCTCTACTGATGGCCATGGCTTAAGAGCTTTAGACTTTGTATCTGAATCAGGCTGTGAGCAAATGATAAGTGAAGCTGCTCACAGGTCTGGTAACTGCTTCGACTTCGTACGCACTCCCCTGGGCTTATAACAAGTAGGGTTGGTTCTCCAGTTTGGACATCTGATCATGGCTGGATTTCATTAGCAGTGAAGACTCAGTAGCCTGTCCCTGAGTTTTCTTACTTGTGTAAGATTTATATGAAATCTCAAGCAGACTGGAATGGGATTTTGCATTCTTTTGGGCTTGAATTGGTCACAATTCTATAGTGGTGTTGATCCTGTACTTAAAATGCTTTTAGTGCTTGGAAAATTGGTAATGTTACTCTGTAAATGTGTTGGTGGTAGCTAAAGTCACTGATTACCTCCCAATTCCCTTAACTCCCATACCTAAAGTTTTTGAACGTCATTTGGCAAAACTTTTAAGGTTTGCTGAAGGTAATAATCTGTTCGAGTTTGCAATTCTGGTTTTGTAAAGGCCTTTGAGCATGTGATCCCCTTCTTACAATCTCCAATGCTGTAAAGAAATCCCTTGTTTGTGGTCAGGAAGTTCATATGATTGGCCTTGATTCTAGTGCTGCTTTGGACAGTGTTGATCAGGAGGCCTGTGTTTTCAAACCCGAACAGTTGGTAGTGGGTGGGTCATTTCCTAGCATCATTATTGAATTTTTAAGTAATAGATTGCAGCGAGTTGTTGATGGCCACCACAGAGTATAGGAACCCGTTATCTGGCATTCCTCTGGGTACGGTTCTTGGCCCATTACTGTTCAAATAAATGTGGTTTGGCCTAGAAAATAAGCTTGTTGCCTATGCTGATGATGCTACTTTTTGCATTGATTCCATCTCCTGAATGTAGATGTGGGTTGCTGAATCCATTAAGATGTAGCTAAAATTAGTGCAAGGTGCAAATTATGGGGTATGAAGTTGAATCCTAACAACTCAAAGTATGATTGTAAGTAGGTCAAAGACAGCGGCTCCTCAACATCCGGATCTCGGCATTGATATTTTTTTTAAGACACTTAAAATTTGCGTGCGATTCTTGACAATAAATTTACTTTTGAGAAATGCAGGTGGTCTGTTCTTCAGTTGCCCAGAAAATTTGCTTAAGTCTTAAGATTTTCAGTGATCACTCTATTCTGAAGCGTTTTAATTCTTTCATTCTACCTCGTTTTGAGTATTTCTCCTGTCTGGTCTTCAGTTGCTGATTCTAATCTTAATTTGTTGGACAGGAACTTGCAGTCTATTAAATTTCCTATTCCTGATTTAGATATTAAGCTCTGGCACATATTCAATTGGTTCATTATGCATGTTGCACAAGATATTCTGTAATTCTGACCATCCTTAACATTCAGATCTTCCGGCGAGTTCCGTCCTGTTCATAATACTAGGCATGCATTTAATTCTAATAGTTTGGCCTTGTCATGAGGTTCAATACTACATAGTATTCTAAAGTTTTATTCTAGATGTGACCAAGTTGAGATCTTCCTAATCGGGTAAAAAGTTCAAACGTGCTGCAAATGTATTTTCTGGGCTCAACCTGTGCCGGCCAGTGAAATGCTCCTATAGCACCATTTCTAAGGAATATAACTGCTAAAATATTACCAGAGAAAAAAATGTATAGGAATGATAGGTTGAACTAGCTCGCTCACCTATTGGTGTAGATATAATCTAGGGCGAAACAGACCAGAGGTCTCGTACCATTTAGATATCTCCTCTTCAAAATCCCTCAATAGTGAGGTGCGGTTCAACCTCCCCTGCCGCGCAGACTAGTACTACTAACTCTACCCACGCTTGCCCAACACTCCTTTTTTAGCACCTGTTACTGTTTGTTGGTTTTGTGTTGCTCGGTGTGTTTTTGGATTATTTTCACCTCTCTACGCATCGATGGCGGATTCCCAAGTTACTCCATCGAAGTTAAGTACTTTATCCATGAGTTTTAAGCGTGAATGGGCAGTGTAACCTTTGTTTTGTTAATTCAGAAGTGTTTTATAGTGTTAGCGTTCCTTCTAACCGTTCATGGTTCCACAGTCCTGCCCTTTCTCGCTAGTTCGTTCGTTGTTCTTATTATTGTTATTCGTTCAAACTTTTTGAGAGATTTTACTTTTACACCGATTATATTCTTGCAACTTTAGCGTATCATTATCATTATTATACTATGGTATCAGTGTTAGCGTATCATTAAGGCTGTTATGTTGGCATGCCTGCCTTCGTGCATGTACAGTAGTGGATAGCGTTCCCGCGGGATCTGTTTTGCTGTTTTTCAAGGAACATTTCACTTTGATGTTATATTGACTATTAGTTTTATCTCGCTCCACATAGTTTTAAGTTTGGTTCGAGTGAGTGACTCTCGTAGTTCATTTGTGTTACTGTTCGGTATCTACCCGCTTCAGTAGTAAGGTTGGTATCCCTGTTTTCCATCTTCCGAGATGACGTCATGCCTCCTCCCTTACCACTCGCTCGAGTCCCTCTCTTGCCTTATTAACTTAGCATGCCTAGCCATTTTTACGTGATTACGCTTTTTTCATTATTTACTAATAAGTATTTTTAATAGTTCATATTGTTTTTGTCACACACCATTATGATCATATTTTTGGGTTTTTTCCATGTGTTGAGGGGATCTCCAGTTGGTAGCCCTGCCTACCACCACCTGTCCACGTGATTCCCCTGTACAACCCCCCCCCCCCCCCAGAGCACGTCTCTCCTCTTACTCGATGGTTGTTGGCTATGACGTACGGGCCAAGCATGCTTGTTCCTCAGTCTTCCCTCAACATTCCGGCATACTGAGGACAGATTATCTCACGATGTGCTACATAGTCTCATTCATCGCGGGCGGTTCTCGTCCCCCCCCCTCCCGTCTCGGTTGGCCTTCAGTCGGGGGAGGGGTGGGTCGGGACTGCCGGGGACTATATCACGTGCCCTATCCATGTAATCGGGCAGTCTACTTAACACCTTCTTAGTATGGCTTTTGCTTTTAGCTTATGGAATTAGGAATGAGACTTTATCTATGTTAGGAGTGTCCCTATCATACGGTACCTCCTGCCATTATCGTTCGTAGTAAGACATAGCATTCTGCGCGGCCGTCCTTCACCAGCCCTGCGGCCATGAGGTCTGTAGATCTCACGCCGACTGTGGGATTCAAATGGACGACCTGATAGTTTGGCACCCCGACAACTGCCTTGTCTGTTACGACCTTGTCTCCACCCTCTCTTCGGAATTGGTGAGTCCTCTCTAGGTCAATTTTATACTTACATTCCTCTTGCTTTATATAATGAACCTTTGGTTATCATCTTTCAGCTCCGTCTCCCGGGTTGGCCAACCTTATCCCCGCTCTTTCAGAGTTCTCAAGCGGCTAAGGCCACAGCAAGAGCCACCTTGAAAGTTAGGGTAGGCGGCTTCGCCCGTAACGCTAAGGCCAAGAAACCCTACGTCCTTTCGGAAGATTACTGCATCCTGATCTATCCCAACGCAAAATCTTCTGCAGCAGTGCCTAAAGCAGTGGTAGCCCCTATTATTGCCGACATTACAGCAACCCTGGACCTTGCTCTCGATCAGGATACTGACCTCGGTGTCGACCCCGACCCCATTGAGGACAATGTTGCTGCTCGGAATTTGGACTTGGATCCCATGGCTTTGGCCAAACCGGAGACAGGTAAGGAGGTAGGTGAGGCAGGTGGGTCCGGCGCTGAGATCCCTCTTCTAGCCCCTCTTTTTCTAAGGCTTCTAATACTTCTTCCTTTCTAGGTTTTGATGGGAACCGTGGATCTACTCCAAGATCACACCCGGTTCCCTAAGGTTAAGTCTCAGAAGAGACCTTTAGTTAGGACTCGCAAGAACCCTAAACTTAACAGAACAACCAAGTCAAAGAAGGCTTCCCCCAAGTGGCTCAGATAGCACCACCTCTACTTCCCAGGACCCGGGAGTGCAGGCAACTTCCTCAGTTGCCCCGGCCAACTTCGACCCGGTGGCCCTCACTAACATGTCAAGGGTTCTCAGAACAGATTAGCTCAATGCTATCTGCCGTTACCAGGAGACTGGACACCTTAGAAGGGGGCCTGCCTCATCAACAGCAGTTCCTCATCCCGGATGCCTCAAAACTCCGCCTTTCACTAAAAATAACCCGTGGAAAATGGCACTCCACTCCCCTTTCACTGACGGGATGTTGACGATCGAAGGCTTTGGAACCAGGCCCATTGAAGACTTTGAATTTTTCCCCGGCGGCCTTCAATTCCCCTTCCCCGGCTTCGCCCGGCTAACGGAAGAAGCTCTGATCCGGCTAGATAAGGTCCCTAAGGAGACAGTTATCTTCCCAAAAGAACAGGCTCAGTCTGTTTGGGTTAGAACCCTGAACGAGTGGGGTTGCACGAACACAATGCAGACTCCCCACAAGAGCACATACACTTTCTTGTGGACGAGCAGACCCCTACTCCTTGCGTCACCAAAATGGTGGACTTAGCTCTTCAGGCAGTGGCCGAAGACAAACCTTTGCCCCAGCTTTGGGAGACCACCCTACATCTCTTCTGCTCCCATCAGATAACGAATGTTGGCTTAATATTCAGTCGACATTTACCTCTGGTAAGTTATCTGCCGATTGCGCGTCGACGCAATTTAGTGAATGGCTTCCCAGACTTCCTGAAACCTTAATTCGACTCTAGTTCGAGTCCCGGTCTAGGTTTAGCAGGAGATGTTTTCCCTCACCTATGAGGAGGAACACGGTTTTAAGGTCATGACAAAGGCCACCTTACAATCTTTGCTATCGGATTGCTATGACTTCGTGGTGACCAGAAGACGTTGCCTTAGACATGTTCTATCAGAGGCTACCATCCGCCATGAGCCGAATACTCATTAAAGCCTCCGCTTGGGGCCCAGACCTGTTCCTGGAGGACATGGTCAACTCGGTGTTAAGCGAAGCGGCCAGGGTGAACCAGTGTCTAAAAGTCCGTTGGGGTCTCACTCCCAAACGGAAGTTCGAACAGTCGAACGTTCAATCCCGGGGCAGGAAAAGGCTACGTCCTTATAGAACTGCCCAGTTTCGTCAACCTCTCCAGGTAGTTCAGACGGTCCCGGTTGCTCAGCCCATCCAACCCTCAACCTCCAAGCCTCAGCCCCAAGAGGAATACGTTCTCGTTCCTAAAGGCCAGGTGGCTTCGAACTAGTTCACCTCACCGGCTTATAACCCTGCCTATGAGTCCCGGGGTTCCTCTCAAGGGTACCAGCGGGGCAGGGGCCTTGGTTCACGGGGTTCCTTTCAGAACAGAGGCAAGGAGAGAGATTTCTCCCGAGGTAAGGGATCACGCGAAGGTCGTGGCGGAAAATCCTCCACCTACTGAGATTCTTCAGGTAGGAGGGAGGCTTTATGCGTTCAGGAGTCGCTGGAGGTTCAGTCCTTGGGCCTTCAGCATAGTTTCCAAGGGCCTGGGGCTGAGTTAGATAGAAGGGCCTCCTCCACCGAACAAATTCCATCAACTTCCGACACCGGATCTGATCCTGTTTACACAGGATCTATTGCGCAAGAATGCTATCAAGGAAACAAAACATCTGAAGTTTCAAGGTCGATTATTCAGCGTCCCGAAAAAAGACTCAGACAGCCGGAGAGTCTTCCTCGATCTCTCTCGGCTAAACTTGTTCATTCAATGCGACAAGTTTCACATGCTCACCGTCTCGCAGGTACGGACCTTACTTCCCCGTAGGGCCGTCACCATCTCCATCGATCTTACCGATGCTTACTATCATGTTCCAATAGCGAGACATTTCCGCCCATTCCTAGGATTCAGACTAGGCAACAAGGCTTACACGTTCAAAGTGATGCCTTTCGGGCTCAACATCGCGCCCAGAATCTTCACGAAACTGGCGGAGTCAGTCATTCAAGAACTTCGAACCCAAGGGGTCCAAGTCGTCGCATATCTGGATGATTGGCTAATCTGGTCAGACAACGTTGAGGGTTGTCTCAATGCGACAAACAAAGTGATCCAGTATCTTCAGTCTCTGGGATTCAAAATAAATTAAAAAAAGTCCCGCCTAACACCGAAGACAAAGTTTCAGTGGCTGGGATTACAGTGGGACCTACGTTCTCACATCTTATGTCTTCCCAGGTCCAAGAGAATAGAGATTGCGAAGAATACCAAATGTTTTCTTGGAAAAGGTAACATCCAGAAGGAACCAAGAAAAGATCGTAGGATCCCTACAATTAGTTTCAGCGACAGACCTGCTTCTGAAAGGAAAACTGAAGGACATAAACCGGGTTTGGCGCTCCAGAGCGAACAACAAATTTCGAGACAAAATGAACAGTCTTCCTCCCATTCTTCAGAAGAGGCTTCTCCCATGGACAACCACCAAGAGCCAGTCGAAATCTGTACCGCTACGGTACCCTCCCCCAAAGATAGTAATCCACACGGATGCCTCCTTATCAGGGTGGGGAGGTTATTCCCAACACAGGAAGGTTCAGGGCCTTTGGTCCACAATGTTCCAACAGTTCCACATTAACGTCCTAGAAGCCATGGCGGTCTTGCTAACTCTAAAAAGTCTTTCCTCGGCCAAGAAGCAACACTTGAGACTAGTTCTCGACAACGAAGTTTTAGTCGGTTGCCTAAACAGGGGCTCCAAGTCGGGCACCATCAACCATGTGATGGTAGCAATTTTTTTCCCTAGCAGCCTCGAACCAATGGCTCCTATCAGCCGTCCACCTGGCTGGAGTTCGGAACGTTGTGGCAGACGCACTCTCAAGAATGGTCACTAGGCCGGAAATAGTTTCAGTGGATCCTCTCCCAAGTGCCGGACCTCCAGGTAGATCTCTCTGCGACGGAGTCCAACCACAAACTGAAGTGTTATGTGGGTCCCAACCTGGACCCTCGGGCTTACGCCACAGATGCCATGTCTCCGAACTGGAACACCTGGGAACGGATTTATCTTTTCCCACCGGTGAACCTATTGATGAAGGTGCTGGACAAACTTAGAACCTTCAAGGGTCAAGTGGCCTTGGTGGCCCCCAATTGGCCCAAGAGCAATTGGTTTCCTCTTTTACTGGAGCTGAATCTCTATCCTCGACAGAATCCCAAACCGACTTTGACCCAAATAGTACAAACGCGCGCTGTTTGCTTCCTCAAACATTCGGAACGCCCTAACTTTATGGATTTCATGAAGTTTGCGGCCCACAAAGGGGCTAACATAGATCCCCAGAATACTTTACTTTTAGAATCAGATAAGAGAATCCACTCTTCGTCAATATGACTCGGCGGTCAAAAAACTAGCAAGGTTTTTGAAGGATTCTAATGTCTTTGACATTAAACCTAACAGTTACCTTTTTCAGGACCTTGTTTGAATCAGGTTTGGCAGCTAACACTATTACTACCATTAAATCTGCCTTGAAGAAATTTTTTCTGGTCTGGTTTAATATAGATCTAAGAGACTCATTGCTAGCTTCAATTCCAAGAGCTTGTGCCAGACTGAAACCATCCATTCGTCCTAACTCTGTTTCCTGGTTTCTCAGTGATGTCCTCAAACTGGCGTCAGAAACCATTGACTATTGTGAGTATATACCTCTACTCTGAAAAACTCTATTCCTTATGAGTTTAGCATCCGGCGCTAGAATTTCGGAATTAGCGGCCTTGTCAAGAGATCCAGGCCACATCGAGTTCCTTCCTTCCAGACAAAGTTGTCTTGGCCAAAAATGAGGACCCTCAGAACAGATGATCCTCCTGGAAAATTATTCCGCTCCCTCAGGATCCTTCCCTGTGTCCTGTTACCATTCTAAAGTCCTTTCTAGCAAGGACTTCCTATAAGACCTCAGGACCCTTATTCGTCAGAGAACAAGGAGGGACTATAACTTTAAAAGGGATCAGACAACAGATTTTGTATTTTATCAAACAGGCTAATCCCGAGTCTTGCCCTCACGTCCATGACATACAGGCAGTAACAACCTCAATAAATTTTTTCCATCACATGAACTTTGCAGGTCTTACTAAATATACCGGATGGAAATCCCCGTCAGTGTTCAGGCGGGTACTATCTAAAACATCTAGAGGCCCTCCAGCTCGCTACCGTAGCCACAGGGAGTATGGTATCCCCCGAACAAATTAATGCCTAATTCCTGAATGTACTATGTCTTGCCATCTTCTTCCTCTTACCTACCTGAGTTCAGTTTGTTGTCACCCATGGGTGTCCCCATGTCTTAGATATTGTTTCTCTATTATTGATTGTCATATTTACATTTTGCCCTGCGAATTAAATTTTTTTTATGTCCAGTTTTATTTGGTTTTATCTAAGATATTCTGACCTCAGATCATATTTTGTTTTTAAGTTATATTTTTTACATTTTGTCATCCCTTCCTGGATATTATACCCTGTCAGTTTTTGATGTTATATAAGAGACTCTTATACTACTGCAACTTTTGATTAAACCATTATGTTGATTTTAATTCGTTCCCTTATATTTACTGAAGTTTGGGTTCGTTTCTCTAGTACTATTTCACTGGCCGGCACAGGTTGAGCCCAGAAAAGGGATTTTGACGACGGAAAAATCTATTTCTGGGCGAGAGACCTGTGCCGCCCAGTGAACCTACCCTAGTTGTCCCCCCCTGATCAGACCCCAAACTTAGGGGTGCTATAACGAGTGCTGGGCAAGCGTGGGTAGAGTTAGTAGTACTATTCTGCGCGGCAGGGGAGGTTGAACCACACCTCACTGTTGAGGGATTTTGAAGAGGAGATATCTAAATGGTACGAGACCTCTGGTCTGTTTCGCCCTAGATTATATCGACACCAATAGGTGAGCGAGCTAGTTCAACCTAGTATTCCAATACATTTTTTTCTCTGGTAATATTTTAGCAGTTATATTCCTTAGAAATGGTGCTATAGGAGCATTTCACTGGGTGGCACAGGTCTCTCGCCCAGAAATAGATTTTTCATTCTTCAAAATCCCTTTGTTGAACAGGCTGATATGTCTTGTTACAGTTTATATATTTTTTTTAAACTTTTTTTTTTATTTTAATTGTTCATTACTTAAATAGTTAATTTCCTTAAGTCCTTTCATCACAGGGCTATTTTTTCCTGTTGTAGCCCTTGGGCTTGTAGTATCTTGCTTTTCCTACTAAGGTTGTAGCTTAGTTAGTAATAATAATGATGGTGATAATTGATAATGATGACAATGATGATAATGATAATGTATTCTATCCTAACCTTGCAAACTTCAGTTTTAAGTTTACTTATTGTGCGCTGTTGATATATTGAATTATAAATTAAATTTTGTGAATGTAACTGCTGTAGCAATAATTTTGTAGTTTGTGAGAAATTTTACTTTAATTTTTCTGGCATATCTAGAAGACTCGTAGGCTATTTGGTGTACAGTGAACCCTCGCTACTTCGCGGTTCGACCATCGCGGATTCACCACTTCGCGGATTTTTTTCATAACCCATGTATATACATATATCGCGGATTTTCCGGAAATATCGAAAATACCGCGATGTGACCGATGGTGCGAGAATGGAGAAAGTAAGGAAAATTGAATCATGACTGATTTTCAATATAAATGAAACTCTGAGGAGCAACAAAGATATCATTTGTTAGAGAGATAGAGAGAGCTAAGGAATGGGAGGGAGAGAGAGGTAGAGGGAGAGAGAGGTAGAGGGAGAGAGAGGTAGAGGGAGAGAGAGGTAGAGGGAGAGGGAGGTAGAGGGAGAGGGAGGTAGAGGGAGAGGGAGGTAGAGGGAGAGAGAGAGAGAGAGGGAGAGAGAGGGAGAGGGAGAGAGGGGAGAGGGAGAGAGAGGGAGAGGGAGAGAGGGAGAGGGAGAGAGGGAGAGGGAGAGAGAGGGAGAGAGAGAGAGGGAGAGGGAGAGAGGGAGAGGGAGAGAGGGAGAGGGAGAGGAGGGAGAGGGAGAGGGAGAGAGGGAGAGGGGGTTTAAATGTAATAAACAAAAAAATTTTATAGGTTATAACACATTGGTGCTTATGTAATATCAACTGTATACTGTAGACGGTTTGAATAAGTTAAGAAATGGTATAAACGATACTTTGTTAGTGTATTCGTACACACTCAAGAGCGGAAGCTAGATGACAGCTGATCTAATCACAGCCAAAAGTAAAACAAAAAAAAGTCAACAATACTCTATTTTTAAAACACACCCGAAATTTAAAAACAAAAGTACACGCTTTCTTAATGTGCAATTAACTATTTAAAGTGGCAATTTTCTAGAATAAAATGATATTTCCCAAAAAATAGTGGTTTGCTGATGAAATCGGATGCCGTATTTTTAGCTATGATTAAAATGGATGTAGACTCGGCCTAATTTTTTCGTTTCGTATTTAATTGACACTAAGAAAACTAATTTTAGTTTCTTCATCTAAATGTAAGTATTGTATAACGAGAGAGAGAGAGAGAGAGAGAGAGAGAGAGAGAGAGAGAATCAGCTGTTGTAATCAAATGGCGTGTTTTTGTTTGGTGAGAATTTCATCGCCACGACTATAACAACAACATACTGTACTGAACTTTACAGTATTATACAGACTACTGTAATATGATAAAATAAAATATTTGTAATCTATTTTATATGAAATGGGGCTATTTTTTTTGTTTAAAATTTACATTTACGTATGTAAAACAATCTCTCTCTCTCTCTCTCTCTCTCTCTCTCTCTCTCTCTCTCTCTGATTGTTTTCCTGCTTTGCTATGTATGTATTATTTTATATAGATACAGTAAATAATATTTGTAATAACATATTTATAAAAGCTTTTACTGTAATATCATTATTTATCACTTTCATCATGCACGTTAAATTCCTTAGTTTGTTTACTGAGCGTACTTTATGACGCCGTCGTTTCAGGCGGCGTCATAAAGAAAAACATTTCATTTGGAAGTCCTAAGAAAAATTAAGGTAAAACAAAACCTTAGTAATAACCAAATCAACATACTGTACTGAATAATCAATATAATCAATGCAAAAACTAACCTATACACAGATGTGTAAATGCGTTTGTTTCTTCATTATAATCAGAGATAAACGTAAACAAAACATTGGTTGCCATTTTATCGTGCTTTTTGGCATGTTTAGGAAACGCATGATATCAAGTCGCCTTTAATATTTGTGCCTGTTTTAGTTTAGGGTACGTTAGTACATGCATTAAGTGTTCTGTACATTAAAGGGTAGTTTGTTAACAGTACTACGTACAAGGAAGGTTTTAACAGTCTGAATATGCATGTTAAATAAATAGGTAAATATGGTGTCACTACTTCGCGGATTTTCACCTATCGCGGCCGGGTCTGGAACCTATCTACCGCGATAAACGAGGTTCACTGTACAGTAATTGTATGAAATCTTGATTTAACAATGCAAACATTGTATAGGTGGTTTTACCCACTGATGTTTTTGCCAACCTAGTAATTTTAAAGTGAATTACATGTTGGTTCAATATTAGTTAATGGATTGTCGGAATAGAAATAATGAAGCCTGGTTTAAAATGGGTTGAGTATGTTAGTCAATGAATTAGTCTGCATCTGTTAATGACCAAAGGTTGTTCAGTGTTCTTACAATATGCTGATGAAGTCAGGGCAGGAGAAGTAGTTTAATATTTGTTGGGTAAGCAGGCGGCTATTAGCCAAAGGGCTCCAACAGGGGAAAAATAGCCTGGTGAATAAAGAGTAAGGAAATTAAATAAACTACAAGGAAAGTTATAAGAATATAGAGAATTATAACATGGTGAGAGACCATGGTACAGAGGCTGTGGCACTACCAAAGGCAAAGAGAAGAATTGTTTGTTTTTGGAGTGCCTTTCTAGAAGAGCTCCTTAGCATAGCTAGAGCCTTTACACTTGTCAAGAGTAAAGTAGCCCTTGAACAATTAATGTGTAGTAGTTAACCCCACGAAAAATGGTTTAATGTGTTGCCAGGTGATAGGACATAGGAAAACATGGAAAGAATAGCCCAGACTATTTGGTGTGTGTAAGCTAAAGTAAAAAAAGCCTTAAACAAGAGGGGATCCAATATAGTACTGTCTGGCCAGTCAAAGGACCCAATAACACTAGAGGTAGTATCTCAACGTGTGGTTGGTGCCCTGTAGGATTTAGTCCGTGGAAGTTAGTGTAGATGTGTTAGTATGACAGAAGTAAATTTTTAACTTAATTGTAATTCTTTGTGATACTAATATTGTAATTTGTGCCATTTCTAAAAATAAGCTGGTGTTTTAATCTAGTTTAAGATATATCGGTGACAGTTTGATTTCGACTTAATGGGTTAGATATACAAATACTATAATGGCTTCTGATTAATATTTATTTTCACAGGTTCAGTCTGCACCGAAGAAAATATCCCCATGGTGCAGAATTGTCCTCTATAGATTCTTGTGAAAACTACTGAATAAAGAACCATGGAGTTCCCAGGAGTCAACCTGAACATCAGCCAGATCACCTCTGAACTACGTGTTATGAACAACAGTTTGAAAAAAAAAAATTTTATAATTTGTGCGCTTTGTGGTTTAGTTAGTCCAGATAGTTAGCAATTTATGAAATTGAATAATTTATTGCTTTTAGAGTACTATTACAAATTAGAACTTTTTGTTGAAATTCTCATATTCTATTATCTGGCTAAGCTTTTACCTTATTAGAATGTTAGGTGATTTTCAAGATTTTAGCATGAAAAAAAAAAATTCCATTACCTCTAGTATGACATCATCCTGTTTTGAATGATTTTGATATTCAATTAAATATACCATCATTACTTTATATAATACTGTAATTTCATCACTCAAGTTTACCAATAATAGTCTAGCTTGCTCTTCTGAGCAAGATCTTGAGTAATTTAATAATACATTGGCTGGAAAAAAGTAATTTCTTGTAAACTGTGAATGTGTGATTTTGCAGTATGGAAGTGACTAGATTACCTGAAGCATTGGTACCTTTTTAGGGGCTTCGGTTCTGAGTTCAAAGCATTCTAATTACCGTCCGGTCATTCAATTCTTTAGAGGTTTCCACATATATATAACTTATAATTCATTGAGGCCTTTGGTCCCATAGAATTTGAAAGCTTTATAATACAAAATAAGTAAATATTTAAATTTCAGTTCAATTCAATATAGGGAAGTAATCACAAGACATTGTATGAAAGTTGTAAACTTGCTGATTATGGAAATTTTGGGACTTGTTATTCTTGTGCATGTCCTTAAACTTAATCCTGTACTATGGTTATGTTTAATGAGTGTATTGAATTGAGTACTAGATTATGACTTAAGCCAAATGATCTTCAGTAGCTTATTACATTTTTTCAAGAGGTAATGTTAGTTTCCTCAACATTTTTTTAAGCACTGTACTACTTTGAACAAGTTATCTTGCGTAGGACTGTAAGATCAATACTTTTTCTCAATACTGCTTGTACTGTTTGCAAATACAGTAATTACTATACTACTGCACCTTTATCTGTAGTAAATTCCATTCGGTAAAATAAACTAAACTGACTATGAAGACTTAAAAATGGATTGTAAAGTTCAGATAAATCTACTGAATAATATTTATGAACTTTTGTAGCTACAGTATTGTATTTGTTAAAATTTGCTTATCAATCTTATTTCATAATTATATGTACTTGACATGAACACGAACGTAAAATTCACACTGGATCATAAACTATTTTTGCTAAGTAAGGATAGGATTTGTCAACTTTTTAAAAAATGCTACTATAATTTCACACTAAATATTTGAGTAAAACCAATAGGCTATCATATTTGGGAAGCAATAAGAATATATAAAAAATTTAAAAACATCCAACATGTTATAGGGTTTATGAAAATATTTACTGTACATGCCAAGGAAAGGATTCCTTCCCTGTGTAATCTTGAATAGTTTTCTTTAATAAAAACTTTAAAACTGTCATGTATTCATTATTTAACACATTTGAAATCAGGTTCTCTTAAGACCCAATGTAGTGTAGTAATTAAAGGTAAATTTCATATTTTTGTGAGCTCTTGGTTGTCAGTTGCACGCAAGATAAAATTGGCTTGTTCAAAGTAACTAATATGAATGTGTGTTCAAAGTAGTTTTCTTAGCCTTGATGAAAAAATGCTGTGGGGTTGTTACACTTGTTGCTAGATTTATTTTTGAGCTAACTACCATAATTTTAGAAGTTGTCCATATATACATTGGAATTTTGAATGAATATCTGAAAAGGGCACTTTCTGTAAGAAAAATTTATATAGATAATTCTTAGTTTCGAGATTGCTCATTTTTTAAATTTAAAATTTTAAGCAAAACTAATTGAGGATGAAAGTTCTTTTAGGGGCACTTGATGGTATTTGGGAACAGTTCTTGTAGAGAAAACCTTTGTTTGAAGGGCCTGGAATAACTTGAAAGGTAGATATTTAAACATCATGGGAGGCAAAAGTATCAAATGTAATTTAGTGCTTTTAGTAGTTCTAGGAATGTAAAGCCCTTAAGAATTCAGAATTCAAAGTAGAGAATTTAACCATGGAATGTTTTCACTCTTAAATTAGAGGGAATAACTGAATTTTTTTTTTCATGTGTACAACTCTAGTCTGCGCAAGTATTTGTAGATAAGTTTTCTATCCTAAAATCGTAAGAATTATTGTAGTAAACCCCTCTTTACAACAATTAATGATTCGGAATAGTACATTGATTTCTCAGTAAAATTGAATAGGTCAAGTCTGAATGCCAGGAGTAAGCTTTGTTTTTGGTTTTGTCCTCTTGAAGGCTTGTTTAATATTGTTGAATAATACTATGGACACTTACAAGTGTTCAAGAAATAAATTGTCTGATGGAAAGTCAGTTTCAGGTTGAAACTTGTAGCATAATTCCATATGTTAAGTAATTTTCTCTACATTATTAAGGGCTTTTGTTAGTAAGTAAATAAGTCCCCCCTGTAGTTTTGAGAGATTCAATATTAAAGATGGGCTTAGCATTTTACCATGCACTTTGTTAGTAAGTAAATCAAAGTACCCTCTGTAGTTTTGAGAGATATTCAACATTAAAGATGGACTTGGGATTTTACCAGGCACTTTGTTAGTAAATCAAAGTACCCCCTGTAGTTTTGAGAGATTAAATATTAAAGATGGGCTTAGGATTTTACCATGCACTTTGTTAGTAAGTAAATCAAAGTACCCCCTGTAGTTTTGAGAGATATTCAACATTAAAGATGGGCTTAGGATTTTACCAGGCACTTTGTTAGTCAGTAAATCAAAGTACCCCCTGTAGTTTTGAAAGAAGATGGGCTTAGGATTTTACCAGGCACTTTGTTAGCAAGTAAATCAAAGTACCCCCTGTAGTTTTGAAAGAAGATGGGCTTAGGATTTTACCATGCACTTTGTTAGTAAGTAAATCAAAGTACCCCCTGTAGTTTTGAGAGATATTAAACATTAAAGATGGGCTTAGGATTTTACCAGGCACTTTGTTAGTCAGTAAATCAAAGTACCCCCTGTAGTTTTGAAAGATGGGCTTAGGATTTTACCAGGCACTTTGTTAGCAAGTAAATCAAAGTACCCCCTGTAGTTTTGAAAGAAGATGGGCTTAGGATTTTACCAGGCACTTTGTTAGCAAGTAAATCAAAGTACCCCCTGTAGTTTTGAAAGAAGATGGGCTTAGGATTTTACCAGGCACTTTGTTAGCAAGTAAATCAAAGTACCCCCTGTAGTTTTGAAAGAAGATGGGCTTAGGATTTTACCAGGCACTTTGTTAGCAAGTAAATCAAAGTACCCCCTGTAGTTTTGAGAGAGAATCAATATTAGATATTCAATATTAAAGATGGGCTTAGGATTTTACCAGGCAATACATATTTAATAGTAGCAAAGTATTTGCAATATTGTAAATATTTTAACTACACATATTACAATAGAGGAAGTACACTTGTCAAACTGAAAATTGAGTTTTAGATTTAAGATAGTCATTAACTCCTATTATGTTACTTTATTGAACTGCTATACCATAATTGAAACTAAATTTTTGCAAATACTTGTTTGTAAGGGGGTATTAATAATCGCTAACAAGACCTATGCACATTTTTATGCTGAATAACCTTCTCATAAGCAGATGGGTACTTTGGTATACTTATGAACAAAAACCATGAATGTAGAGAAACATAAACCAAGTGGGGCTGGAAGTTTCAAACAATTTCAAAATAAAGGTATTCAAAGAAGTAAATGAAAAGATAATTTTAATATCAAAATTAATAATTTTATTATTTCATAATCCATCATCAGATTTTTTAACTTTCTCTGGAATAAATGGGTGTTCACAGCATTAGTCACATTTAATATTTTATCCTTTTCTTTTTTTCCCACTTCAGTTGCAATAGAGAAAATAAAAAACTTAAATACAATATTTATGTACTTTTATTTCCACAAACCATTCCTGAAAATTTATAATGGAATAAAAAAATAGAAGCAATGGTGACATGTTCACTTTTTATTGGCGTTCATATGCCAGAGTGTTCTCCTCAAACGCCCCCTCCACTCCTCTAACCCCAACAAATGCCTATATTCTTGCAGGAAAAGGCCTCGAGACACCATGATATGCACCTTGCTTTTAAACTCTTGTGAAACCACCATGATTAGTTAGGCTTTTATCCCCTCCCACATACTGATCTCAATCATTCTCTCACTGATGAAATAAGAGCAATACCAAGCTTAGGAATATTGTACATTGCACTGTATTAAAATGGCTAGCATGACACCAGATAATTCATGTTGGATAACTTGGTACACTTCTAAAGACCAGTGTAGTCTTCTAAGTTAGTTTTCCCTTTCTTAATCACTTAAGCCATATCTCTCAAACGGTCTTGCTATATCCATAAAGTTTATTATAAGCCTCAAACTCCAAAAATAATTCTCTAAACCTGAAGAAATAATTTGGCTAAAACTTTTTAAAAGTAAAGTGCTTTTCATATCGTAAAGTATAAAACTTTTTAAAAGTAAAGTGCTTTTCATATCGTAAAGTATAAAGTAAGTAAAATAGAAAATCCATTAAAAATCTTTTATTGTAGAAGATCAAATGCCATACATAAGACAGGTTTCAGTAATTGATTTTGTTACACAAATGAAACATGATACACAATGAAGCCAATGACAACAAATATCCAAATTCTTGAATCCCATTTTCTCAAAACTCCAAACACAGCCAGCACTAGCCAGAGAAAACAAGGGTTTCAATCCTATAATACACACTTTTCAAGACAGACATGACAATAAATTGACATTTCTATCTTAAAAATATGGTGCACAGAGGGGAACACTTTTTTTTGTTTTCCTCTGAACTACTGAAATGTGTTTTGAACTTGAGTAATGAGGTCACAAGTCATGACCGTGCAAATAAGTAGTGTTAAAAAAAAAAAAAAAGAAAAGGAAAGCCCACCAAGGCCATCCCCTGTCCCACCTGGTAACAAATTTACAAGCTATTTTCTTTTGAACAAGCAAAGCCACCAGGCCCTTGAATGCTTTCCTTATCCTTTTTTTTTTTCTTTTTTTTTAATACTTTATTATAAATCTTACAAACAATGATTTGGATTGCAAATTGAAACACAAGACTGTATGAAAATATTTTGAAAGCTAATGCTGTAGTATCTAAATTAGCATTTATTACTTAACAATAGTATGACATGTAAGCCATTTTCAAATGAATTGAGAAAATAGAGGAAGCACAAATTTAAGAAATTATATTTACATGGGAGGAATTCATTAATCTATCATATTAAGAACTCTTAGTAAGCAAATAAAAAACAAAGGGTAATAGGTCATATGCAATTTCAGCACAATCCATTACACACAATACCTGAAGCTCCCTCAAAAGCACACAAGAACCATAAATGGCCGAAATGTTTCTTGATTTCTTCACATTCAAGTATATGACTGTGAGTCAGGAAAAAGAGAAGAGACGTGCAAGCCTACTGCCCTGACTACCCTAGCTTCTTCTCCAGCAGATAGACAGATCGGACCGAAGTACACATTCGTCTTACACGTGGATCACCATATACTTTCTTTTGCTGTGTAATAACTCTCAAATAAGATGCCATAAGAAAACAACATAGAGCGACAAAATCAATATGAAAACTCATTAAAGACAATGCCTTTTAAATTATCTTTTTTATATATAGCATCACTTTAAAAACGTAAAAACCTATTGTAAACAAGCCTAAACAAATGAAAGCAGATAAACTGCACCTAAAAAAACTCACTATATTCACCACCCATGAAAAATAAAAATTTTGAAGCCTGATTTTTTTGTGTGAAAACTAAGTGTGAAATAAAGGCTGCCTTTAAATATGACTGGTACCTCAAATTTTACCATAACGATTCACAGAAACCCATTTTAAATTTTACCAACATTATGTATCCCAGAGAGAGAGAGAGAGAGAGAGAGAGAGAGAGAGAGAGAGAGAGAGAGAGAGAGAGAGAGAGAGAGAGAGAGAGAGACTTCACTTGAAATTTTTATATGATAGTGTATATAAAATCTACAAGCCTAAATGCTTACAATTTTTAGGTTTCTTTTTTTCAATGAAACAAATTTATCTTCACATAAATGTACATCAAAAGGGTAAATAAAAATTACAGTAAATAAAAATGAAAAACTCCTTAATAACTACAAATTAGCCAACAACTTATAAATATACAATTAATTTTAATTTAAGTTCTAAAATGACACTTATGGTATACTAAATATGAAATTATGAATTATAATGTAGAAAATTTCAATTACTGTAATTATCTTAATTGCTGTTTGAAAGACCTCTTGGGGAGCTACAGAAATACAAGACTGATAGTTACGGCTTTTGGGCTGGTTTATAATCAACTCATAAATGAATTCAAATGAATTTCTCCTTGATATCATGGCTAGAGTATGATTCTTGTTAAAATGCTCAAACGAACCACAGAGTTTATATTTAGATTTCTCATTAGGATGGTTAAAGGATTTACTATTAAATGAAGAACATGGTACACTATAATATAACTCAACCCCCTTTACAAAATTCAAAGAAATTTTCTTTCAAAATTTTGTTTCACGACTCAATATTAGGTCTACTATTTACGATGGAAAACTATATATTTAATCTTTCAAATGGACATAGCAAATAATTTACTTTTTCATCAAAATGAGAAAGATAACTACATAAAGAATTTAATTCCATAACCTTAAAAAAGTAGCCCCCTTTGAACAATGGTGGGTATGTCAATGATTATGTAAAATATTTTGAGAGAATGGAGTCTGTAGCTCCCCATAATGGCAACTACTTGACATTATTAGTATATCAATTATTGAAATAACTTTTTTCATGCAAAAAAAGAATTATAAATTAAAAATGTTTTGCTTTTTTTTATTTCTTTGCCAAAATAAAATGTATGAAAAAAATTCCCCTAATTACCTTATGCATAAGAAGAGAAGTGAAAGATACAAAATATTAGGAGAAAAGAAATACAAAATATTAGGAGAAAAGAAATACAGTACAGTATAAGGAGAAAAGAAATAAGAGATAAGAAAAAGAAAACCCAACACTCCATGGAGGGTATAACCCCCTTTTCAAGTTATAGTTTGGCTGATCCCATAAAAAAATAGCTCATAATTCTTCACCTACTCTTAATAAAAGAGAGACTATGGTGAACCACAAAAATTTTACAATACAGCATACACACACACACACACACACACACACACACACACACACACACACACACACACACACAAGTTAGTTCCTAACCAGTGGTTTACTTATGTACAAGGAATAACCATTTACAAGAAGCTAGTGGTATATTACCAAACATTATTGATTTAATAACTATAGCTATTTCATAAAACTGATACTTGCCAAGACCCTATCTCAAAAAACTAGTTCCTGCCCTGACATGTTATTCATAAGTTATTTTCAAAATTATGAACAAATGGGTAAAGATATGAGTACAGTATATTGATGCAGAAAAGAGAGAGAGAGAGAGAGAGAGAGAGAGAGAGAGAGAGAGAGAGAGAGAGAGAGAGAGAGAGAGAGAGAGAGAGAGAGAGAGAGAGAGAGAGAGAGAGAGAGAGAGTGTGTGTATTAGCCTAATTCGGAACAGAGATTTAGTTTCAAATTGTTTGGATCAAACTATTGTGTACTCTAGCAAAAATTTGCAGTATGTCTATTTGTATGCACCAAGAGTAACAGCTATAAGTCGATGAATATCTTCAAGTGTAAAAATTGAAAGGACTTGTGTGTCATCTACATCCATTCATGATATGAAATTTGGATGTCTACTAATGGATTGAATTGGATTTATGTACAAATAGTCTAAGCTTCAATAATCATTAGTAATTTCAAAGTTACTCTCATCCTACATATGCTTTTTTTTTCAAACTGTGTCCAATCCATATGGTATTTACACATTAGGGATATCATTCAAGCCCTCCGCAGATACAATATATAGTGTATTTTGACTATTATACTCCCTCTGCTGGAAACTCTTAGCATTTGGTTAGTGTGCAATTCATAAAGAATGCTGAACTGAGTTATTAATAAATTTTGATTTAACACTGATTATTAAGGGTGAAAAAATGTGCAGTAGTACTTGTGAGCTTGAATTGATGACTATTAGCTACTATTCAGTGAAAGTTTCTACTTTTTACTTTTAGAATTCTCACATTATGTCTTGGCAAGTAATTGAAAGTTTAACATGACTTTATTACTGAAGAACACCAATAAGCTATTCATTTGTTATATCCATTACCTGAGCTTTACAGGTTCTTCAACACCTAATAGCATATATATTTGGATAGCTTAAGAAGTTCAAAATCAAAATTCTATTATTAAGATTAAATATTTGGAATAGAAATTCTATCAAACCAGTTACATTAATTAAAAAATCACATTTGGTATATTCCTCCACATAAGTATCATGATTTCACTGAAGTTTACCTCAAATATGGACCCCTTCTAATCAATCTATCAAGAACAAGCTATGAAATTTGAGATAGTTCCCTTAGCATTGGAAGATTCCTTCCCGGTGACAAGACAACTTTACATCCTTCAAAAAATACACAACTAAACAGTTTCCATAGCCTAGTCTACAACAGGAAATAAAAACAATCACACCTGGACATCTTCCATACCAACAGACAAATATTCAAGAAGTTATTACACAGCTTTTCTAAAGATGACGGTTCTTTAGCCCTTCTCTATGTCAGGGATACGAATGGTAAAATCAAGAAACAAATAGGACATTTAAAATTCTAGCTGGACCTCTTTTCAGACAGCCCAGGTACCTCAAGTGTAACAGAAAGCACTGAAATGCGAGACTTCGGAATGACTTTTCATCAAATTCCTTCAAGACATTAACACTAGATTAAAAATTATTAATTATTATATATTATAATCAAACATTTAAGTTTTTATTTTAACATCTTTAAAAATCTTGAACAATTACTGTACTATGAATTAGCAAACAATTTTCATTAATTTCACATTAGCTTTATATATTCATACCTTCTTGAGTACATTTAAAATTACAATCTCTTTTCATTACTTGAAAAGTACACTACTTATATTACATGGTACATGACAAATTGGATAACTTAATGTCATTGAAATTAAAATGCATAAATATTCATACTCGAAACAAAATTATACCAAAACCTGTTCACTTGACATTAAAATCTCATACAATAAAATAACTATAATGACTTCCAATTGACATCATATTCTTTAAAAATTTGACACATCAGGAAAAGCTATAAATATCATTTGAGGCTTTTAACAACTTGAACAAGGTATTACAAGACAGTTAATCATCAAGACTTGATATCAAGAAAAAAAAAAACTCTAAAAAGACTACTGGTACAAAAAGTGGATCAAACTCGACATGTTTGCCAAGAAATGCTACCTGCATTCAGTGCAATATTTTCCAGTTCACATATCAGGTTACTGCTCTCATCATACCAGCAAAAGAATGAACAAGTTCTGTACATAGGGTATCTAAAAACAGCCTAAATTAACATGGGTTCCTATGGTTAAAAGCAAGATGTACTTCATGGACCTTTGGACCATTAAGTGGCAAAGAATCAAGTGGCAAATGTTGTTGCTAGAAGAGGGAGGGGGCAAGGGCACTCAGTCATATGAACGCAGACTGATTGCTTTTTTTTTTTTTCTTTCCAAATTAGGGAGAGGGCAGGCTTGAGGAGATGGAATGGGAGATCTGAAAGTGGAGTCAGGTGTTAAGAGAGATAAGAACTTTTGTAAATATGGAAAATTTCATGAATACCTAAGATTAGGGTTTAAGATATTCTATACTGTATTTTAATATGACAAATTCGTTAGGTAATTTGTATTTTTCCTAACTATACAAACCTTAGCTATTTAATATGGGTATTACTTTCGGCGTAGCTGAAATGACGAGCCATTAGAATTTTAACGAAGGTTTACTACCCCACCGCTAGTTAGCGGGAGGTAGGGAGGGGTAGCTTGGTACCCCTCCCCCCTCACACACACCTGTGAGAGCTCACTTTGCTTAGAGGTAGGACTTTCCGGGGGACAGGGCTGGCGGGCAAGTTTGATTAAACAGCCAAGGTTTGTATAGTTAGGAAAAATACAAATTACCTAACAAATTTGTCATTTGTTCCATAACTGAAATATAAACCACGCTATTTAATATGGGTGACTTAACCCTTAAGTAGGGTGGTAAGTCCCTGCCATTACTGGCTTTTGGCTTTTTGCCCGGGGACTCAGTATCTGAGTGTGTCAGTACTCAATGATAAGGAGCCCCTGCACCTCGCTAGCGCTTTCCTCTGCAAAGGCCGCGGCCTACATAAGCTTGTGTGTGAAGGAAGTAAGTGTGACTCATCCTAGGAAGTTGACCTGAAGTCCTTTAGATGGAACTTTAAGGCTAGGACTCTCCCAATACCACCTCGTCAGGGTATGGGGACATGACAGTAGTAACTTAATACTAGGAACACAAGGGAACATGGTTTACCTGCAGTGGTTTGAGGTCAGCTGTGCAGAGAACCCAGGATGCTGCTTTCCCCAAGAGAGGGGAGAATGAAGAAAATAATAAGGGCCAGGCATACCTTTTCATTCATGCAGACTAAAACCGGGTAACAATGCCTTCAACCCTCTGCTAATTGTCCATTAAGGAGCCTGAGGTTTAAACCAGCTGTTGTGCAGCCACCACAGGGCCGATAGAGAACGTATCGAGCCTCCTGTGGGTCACGTCTTGCAGGTAGTGGGCTGTGAAGGTCGTCTGACGCTTCCATACCCCTGCTTGTAAAACCTGCGTCACTGAGTAGTTCTTCTTGAAGGCCAGGGACGTAGCTATACCCCTGACATCATGTGCTCTAGGGCGACGTGACGGAGAAGGGTCGGGATTCAGGGAATGATGGATAACCCTGCAAATCCAGGCTGAGATGGTATTCTTGGTGACCCTTCTCTTTGTCCTCCTGGTGCTAACAAACAGTGCTTGCACCTGGGGACGAACTGCAGCTGTTCTCTTAAGATAGAGCCTCAGACTCCTTACTGGGCATAGTAGGAGATGGTCTGGGTCATCTGTTACAGAACAGAGACTCGAAACCTGGAAAGAGTCAAACCGAGGGTCCGGCACTCCTGGATTCCGAGTCTTGGCAACAAACTCAGGGCCGAATTTGAACGTTACCTCCCCCCATCCCCTTGATTGGGCGATGTCATACGAGAGACCATGAAGTTCACCGACGCGCTTGGCCGAAGCCAGAACAAGTAGGAACACCATCTTCCAAGTCAGGTGGCAATCAGAAGCCTGGCGTAATGGTTCGAAGGGAGCCCTCTTGAGAGGCCTGAGAACTCGAACCACGTTCCATGGAGGTGGTCTTACTTCCGACTGAGGGCAGGTAAGTTCATAATTTAGTACGAGTAGGGAAAGTTCTAGCGAAGAGGAAATGTCTATTCCTTTGAGTCTGAAGGCAAGACTTAAGGCTGAGCGATAGCCTTTCACTGCCGTGACTGAAAGGCGCATTTCTTCCCGCAAATACACAAGGAACTCTACTATTGCTGGAATAGTGGCATCAAGTGGAGAGATACCCCTTCCACAACACCAACCACAGAAAAATCTCCACTTTGCCTGGTAGACTCCTGCGGATGACTTTCGCAGGTGTCCAGACATCCTTTCCGCAACTTGCTGCGAAAAGCCTCTCTCTGTGAGGAAGTGCTGGATAGTCTCCAGGCGTGAAGCCGAAGCGAGGTTGTTTGAGTAGCTCGCGTCATGGAGGGAGTTTTCTCAGGAGTTCCGTTAGGAGCTGCAGAAGGTCTGGAAATCACTCTGCGTGATGCCATAGCGGAGCTATCAGGGTCATTGAAAGGTTGACCGATATTCTGGTCTTGTTGAGTACCCTTCTCATCAGACAGAAAGGGGGAAAGGCGTACACGTCGATGTTGTCCCACCGTTGTTGGAAGTCATCTTGCCAGAGTGCCTTGGGGTCCGGGACTGGGGAGCAGTACAGCGGAAGCTTGAAATTCAACGCTGTCGCGAACAGATCCACAGTCGGGGAACCCCACAAAGTCAGGACTTTGTTGGCTACTAGACGATCCAAAGACCACTCGGTACTCACTATCTGGGAGGCCCTGCTCAGACTGTCGGCGAGCACATTCCTTTTGCCTAGAATGAAGCGAGCTGATAGCGAGCTGATAGTGGAGTCGAGTGGGCTTCGGTGCATCTCAGTATCTCTATTGCAAGATGGGATTGCTGCTCTGAAAAGGTACCTCCCTGCTTGTTGATGTAAGCCACTACTGTGGTGTTGTAGCTCATCACCACCACGGAGTGGCCCGCCAGGTATTGTTGGAACTGTTGAAGGGCCAGGAAGACGGCCTTCATTTCTAGCAGGTTTATGTGGAGGCACTTTTCTGATTCCGACCACAGGCCTGAGGTCCTGTGGTTCAGAACGTGGGCCCCCCACCCTTTCTTTGAGGCGTCCGAGAACAGCATCAAATCCGGGGGGAGGACGAGAAGATCCACTCCCTTCCGTAGGTACTCGTCTGTCACCCACCACTGCAGATCCGTCCATTCCGAAGGGCCCATAGGGACCATGACGTCTGGGGAATCGTGTCCCTGATTCCACCGAGATTTGAGTCGCCATTGTAGGGATCTCATCCTGCGGCGACCATTCGGAACTAGACGGGCCAGGGATGAAAGGTGACCGAGGAGACATAACCACGATTGGGCTGGGAGTTCTTCTCGTCTGAGGAAAGGATCTGCGACCCTCCTCAGCCTTGCTATCCTGTCGTCTGATGGGAAGGCTTTGTGGAGATTTGGTGTCCAAGATCATGCCTAGATATACCAGTCGTTGAGTCGGAAGCAGAGAGGATTTCTCGAGATTTACCATGATCCCTAGATCTTGGCAAAGTCCGAGAAGTTTGTCTCTGTGTCGAAGAAGGGTCGACTCAGAGTCTGCTAGGATCAGCCAGTCGTCCAGATAATGGAGGAGACGGATGCCGATCCTGTGTGCCCATGATGAAATCAGGGTGAACACTCTGGTGAAAACCTGAGGTGCTGTGGAGAAACCGAAACACAGCACCTTGAACTGGTAGATCTTGTTTACTAGGCTGAATCTTAAGTACTTCCTTGAAGACGGATGGACTGGGATCTGGAAGTACGCGTCCTTCAGGTCCAGTGTACACATGAAGTCTTGTGGTCTCACTGCAAGCCTGACCGTGTCTGCCATCTCCATGCTGAACGGGGTTTGTTTGACAAACCTGTTCAGAGCCGAGAGGTCGATGACTGGTCTCCAGCCTCCAGACGCCTTCTTTACTAGAAAGAGTCGACTGAAGAAGCCGGAGGAGCTGTCGACGACCTCCTGGAGTGCGTCCTTCTTTAATATGGTCTCGACTTCTGCCCGTAGGGCTTGGCCCCTTGCCAATCCCATGGCAAAGGAGCTCAACGACACTGGATCCGCTGTCAGGGGAGGTAGAGATGTTGTGAACGGGACGCGATATCCCTGACTGATTACGGAAATCATCCAGGAATCGGTCCCGAGTTGCTGCCACCTGATTGCGCAACTTTGTAGGCATCCCCTCACTGGTGGACATGCAGGGGGATTGCCAATCCTAGCATTTGCGGCCTCGGCCACTCCCTCTAGGATTTTTTCCTCCCCTGGAGGACTTCTTGCCTTTCTTGTCTTTGACAGGAAAGGGCTTTGACACCGTTGCCTTTGCTGCCACTGCCGGTTTCGTCGTCTTCGATGGGTGAGGTTGTTGGGGTGCTGGAGGTTTATAGGGCTTAGATGTAAGAGCCTTATGTAGGAGAAAGTCCTGGTTGGACTTCCTCCACCTCTCAGCTGCCTGTTCCATGTCTTTCGGCTTAAACAGATTCTTTCCCAAGAGGGAAGAATGCGAGCCTACTGACCTCGACATTGGGGACCTTCGTGTGGAACCTCTCGGCCACGGCATCCCGTCGTTTCAGAATGGAATTGGCCCATAAGTACGAGACTTGATGGTCCAGAAACTCGATGGTGCGCGTGCACGTAAGTAGGAAGGTCTGCAAGGCCTTCCTGGTACTTTTCTTGGACAGATCCTCGGAACGTATCAGGATGCCGAGAGACCCTAGCCAGACGTCTAGCCATGAAGTAGCCTGCATGGCACACTTCGCGACCTTCTCCTGACTAAGGATCTCCATTGCCGAGAAGGACACTTGCCGGCTGGAGAGCCTCTCTTGAGGGACTCACCTGGTAAGCTCTTCCACAGAGTGGTGCAAGGGAAGAGCTAAGCAAGACTCCCCCATGATCTCGAAGTACCTCCTCTGATGGACTCGAGGAGGCGGGAGGAGTTTGTTGCCGGCACTGGAACGGCTGGAGGAAGCGAGCTCGAAGAGCTGGCCCTCAACCTTGTCCCTGCCACTCTTCACCCCTTGGGACCAGGGCAAAGCCGCACTGGCCTTAAAAGGTTTATGGGTGCCAAAGACTCGGTCCAGGACCGTATCCTTGCCCTCACGAGGGGGAATCTCAGGATCCGGGAACCCGTTGAGATTCTTCATCAGGGTTAGAACCTGCCAGAAAGCATGTTCTGACTCCTGTGGCTCCCCTCCTGAAGGACTGGCAGCAAAGTCTCCTGTCCCTAAAGGGTCTTCTTGGGAGGACTCATGGATATTCTCTGCGGGTTTGGTTGGCTCTGGACGAATCCTTGAGGAAGACTTCGGGATGGTCTTTGAGTCCTTCGGTTCCCTCCTGGGAGGGATACAGGACTCTAGCAGCGATGGCGGGGGCTCTTCTCCACACCTACCCGGGACGACTCTTCATCACGGGGTGGGTTTTCTCCCATTGGTGCGATGGGAGAACGCCTCACCTCGGTGGAATCCCCTAAGGACGGGAAATCTTCGTCCCCAGGGGAAGGAGAAAGTCTGGGGGGGGGGAGACTTCCTCAAGGACTTCCGAGGAGTCAGCTTGGCCCTAGGAGAAGTCACCACGATGTCTACTCCTCTCTTTCTCTTTAGGGGGGTCGAAGCTGCCATTGATTTAAGGCCCATTTCAGCGAAGGCAGGTTAAAAAGCCTTCATGACAGCTCTGACAATGGACCCGAACCATGGCTGCTTACTGACAGTAGCACTGTCAGTGACTCCCTCTGGAGGGAAAGGGACCGGGCAATCCTTAGGAGTAGATACTACAACAGGGTCTGCCTGAAAAGAAGAAAGAGACGATGGTTGGATCCTGGACCTATCCGGAGTTCTCCCCGCTTCAGGCAAGCGCGCTGGTCTGCGCGGGGGGAAGGGGGGGGATATGATGATGAAGACCTGGTTGCACGTGTTCCTCTCGCTTTGCGCATAAGCTCGCGCTGTGAATCCCGCTGAGAATCTCACTGGGTTTTGTGCTGGTGCTCGCGCGATGAGGTCTTGCCTTGATCGCGGGCGCGCGGGAATGATGGCGAGAGCGCGCCGGCGAGCGGTGCAAGCGATGGCGCGCAGGCGAGCGATGGTGCGCAAGAGATGGAGCGCGTGGGTGCGCAGGGGCGTGTTCTGGAGTGTGTGCAGTAGGTTGGATAAGTGTTCGCGCGCGGAGGCGATTGCTCAAGCGGGCGTGGACGCGCAGGGTCCCGACGAGCTCTAGTAGGCGAAAGCGTTGGGCGCGCACGTGTAGGGGAAATACCCTTAGCGCATGGGCGCGCAGGTCGCTCGATGGAGACTGTGCACGTCGGCGCATAGGAGAAGGCTGGCGAGTAGGCGGGGTCCGATGGCGCGTCGGTGTTAGGTGTAGCACAGGAGATTGCTGGCGAGAAGGAGAAGAAGGAATCTTCCCTCCTGTGCCCAGATCCGAAGATCGTGGGCGCGCAGGAGAACGCTGGGGCGCAGGAGAACGCTGGGGCGCAGGCGAACGCTGGCGCGCAGGAGATCATGGGTGCGCAGATGTGCGCTGGCAAGGTGAAGATCGCTGGCGAACAGGAGATCGATGGCGAACAGGAGATCGATGGCGTGCAGGTGATCGCTAGTGTGTTGTCTCAGGAACAGCAGAACTCTTGAGTGCAGCAAGAGAGCGCTTGCGCGCGGGCGCGCAGGAGAACGTTGGCGCGCAGGGGATACCTGGCGCTTAAGGGGCTTACTCACTTTGTGAGAAAGCCCCTTTTCCCCGAAGGGACTGGTGCCCGTTTAATAACGGGATGCGTGGGCGCCCACAGCGCATCAGCGGCCAGAAACGGTGACGGCAGGTCAGCAGGTCTGGCAGGAGAAGGAGATCGCGAACGATCTGCGGAGAGGTCCAGGGATGCAGCAGGAACAGTCAGAGCACGGTGTGGAGGATCCTCTGCGGGGGACTGTGAAGATGAAGACCCGAAGAGGCGCCTCCTAACACCCTTGTGGAGTGAAGGAAGGCCTCTACGGTGAAGAGGAGGGCGAGCTTTACGTCTGATACGACCTCTGGCAGCAGACAGACCATCAGCAGTCCTCCGAAGAGGAGTCTCTGTTAGTGCACTCCCCTGAGGGGGAGAAACACCTGCAGGAGAGACCATTGGACTTAGCTCCTTCCTCGAAGGATGTTCGGAGGGGGGAACTAAGCCTTCCGCTACATCAACAACTGCAGCAGGGGTTTGACCTAACTCGTCAGAAGCCTCTGCCACAACAACGTTGACGATAGACAGAGGATCAACCTCTGCTACCGCCGGCGACTGTTTGACAGCTGCTCCCAACCTGATCATGTCAAACAAGGGTTCCTTGGAGGTCGAGCCCTGAAGCCCCAAGGAAGCCCAAAGCTGTAATAAATCATTGTTAGACATATTATTATCAAAATTAAAGTCCTCCCTTGGGGGAGGAAAAGGAGCTGCCTCGCTATGGGACGCAACTCCCTCTCCCAAACCCAGAAATCAGTTAACAGAACTGCGGCCTACGCTACCACTCGACGGCCTCTCGGGAGAGACCGATCGAGTGGGAGCTTCGGAGGAGGTTTGGGCTATGGAAGAAGAGCCCTTGAGATTTTCTCTCTTCAAGGCAACCCTTGAAGGAGAAATATCCCTTTTGGTCTTCTTCTTCCGGCGCTGGGTAAACCTCTCCCACTGGGAGGTAGACCACTCCCTACACTCACCACATACTGTACTTTATTTCTTTCTCACCGTTGGCCCCTACAAAAAGGACACAAGGTGTGAGGGTCTGTGTCCACCGCCGACATATAAGTTCCGCAAGGGCGGTCAGGTAATCCGGGACACTTCCGCATAATAGAGGCCAACTTCCCAACACTCTGTCAAGAAGAAAAAGCAAAAAAAGATTAATGGCTGTCAATATAGGCGAGGGTAGGAACAGACACGTCCAGTCATTACCCGAGCCAAAAGCAAAGTGAGCTCTCACAGGTGTGTGTGAGGGGGGAGGGGTAGCAAGCTACCGCTCCCTACCCCCCGCTAACTAGCGATGGGGTAGTAAACCCTCGTTAAAATTCTAATGGCTCGTCATTTCAACTACGCCGAAAGTAATACCCATATTAAATAGCATGGTTTGTATTTCAGTTACGAACAAGTTCATGTTAGTTGAGAGTTGGGAGTTAATATTGGTAAGAGTAAGGTTATGAGATGTATGAGAAGGGAAGGTGGTGCGATGTTGAATATCATGTTGAATGGAGAGTTACTTGAGGAAGTAGATCGGTTTAAGTACTTGGGGTCTTTTGTTGCAGCAGATGATGGAGTAGAAGCAGATGTACGTCAGAGAGTGAATGAAGGATGCAAAGTGTTGGGGGCAGTGAAGGGAGTGGTAAAGAATGTAGGGTTGGGCATAAATGTAAAGAGAGTTCTGTATGAGAAAGTGATTGCATCAACTGTGATGTATGGATCGGAGTTGTGGGGAATGAAAGTGACGGAGAGACAGAAATTGAATGTGTTTGAAATGAAGTGTCTAAGGAATATGGCAGGTGTATCTCGAGTAAATAGGGTTAGGAACGAAGTAGTGAGGGTGAGAATGGGTGTAAGAAATGATTTAGCAGCTAGCGTGACAGTGGATATGAATATGTTGGAGGTGGTTTGGTCATGTTGAGAGAATGGAAAATGGATGTCTGCTAAAGAAGGTGATGAATGCAAGAATTGATGGGAGAAGTACAAGAGGAAGGCCAAGGTTTGGGTGGATGGATGGAGTGAAGAAAACTTTAGGTGATACGAGGATAGATGTGAGAGAGGCAAGAGAGCGTGCTAGAAATAGCAATGAATGGCGAGCGATTGCCAGTTCCGGTAGGCCCAGCTACTTCCTCCTGTCGCCTTGGATGACCGCGGAGGTAGCAGCAGTTAGGAATTCAGCTTATGAAGCTTCATAACGCCAGTTGGAAAAGTAGGATGCTATAACTCCAAGGGCTCCAACAGGGAAAAATAGCCCAATGAGGAAAGGAAACAAGGAAATAAACTACAACAGAAGAATAAACAATGAAAAACTATTTCAAGAACATATAAACTATAAAAACTTCAAAATATGAGAGGAAGAGAAACAAGACAGAACAGCGTCCCCAAGTGTACCCCAAGCACAAAAACTCTAATCAAAGACAGTGGAAGGCCATGGTACAAAGGCTATAGCACTATTCAAGACCATAGAACAATGGTTTGATTTTGGAGTGTCCTTCTCCTAGAACAGCTACTTACCATAGCTAAAGTGTCTCTTCTGGCCTTATCCAGAGGAAAGTAGCCACTGAATAATTACAGTACAGAAGTTAACTCCTAGAGCGAAGAAGAATTGTTTGGCAATCTCAGTGTTGTCAGGTGTACGAGGACAGAGGAAAATATGGAAAGAATGGGCCACACTACTCGGTGTATGTGTAGGCAAAGACAAAATGAGCCGTAACCAGAGAGAGAGGGATCCGGTGTAGTACTGTCTGGCCAGTCAAAGGACCCAATAACTCTCTAGCAGTAGAAGTGGGATTGCATGACTAGCCCTCCTATCTAATACCTCAAGAACTATTCCTACACTAAATGTTTGTTAGAAACTGACATTCTTATTTGTTTTCATTAGATGTTCAGTAGGGAGGAGGAAGGCATCCAATGAATGTTGGGAAAGTATTGAAATAAATAGTTTATTTCAATTGGACTCGCCAAAAATTTATTGTGCCGATTCCCACACTGTTTGGATGGCAGGTAGTCGGAAAAAAATGAGGATAGTCATAAAAATCCATTCTGGAATAAAAGACATAGAGTAAAAATACCCCCAAAACCTATTCCTAGACAATCTGAGGTTGAGATAGACCTTGCTTTTTTTCCCTAATTCTATTAAAATGATAGAATATTAACACAGTAAAGGAATCTCGTCATCTCAGAGTGCTGTATTACCCCACCATAACGACTACCACCGACCAGAACAAAACGACGCCTCGTCATAAGAACCTCTCTAAAGAAGTCAAGGTACTAAACTAATATCCAAAAATGCTTTAACTCCTCCTCTGACTCCATCTCCTCATAAAATAAACTATTGAACGCCTTCATTAACTTCACCAATTACCCTTGGAAGTAAGATATATCAAGAAATTAAGGGAAGCTGTCATACCTTTAATATCAAGTGTTTTAACTTTGAGGAAAGAAAGAATACTATAAATGTATGGTAAGCATCTATGAATTCATAAAAAGGACAGTGTTCTTTGAAACAAGACGAGAGACATATCTTTTGTCAAGTACAGGTACACAAAAAGATTTAATGCCATAAATGCATCAATAATATATGAGACAAGTGGGATTTTTTAGTTGAACCTTACTTTAGGGTATATACAAGGTTTTTTGGTTGTTTATGGCTCTCCCGCATGCCCTGAAAAAGAATCTGACAGATGCCACTCTGGTACCCTTAGGCAAAATATTTCATAAGGGCAAATAAGTATCCCCTCCTTTACAAGTAATTTGGTCAGCCATTGTAATCTTCAGACACTGCTCCCAGTTTCATCTTATAGAAATTATGTCATTGACAATTGACTGACTGATTGATTTGAGGTTTTCTGGCATCCTGACATCCAAGGTCATTGACGCCGATATAGTTTATTGTAAACAAAAAACAAAAGAATATTCAATTAAAACCATAAAATCAAAGATATCATAAAGCTAAAAATATCACTGGCATGGTAGGACACATCATGTCCCAGAATCTTGGCAAGGATGAACCTGCCATCCTCACCTCGTGCCTCAAACAGATATCTATTTCTCTCACTAGTATATGGGGAATTCAGTAAAAAGAATGCCACTCTGTCAATGGTACCAAACAGTCATCGCAATATGGTTGATGTTGGCCCGCCAGCAAAAACTCATGTGTCATTCGAGTGTGAATGAATGAAAGAATGAATGATTTGAAGTTCTCTGGCATCCTAACATTGAAGGTCATTGACACCGATATAATTTATTATAAATAAAGATTAAAAGAATATTCAAATAAAACCAGAGAAGTACATATGTTATAAAAGTTAAATAGCATTAAGAAGACCTGATTCTGATATAAATTAAAAAATGCCACTAGCATTGTATGACACATCATGTCCAAGGATCTTGGCAAGGATGAACCTGCCATTCTCACCCCGAGCCTCAAACAAATATCTATTTCTTTCTGTGCTATAAGTGGGGCACTCAGTTAACAAATGCCTCACTGTCAAGGGTATCAAACAGTCATTGCAATATGGTTGGTGTTGGCCAGACAGCAGAAACTCTGGAGTCATCCGAGTGTGACCAATGTGGAGACGACAAAGAATAGTCTCCCATTTGTGGGGCATCCCATTATACCTCCAAGGGGATATAACAAGCGCAATTTCTCTCATCTTATTTTCGGTTAAGCTATCCCAATAATGTCGCCAATTGTTATAAATAGAATTCTTAATTGCTGGTAAAAAATCATTACAGAGAATGGGATACCTTCTTGGTAACAACTCGGCAGCAGCACTCTTTGCCAGTGAATCTGCCTCTTCATTTCCAGACACACCTACGTGTCCCGGAACCCAGCAAGATCGAACTGTTACACCTTTTAGGCCAATAATTAAAAGCCACTCTCAAATCTTTAAATCTTAAGGGTTACTACAATTAAAACCTTCTAAAGCTTGAAGGACACTTCTTGAATCCCTATAAATGGTAAAATTGCCCTCCTTGTTTAACGCTATTTTCTCAATAGCGGTTAGTACGCCATATAATTCCGCAGTAAATGAGGAAGATATTGGAGGAAGTGGACCTCTCAGTTAAAAGAACTACTATATACTCCAAAACCAATCAGATTTGGAGCCATCGATATAGTGTATATAAAATTTTATTCCCTATGTTCTTCAACACGTTCAATAAAAAGAGACCTAGCTTCTAATTCAGCCATGTTTTTTTTTCAACACCAATAAAATATTTACACAAAGATATCTCTGGTAATTTCCATGGGGGCGTTGATGATATCTTGAATGAAAGCACTTTACTTCTAATTATATCAACTGTTTAATAATTGTTTTACTAGAAAGCCATAAGGTTGAGATTTTGGTTGCAACTCAAAGTATGTTGAGTGCCTTTTAAGGCTTGCAGTCTGAAAGGCTAAAGAGATAGGTAGTCTTTGTAACCTAAACCAATTCCGAATAATGGAAGACATTCGGTAATGGTCTAGAGGTACCTCTCCAGCATCAACAAGGAGACTTGAGATACGTGAGGTTCTACACGCTCCAGTGGACAATCTAATACCAGCATTATGTATTGAATGTAATATCTTTAATCAGCTTGGGGTGGCTGAGGAGTATATTTCACACCTATAACTAATTTTGGAAAAAATTAAGGCCTTGTATAATTTTAAAAATAGTTTTACGGTCTGCCCCCATGATGTAGGGGACAATAATTTATAAGATTCAGAGCCTCAAAACATTTAGCTTTCAATGCCTTTAAGTGAGGAACCCATGTAAGCCTAGAATCCCAAATCAATCCTAAAAATTTAGCTTCACCTAAACATGGGATCCGTTGACCTTCCATGTATATATCCGAATCTGGATGTATTCCCTGGATACGACAGAAATGGACAATAGTAGTTTTGCTTGTTGAAAACTTGAACCCATTCATATCAGCAAATGATATGTAGAGATCATCCACATATAGTGTTGAGAGAATATCTTGGGGAATGACTGAGGATATCCCGTTAATTGCTAGTGCAAACAGGGTTACACTCAGCACACTACCCTCGGGAATTTCTTTGACATTTTATCTCCGATAGTTTCCCCCACTCTCACTTGAAAAACTATATGTGAAAGAAATGATTGGATATACAGTGGTATCTCTCTCCTCTTGATCTTAATTCATGAATGGTTTAAGTATACCATATCTCCATGAAGTATTATATGCCTTTACAAGGTAAAAATAAAAACTGTTACATGGTGCTGTTTGGAAGTAAAGGCTTCACAAATAGAGGACTCAAGTCGCATCAACACATCAGTTGTTGAGTGCATTTTTCTGAATCCACACTGGATAGGGGATAAAATACCTTTCTTTTCCAGGTACCACATCAGTCTTGCATTGACCATCTTCTCCAAGATCTTACATAAGCAAAATGTCCGAGTAATTGGTTGATAGTTTGCTACTAAAAACTTGTCCTTACTGAGTTTTAAAAAGACTAAAATAATGGCTAGTTCCCAAACACTTGGATAACTATGATCATGCCATATTCTATTAATAACACTTAAAATAAATACCTTTGTATTAACTGCTACATGTTTAATCATTGCATATGGAATTCCATCGGGTCTAGGGGATGTATCATTACAAGTGGAAAGGGCAGACTTAAACTCTCTTTCAGTAAAATTATATTTTAATTATAAAATAAATTTTTGAATATACTTACCCGGTGAATATATAATAGCTGCAACTCTGTTGCTCGACAGACAAAAAACAGTAAAAACTCGCCAGCGATCGCTATACAGGTTGCGGGTGTGCCCACCAGCGCCAACTGTCGGCCAGATACCATACTCGATGTAAACAAAGACTCAATTTCTTCTCATCCCACTGCGTCTCTATTGGGGAGGAAGGGAGGGTCGTTTAATTTATATATTCACCGGGTAAATATATTCAAAAATTTATTTTATAATTAAAATATCATTTTTAAATATTTAACTTAGCCGGTGAATATATAATAGCTGATTCACACCCAAGGAGGTGGGTAGAGACCAGTTAAATGTGTTTACATCGTACAAGCTAAGAGTTTTTATTTCATTTTGGAAGTTATCAATATAACAAAAACAAAATAAATAGGTACCTGGTAAGGAAGTCGACTTAGACGATTACTCTGCCTTGTAAGTACGTCTTCCTTACGGAGCCTCGCGGTCCTCTTAGGATGCTGACAGACCCCTAGGAGCTGAAGTATCAAGGGCTGCAACCCATACAACAGGACCTCATCAAACCCATAATCTGGGCGCTCTCAAGAAATGACTTTGACCACCCGCCAAATCAACCAGGATGCGAAAGGCTTCTTAGCCTTCCGGACAACCCATAAAAACAACATTAAAAACATTTCAAGAGACAGATTAAAAGGATATGGAATTAGGGAATTGTAGTGGTTGAGCCCTCACCCACTACTGCACTCGCTGCTACGAATGGTCCCAGTGTGTAGCAGTTCTCGTAAAGAGACTGGACATCTTTCAAGTAAAATGACGCGAACACTGACTTGCTTCTCCAATAGGTTGCGTCCATTATACTTTGCAGAGATCTATTTTGCTTAAAGGCCACGGAAGTTGCTACAGCTCTAACTTCGTGCGTCTTAACCTTAAGCAAAGATCCGTCTTCCTCACTCAGATGTGAATGAGCTTCTCGTATTAACAATCTGATAAAGTATGACAAAGCATTCTTTGACATAGGCAAGGATGGTTTCTTAACTGAACACCATAAAGCTTCAGATTGGCCTCGTAAAGGTTTAGTACGATCTAAATAGAACTTAAGAGCTCTAACAGGGCATAAGACTCTTTCTAGTTCATTGCCTACGATCTCCGATAAGCTGGGAATATCGAAAGATTTAGGCCAAGGCCGAGAAGGTAGCTCATTTTTGGCTAGAAAACCAAGTTGCAGCGAACAAGTAGCTTTTTCCGACGAAAATTCGATGTTCTTGCTGAAGGCATGAATCTCACTGACTCTTTTAGCCGAGGCTAAGCATACCAGGAAAAGAGTCTTAAGAGTGAGATTTTTCAGGGAGGCTGACTGTAAAGGCTCAAACCTGTCTGACATGAGGAATCTTAGTACCACGTCTAAATTCCACCCAGGAGTAGCCAAACGACGCTCCTTAGTGGTCTCAAAAGACTTAAGGAGGTCTTGCAGATCTTTATTGTTGGAAAGATCTAAGCCTCTATGCCGGAAGACCGATGCCAACATGCTTCTGTAGCCCTTGATAGTGGGAGCTGAAAGGGATCGTCCTTTTCTCAGTTATAAGAGAAAATCAGCTATTTGGGCTACAGAGGTACTGGTTGAGGATACAGAAACTGACTTGCACCAGTCTCGGAAGACTTCCCACTTCGATTGGTAGACTCTAATGGTAGACGCTCTCCTTGCTCTAGCAATCGCACTGGCTGCCTCCTTCGAAAAGCCTCTAGCTCTCGAGAGTCTTTCGATAGTCTGAAGGTAGTCAGACGAAGAGCGTGGAGGCTTTGGTGTACCTTCTTTACGTGTGGCTGACGTAGAAGGTCTACTCTTAGAGGAAGACTTCTGGGAACGTCTACTAACCATCGAAGTACCTCGGTGAACCATTCTCTCGCGGGCCAGAGGGGAGCAACTAACGTCAACCTTGTCCCTTCGTGAGAGGCGAACTTCTGCAGTACCTTGTTGACAATCTTGAATGGTGGGAATGCGTAGAGATCCAGATGTGACCAATCTAGGAGGAAGGCATCTATATGTATTGCTGCTGGGTCCGGGACTGGAGAGCAATATATTGGAAGCCTCTTGGTCAGCGAGGTTGCAAAGAGATCTATGGTGGGTTGACCCCAAGTGGCCCAAAGTCTCTTGCACACATCCTTGTGGAGGGTCCATTCTGTTGGAATTACTTGCCCTTTCCGACTGAGACAATCTGCTAGGACGTTCAAGTCGCCCTGGATGAACCTCGTTACTAGGGAGATGTCTCGACCTTTTGACCAGATGAGCAGGTCCCTTGCGATCTCGTACAACGTCAGTGAGTGGGTACCTCCTTGTTTGGAGATGTACGCCAAGGCCGTGGTGTTGTCCGAGTTTACTTCCACCACTTTGCCTCGAAGGAGATACTCGAAGCTTTTCAAGGCCAGATGAACTGCCAACAGCTCCTTGCAGTTGATATGCATGCTCCTCTGACTCGAGTTCTACAGACCTGAGCATTCCCGACCGTCCAGCGTCGCGCCCCAGCCCAAGTCCGATGCATCCGAGAGAAGAGAACGTGGTTGGGTATCTGAACAGCCAGGGGAAGACCCTCTCTTAGGTTGATATTGTCCTTCCACCAAGTCAGACAAGACTTTATCTTTCCGGAAATCGGGATCGAGACCGCCTCTAGCGTCTTGTCCTTTTTCCAGTGAAAAGCCAGATGGAATTGAAGAGGACGGAGGTGTAGTCTTCCTAGTGATACAAATTGCTCCAGGGATGACAGCGTCCTTACCAGACTCATCCACAGCCTGACTGAGCAGCGTTCTTTCTTCAGCATCTTCTGGATGGAGAGCAGGGCTTGATCTATTCTGGGGCCGACGGAAAAGCCCGAAAAGCTTGACTGTGAATCACCATCCCTAAATACACAATAGTTTGGGATGGGACCAGCTGCAACTTTTCCAAATTGACTAGGAGTCCCAATTCCTTGGTCAGATCTAGAGTCCACTTGAGATCCTTCAGACAGCGACGACTGGAAGAGGCTCTGAGAAGCCAGTCGTCCAAATAAAGGGAGGCTCGGATGTCCGATAAGTGGAGGATTTTGGCCACATTCCTCATCAGCCTCGTAAATACGAGAGGAGCTGTGCTTAGGCCAAAGCACAGGGCCCGAAACTGGTAAACCACATCTTCGAAGACGAATCTCAGAAAAGGTTGGGAGTCTGAGTGAATGGGGATGTGGAAGTAGGCGTCCCTTAGGTCTAGCGAGACCATCCAGTCTTCCTTTCTGACCGCTGCTAAGACTGACTTTGTGGTCTCCATGGAAAACTTCGTCTTTGTGACAAAGACATTCAGAGCACTGACGTCTAGCACCGGTCTCCAACCTCCTGTCTTCTTTGATACTAGGAAGAGACGGTTGTAAAACCCCGGTGATTGAAGGTCCGAGACTTTGACCACCGCTCCCTTCTCTAGCAAAAGAGACACTTCCAGTTTCAGGGCTTGTCTCTTTTCTTCCTCTCTGTACCTGGGAGAGAGATCGATGGGGGACGTCGCTAGAGGGGGTTTGCGTACAAAAGGGATTTTGTACCCCTCTCTGAGTAACCTCACAGATTGTTGATCTGCGCCTCTCTTCTCCCAGGCTTGCCAGAAGTTCTTGAGTCTGGCTCCTACTGCTGTCTGAAGTTGCGGGCAGTCAGACTCTGCCCTTAGAGGACTTGGATCCTTTCCTCTTCCCTCGCTTCCCTTCGGCACGAGCACCTCCCCTGCTGGAGGCTCTGCCACGAAAGGGCGGAATAAAGCGAGACGCTGGAGTGTCTATCCTCGGTCTAGCAGACAAAGTAGGCAAAGGGGGAGCTTTGCGAGCCGAGGACGCAACTAGATCGTGGGTGTCCTTCTGAACTAAAGACAAGGCAATTTCCTTAACCAAGACTTCAGGAAACAGGCACTTGGAAAGGGGAGCAAAGAGTAGCTCAGATCTTTGGCATGGCGTCACTCCAGCAGATAGGAAAGAACATAGAGACTCTCGCTTCTTCAGGACTCCGGACGTGAATGAGGCGGCAAGCTCGTTGGACCCATCACGGACGGCCTTGTCCATGCAGGACATAATGAGCAAGGAAACATCCTTATCTGCAGAAGAGATTTTCCTGCTCAGGGCTCCTAAGCACCAGTCTAGGAAGTTAAAGACTTCGAAAGCCCTAAATATACCTTTTAAGAAGGTGGTCCAGGTCCGATGGTGACCAACAAATCTTCGAGCGTCTCATGGCAAGGCGGCGGGGAGAGTCTACAAGACTTGAGAAGTCGCCCTGGGCAGAGGCAGGAACTCCCAAGCCGAGAACTTCTCCCGTGGCATACCAGACGCTCGATCTAGACGAGAGTTTAGATGGGGGAAAGGCAAATGCTGTCTTTCCTAAACTCTTCTTGGTTTCTAACCAATCTCCCAACAGCCGCAAAGCTCTCTTGGATGAGCGAGAGAGAACGAGTTTAGTAAAGGCAGGTACGGTAGCAGGCACGCCTAATACAAACTCTGACGGCGGCGAACGCGGAGCCACAGAAACAAAGTGGTCAGGGAACAACTCCTTAAAAACAGCCATGACTTTTCTAAAGTCCAAGGATGGTTGAGTTGCCTTAGGCTCATCAAGTTCTGAAGGTTGATCCTCTTGTGGTTCAGCAACGTCCTCATCTGATAGTTCCTCATCCGATAACTGATGAGGAAACGGCAAAGGAGTGGGCAACGTTTGACTCGCCGAGTCCGGTCGCACTGGTGCATGCGTGACGGAGCCGGACGCAGCGTCATGGAACTGCTGCACAGTCTGGGAACTGTCAACAACCATGGGTGCGCGAGGACGCACAGCGTCCACCCGAGACTGTTTAGACCGTCTGGGTTGTGCAGTCAACACCATACCAGGTTGCGGAGGTTGACGCACCGAGTCAAAACCAGTCACCTCTGATGGTTGATGAACGTCCTGAACGTAAACAACCACCTCCGTGCGTCGCCTAACGTTAACGTGCGGCTGGCAACCCACACTGGGTCGCATCGGTGGAGGTACAACCCCAACTGGTAGACGCGAGAAAGCTACCTCAGCGTCAACAGGACGCACAACAGACCGCTTGGATGGTTGTTGGCCAGAAGGTTCAGCAGCAACCTTCTCCGCATTGAAGTCCTCCATCAAGGACGCAAGCTTTGACTGCATGTCCTGCAGCAACACCCATTTAGGGTCTACGACAGCAGGTGCGGCAACAGACGGGGTGAGCGACTGAGGCGGCACAGCTTTGCCTCTCTTAGGCGGCGAGCAGTCATCAGATGACGGCAACGAGTCCGAACTGACCCAGTGGCTACAACCGGGACGTTGGACTTGTCCTGAAGGGACCAACTTACGCTTCAAAGGTCGGGAGACCTTGGTCCAAGGTTTCTTACGAGAAACACCTTCGGACGACGAGGTAAAAATGGGCTCTCTCGTCTTACGTTGGTAGGGGCGATCTTGGGGAGATACGCCTGATACCATAGAGGGAACGTCTGTTCGCTGATCAAGGCCTCTCGAACCCATGAGTCGTACGACATTGCTTCTCCCCTGGGCTTGGGAGCTTGCAAGAGGTCCCGGACTAGGAGGACGACAGGCCCGAACAGACGAACCCTCAAGCGCAACACTGTTCACAACACTTTGAGAAACACTAGGCACTTTAACACTTTCCGCCGTAGCACTTTGGCACTTTAGTTCCTTTACATCCGCCATGAGTTGATTGCGGTCACTTGCAAGGGCCTCAACTCTCTCCCCCAAGGCATGGATAGCACGCATCATGTCTGCCATCGATGGTTCCTGAGTGCTAGGAGGGGGGTTAGGAACAACCACTACAGGGGAAGGATTAGGTACAGGGGCATGTGGAGAGGAAAAATCTACCGACCTAGAAGAACTTCTCCTTACCCTATCTCTCTCTAGTCTGCTTGTATACTTCTCAAATTCGATAAAATCGAATTCCGAAAGGCCCACGCATTCCTCACACCGATCTTCCAATTGACAGGTTTTACCCCGACAATTGGAACAAACAGTGTGAGGGTCGAGAGAAGCCTTTGGAAGACGCCTATGACAGTCCCTAGCATTACATTTTCTGAACTTGGGAACTTGTGAAAGGTCAGCCATTTTGAATTGGTCAAGGGAAAATTCCAAAAAACGATCTAAGTCATCAACAATTAATCCGATCCAAAAAAGAGTTCAAGGATTTATATGAAGAAAAACACCTGTACTGCGAAAGCTCAAACCAAATTAAAGTACTTCACCAAATATGATGGGAAAAACTCCAGGTTTCAACAGCGAGTAAAGTACGTCTTGTCGACACGTCGACAGAGAAGAAATTGAGTCTTTGTTTACATCGAGTATGGTATCTGGCCGACAGTTGGCGCTGGTGGGCACACCCGCAACCTGTATAGCGATCGCTGGCGAGTTTTTACTGTTTTTTGTCTGTCGAGCAACAGAGTTGCAGCTATTATATATTCACCGGCTAAGTTAAATATTTAAAAAGGAGAATTATATGACTCCTCCCTTCCTGTTGCAAAATTTAAAATTTTCTTTTCTACATTGTTCTTTTGCTGGTGACCAGAGGCTGTTACACACCTGCATGATACATTTGAGAAATTATCAGCCTGGGCATTGCTAACCAACCTCAGTTGCTCCAGTCACATAATGACCATTCACTTTCAACACTGGTGATGGGTTGGGGTGAATTTTGCCAGCTATCTTTTTTACTTTTCTCCACACAGAAGATGATGGTGTTCTACTGTTAATGGAGGAAACAAAAGACATACATGACTGGCGCCTCGCTTCTTTCATGGCACAATGGAACTGTGCTCTACATTTCTTGTATATAATTAAATTCTCATCAGTACGGCATCTGTGCAATCTAGTCAAGAGATTTTCTGGTGGCTCTGTGCAGAGCATTTAATTCTGAGGACTATCATGGGACTGGTCATCGTTTGAATAATCCTGTGGTTTTGGGAATCAAATTGATTCCTGCTGTATGGAGTTCCATTCAGTATGCCTATGGCATCATCAATACTTTCAAACTTTTCTGTACTCCACTCGATTTCACTTAGCTCACAAATTTTAACCCTGTCCGCCTTGCCAAGTTTCCATCGTGGAAATCTTTGTAAAGGTGGACCATTGTTGGTGTTTATAATGATTGGTGCATGATCACTAGTATGCCAATCATCTAATGTCCTCCAATTGAAATCAAGAAGGCAGGTAAAGCTTGCAATTGAAAAATCAATGCATGACTAGGTACCTGTCTGAACATGGAAGTGTGTGGGCTCTCCTGTATTAAGGAGTCCGACATCTTCGTTTTCCACAATTGATAATATAATATTGCCCCTGCTGTTTGCTAAAACATCACCCCACAAGTAAGATATGTTATCATTTGGAAGCAAGTACAGAGAGCAGATTGTATATTTTCTTCCTATATCAATCTGTACAGCCACTGCCTGCAGAGGTGTAAGAATAGATAAAGGTATTTAGGGAACATCTCGACGAATGTACATGAGACTTCCACAATGGCTCCCTGCTTGTTGATTATATGGTGTTCTACAGCTAACATACTCTCAAGGACAAAGAGTGTTAGCATCAAGCATACTTTCCTGTAGACATACAATTATGGGGGAATGCTCATCAATAAGGAGCTTAAGTTCTTCATATTTAGCCCTTAAACCCTGACAATTCCATTGCAAAATAGAGGAGAAAACTATGGATTATTTCTGGCTTGGATGAGGTCTTCCCATTTGCAGTTTTTAATCTAACATTATTACCTATAGGTTTCTTCAGAGATGGTCTTGATATGTTGGGTTTTATGTTTGTCTTTTTCTATGTGTCCTTCTGATCTATTTGTTGAGGTGGATGGTGGACCTCAACTAAAATTTCTGATTTATTCAATTTATCTTCCAGTTTATTAGAAACATCAACAAACAAAACATCAAATTAATTGATGTCATAACTTTAATGTTTCTAATGGATGGGGGTAAGAGAGATGGAGGTCTCTCTTTTTTACGATTAACAGATGGTAAGATTGTAGGTTTTTGCACCTTTCCCACTACAGGTGCATCAGGTAAGCAAGTTTTAAGTGGAACCTCCATCAAATCAGGCAAGGGCATGGCCTGAGAGAGGTTTGTACTAGTTTTTGTGATGGAGGACAAAGGCTGTACAGAGACCGGCAATGCCCTAGTGTTAATACACTGTGGTAAAGCCTCAGGAGGTAAGATGCTTATCTTATCATTCAGCATTTTATCAGATGGTATATTTCTTTTTCTAGAGCTACTGGCAGGACTAGGTGGGTTTGATTTTAATGCCTTAGCATAGCTATTTGATTTATTTAATAGTCTCTTGGCATGTCCCACACTTATATGTTCTAAATTAGATTTGTTAAAGGCAGCTTCTTCCAACTTATAAAGCTCGCAGCTTGTCTGTGGAGTTATGATTCAAGTTGCAATTTAAACAACTCTCTCGAAGTGCACATTCTCCATGGTACGATTTGGAGCAAATCCCACATATTTTCTCATTTTTTGCAAACTTTAGACGGGTGTCCAAATTTAAAACGATTAAAACACTGCTGTGGCTACTGCTTGAATGGTTGTACTTTAATCATTTAATTTTCAATAATAATATGGAAAGGTACATCAGCATCCTGGAAAGTAAGGATAATCATTGATGTACCTGGGACTTTGTGAACTTTAAATACATTTAGTGGACACATAGCCAGTATCTCCTCTGTAAATTCATTAAGATCTGTTAAAAACTACTCCCCTTCAGTAACTAAAATTTAGGTGGGGTTTGACATCTAACTTAATATCATCATTAGTAGTTTCCAGGTTGGACAATATTACAGATGGTGTGCTTTATTTGGCATGGATAAGGAAACTATTTTTTTCCAAAAATGAGATTTATCTCCTGGTGCAATAGTTCATACTTTTTTTCTGAATTATTTGCATATTTCAAAATAATTCATCCAAATCCTTTGGTACCTTATTGCAGAGAGCAGCTATGACATTCAAGTTATTAAATTTTATCATTATTCATGTTACTTATTGCTTTAAATGCTTCATCACAACTACTGTAAGACATCCATGAATCCCATTTATCATCTTAAAGTTTCATTATTTCTTTTATACATCCACAGCACTCAAATGCTTTACTGTATATAGATTATCATAGTTTGTCTATATTGGAATTTGGGCAATATGAAGGATTTGAAGTTTCCTTGTGTTACCCAAATTACTCAATTTTGGAATATCAGTAGAATGGGCCTTTCCAGTTCCGAATTCATCAACAGAAATTTCCTTAATAGACTTGCCAGAGGTCGTCAACAGTGTGTGTGTGTGTGGGTGGGGGGTGGGGGTGGGGCAGCTTATCCAGGGTATTGGGGTCCGTTGTTTGAAGATTCCGTAAGTGTTGATAAAAAAAAAGATGAGTTTGATTTACCAGCTCGAGAATACTAAGGCATTACACGTCGGAAAGGAAATTTTCACTTTCCACTATCGGCACAATGAGAGTATACTTCCCACATGGTCCACTCCATACCCAACCCGAAGGATAGCACCAAAACAGATATGGAGGCACAGGTGTAAGCTGAACCCGCCTGTTAGAACTGAGACCAAGAAACAATGGAATCATCCTCCTCATAGCTGTAATGATGGACTTCCGGCCAAAAGCTGAGAGTCCTACCCCAAGCATGGATCCCCCTACATTCCAAAGACCCAACACTTGAGAATAGTTCCACCAAAAAGGTCCAAACTATCTTCGGGATGGCTGATATCATCCAATATAGCATAGAATGCAAATACCTCCCACCTAACCATGACACCTCCTCCCATTCATCGAAGCAGGCAACAATAACAGATGTAGAAAAATCCACGCTAGCAGCTATAATGGATGTAAAAACATCCAACCCAAAAGAAAAAAAAAAAAATATATATATATATATATATATATATATATATATATATATATATATATATATATATATATATATATATATATATTCAAATAAGCCATATATATTTTTGATATATTAATGTCTGGATTCTCTTAACGACCTCGGGATCAGAGCCCCAGGCGAAATCACACAAAGACAAGAGCTTGGCTCCGGCCGGAAATCGAACCCTGGTCGGCAAGCTTATATAGACAGTGACTAACCCACTTGGCCACGAAGAAAGATGCTTCGTGGCCAAGTGGGTTAGTCACTGTCTATATAAGCTTGCCGACCAGGGTTCGATTTCCGGCCGGAGCCAAGCTCTTGTCTTTGTGTGATTTCGCCTGGGGCTCTGATCCCGAGGTCGTTAAGAGAATCCAGACATTAATATATCAAAAATATATATGGCTTATTTGAATATGAAAAACACGTAAAAATGTGAAAAATTTATCATATATATATATATATATATATATATATATATATATATATATATATATATATATATATATATATATATATATATATATATATATATATATATATATGTACATAATATATACACATATATACTGAGAAATTTTTCTCAGCGTTGGGACAGCCACACAAAAGTAAGTTTATAAAATTAGGAGAAGGTCGAAGTAATATCAAGAGGAAGAAAAAGATGAGAGAGAGAGAAATTTAGATTTGAACTGGGGGAGCTATTTCCCCAAGTTCGAGAGCCCTCTTGCCCGTCACCAAGTTTCAGCACGGGAATGATATGCAGTGCTGAAGCTCAATGACTTCATCAAGGCATTCTCTCATTAAAAGGCTTATCAGAGTGTGATGAACGCAGAGATGACAAAGAGTAGTCTCCCACTTTCGGGGCATCCCGTTATACCTCCAAGGGGATATAACATTACTAATTTCTTTCACCTTATTTTACAGCAAAACTATCCCAATGCTGTTGCCAATTATTACAAATAAAATTATTACTTGTAGGTAAAAAATCAATACTAGAAATGGGATACCTTCTTAGTAGCAACTCAGCTACAGCACTGTTTGCCAATGAATCCGCCTTCTCATTTCCAGACACACCTACGTGTGCCAGAACCCAGCAAAATCAAACTATTATACCTTTAAAGCCAATAATTAAAATCAACTCTAAAATCTTTAAAACTAAAGGATTATTGAAATTAAAAACTTCTAAAGCTTGTAGGATACTTCTTGCATAGCTAAAAATGGTAAAATTGCCCTCATCTTTTAACGGTATTTTCTCTATAGTGGTTAGTATGTCATATAGTTCGGCAGTAAATATAGAAGATGCTAGAGGAAGTGCACCTCCACAATTGAAAACACTACCATATACTCCAAATCCATTGCCAACATCAAATTTGGAGCCATCAGTATATACAAAAGTTTATTCCCTGTGTTCTTTAACATGTTCATGAAGAACAACCTGTCTTTTAAGTCAGTCATGTTGTTTTTTTATACCAATAAGATATTTGCAAAAAGATATATCCGGTAATTTCCATGGAGGGGTTGATGATATGCTACATGGGAGCACTTTATTTCTACCTATATCTAGACTGTCTAATAATGTTTTCACATAGAAACCATAAGGTTGAGGAGATTTTGGGTGGAACTCAAAATATCTATAATGCCTTACAAGGTTTGCAGTCTGACAAGCTAAAGATTCAGGGAGTCTATGCAACCTAAACCAATACCGAACAATAGAAGACATCCAGTAAAGGTCTTAAGGTAACTCTCCAGCGTCAACAAGGGGGTTTGGGATAGGCGAAGTTCTAAAGGCTTCTGTGGACAATCTGATATCAGCTTGGTGTATAGAATCTAAAACTTTTTACTGGCTTGGGGTGGCTGAGGTGTATATTTCACACCCATCACTCGTCACTAATTTTTGAAAAAATCAAGGCCTTGTATAATTTTAAAAGTTTTGCAGTCTGACCTCATGATGTATGGGACAAAACTTTTAAAAAGATTCAGAGCCTCAAGACATTTTACTTTTAAGGCTTTCAAATGGGTAACCTATGTAAGCCTACAATCAAATATCAACCCTAGAAATCTAGCTTCACTTACATATGGGATCTGTTGACCTTTCATGTATATATCCTGGTCTGGATGCACTCCCCGAATACGACAGGAAATGGACAACAACAGTTTTACTTGTTGAAAACTTAAATCCATTCAAATCAGCCCACTGGATAATTTTGTCAATTGAGAGTTGTAGTTTTCTCTCAACCATTGCCATTCTAGCTCCAGAAAATGATATGGAGAGATCATCCACAAATAGTGTTGAGAGAACATCCTGGGGAATGGCTGAAGATACACTCAGCACACTACCCTGAGGAATTCCCTCTTCCTGACATTTCATCGCTGATAAGAATTTCCCCACTTTCACTTGAAAAAATCTATGTGAAAGAAATAATTGAATAAACAGGGGTAGTTCTCCTCTTAATCCCAATTCATGAATGGTTTTAGGTAAACCATATCTCCATGCAGTATCATATGTCTTTTCAAGGTAAAAAAAAAAAAAAAAAACACACACACACACTTACATGGTGCTGTTTGGAAGCAAAGGCTTCACAAATAGAGGATTCCAGTCATATCAACACGTCAGTTGTTGAGTGCATTCTCCTAAATCCACACTGGATAGGTGATAAAATGCCATTCTTTTCCAAGTACCACATCAGTCTTGCATTATCCATCTTCTCCATGATCTTACATTAACAAGATGTCAATGCAATTGGTTGATAGTTTGCAGCTAAAAACTTATTCTTTCCGGGTTTTAAAAATGCTAAAATAATGGCTAGTTCCAAAACATTTGGATAACTATGATCATGCCATATTCTATTAATAATGCTTAAAATAACTTTGTATTAAAGAGTACAGTTCATGTTTAATCATTGCATATGGAATTCCATCGGGTCCAGGGGATGTATCATTACAAGTAGCAAGTGCAGAATCAATTTCTCTTTCAATAAAAGGAGAATTGTATGAATTTCCCCTTCCTGTTGTGAAATTTAAAATTCTCTTTTCTTCAATGCTCCTATACTGATGACCAGGACCTGCTTCACACTTGGATGATACATTTGAGAAATGATCAGCCAGGGCATTACTAACCTCATTTGCTTCAGTCACATACTGACCATTTACCTTCAACATTGGTGGTGGGTTAGGGGTGAATTTGCCTGATATCTTTATCAATTTCCTCCATACAGATGATGATGATGTTCTACTGTAAATGGATGAAACAAAAGATACCCAAGATTGGCGCCTAGATTCTTTCATGGCAAGACGGAATTGTGCTCTACATTTCTTGTATATAATCAAATTCTCCTCAGTACAGCATCTGTACAATTGAGGTAAGGACCTTCTTGTGGCTCTCTGCAGGGTAGTTAGTTCCGAAGACCACCAGGGGACTGGCCGTTGATTGGATAACCCTCTTGTTTTGGGAATTTAATTGACTCCTGCTGTATGAAGAGTTCCATTTAGTAAGTCTATGGCATCATCAACACTTTACTTTCAAACTGTTCTTCACTTGCCTCGTTTTCACTTAGCTCACGATTAATTGATTGAATCGAGGTTTTCTGGCATCCTGACCTCTAAGGTCACTGACGCCGATATCATTTATTGTAAATTAAAAATAAAAGAATATTCAATTACAATCATAGAAGCAAAGATGTAATTTCAAAAGTTAAATATCTTTCAGAAGACCTGCTTCTGCAATAAAGCTAAAATACCACTAGCATGGTAGGACATATCATGTCCAAGAATTTTGGCAAGGATGAACCTGCCATTCTCACCTCGAGCCTCAAACAGATATCTATTTCTTTCAAGACTATATGTGGGGCATTCGGTCAACAAATGCTTCGCTGTCAATGGCGCCAAACAGTCGTCGCAACATGGTTGGTATTGGCCATTAATCATGTGTCAACTGAGTGTGACCAATACGGAGACGACAAAGAGTAGTCTCCCACTTTCAGGACATCATGACATACTTCCAGGGATATATATAATTTTCTATTTCTCGCATTTTATTTTCAATTAGACTATCCCAATGCTATTGCTAATAATTAGAAATCAAATTCTTAATGTTGGGTAACCAATCATCACAAAGAATGGAATACCTTCTTGGTCGCAATTCAGCTGCAGCATTCTTTGCCAGTAAATCTGCGTTCTTGTTTCCAGACACACCTACATGTGCCGGAACCCAACAAAATTGAACTGTTATACCCCTCAGTCCAATAATAAAAAGCCCCTTTAAAATCTTTAAAACTAAAAGGTTACTAAAATTAAAAACTTCTAGAGTTTGAAGGACACTCCTTGCATCACTACAAACAGTAAACTTAACCCCTTTTTCCAAAAACTCTTAGTATGCCGTATAGTTTGGCCGTGAATATGAAAGAAGTTGGAGGAAGTGCACCACTACAATTAAAAGCATTACTATATACTCGAAATCCAATACCAGCATTGGATTTGGAGCCATCATTATATATAAAAATCGATTCCTTATGTTCTGCAACATGTTCTATAAAAAAGAGACCTGGCTTCTAAGTCCATCATATCCTTTTTAATTCCAATAAGATATTTACAAAAAAGATACCTCTGGTAATTTCCATGGATTCGTTGATACCTTGAATGGAAGCACCTTATCTCTAACTAAATCAAGATTGTTTGACCCAAAAACCATAGGATTGAGGAGATTTTGGGTGCAACTCAAAGTATGATGTGTGCTTTACAAGGCTTGCTGTCTGAAAGGCTAAAGAATTAGGGAGTCTTTGCAACCTAAACCAATACCGAATAATACAAGACTTTTAGTAAAGGTTTAACGGAAATTCTCCAGCATTAACAGGGGGGCTTGGAGTAGGCGAAGGTCTAAATGCTCCGGTTTCCAATCTTATACCAGTATGGTGTATAGAATCTAAAATCTTTAGTTGACTTGGGATGGCTGTCATGGGTAGATAGAATAATATAGGAAAGAATGTTAAAACACGTGATTTTTCTACTCTTAGAGAAGCAGAGAGAGAGAGAGAGAGAGATAAGGTCCCGCTATTGTTTATTGAAGCTGCCATCGTCAAGTTATGTGCCTAGGTTGGAGGTCTTTGAGCACAACGAGCCCCTGTCTATAGAGGACCAAGGAACCCATAAGAGAAGATTAAGTGTGTTTGTCGCCGAAGAGAAGTACATTAGCCGAAGGAGTCAACTTTATGAAATTTGATTACACCAGCAGAGCGTTCGTCTAGGTGTTATCAGCGGTTTCAAGGAACACCAATGAGGATGAAGAAACGAGAAAATTTCCTTATATGGACCTGTCCATAGTTAACCCCTCCCATACAGGGATATATAAACTTCCACGCGATCAAGAGAGAGAGGAGAGTACGAAAAAGAGACGAGGAAGAAACCCAAGAAAGGAGAGAGAGAGGGCGAACAAGCTGAGCGAAGGAGAGAAGGCGTAAGGACGAGAATGCAGACGTAACCAGCTTTGTCCGAGATGTCCTAACGAGTTGCCTCCCGCCCTCATTACCCCCGACGAGCCGCCAGACCTGAAAACATCTCCGTTCCTGTCAACCGTCGAGAGCTGCTGCGAAGAGTAGTATATTCTTTTTGTATTATTTATCTACCATCTTGACTGTTCCCCTGTTTTGCTGGAGTGTAGTTTAATCAAATGATTCTCTTTGTTTAGTTCAGTGCTTCCTAAGTACTCAATCAAGAAACATTCACCTTTGACTAGTTGTAAATAAAATTATGTTTTCTTTTGCGAGTTTTCTTTCTATATTTCCTATTGTCTCTAATTGGTTGTAGTTGAAATGTCCCCATTTCATTAATTAATTCAACAGAATCTGGTTCGATCCCCACGAGGATCGTAACAGTTGGCGACCTTTGCCAGAATTTTCGACTACATAACCAATTGAAACAGGGAGAATATAGAAAGAAACAGAATGAGTGCGATTACTAGAGATTTGATAGATTCAGGTAAACTTCTTGGTCTAGATGGCGATGATCTCCGTGATTATGTTATTAAGAGAGAACAGGAAACGTTTGAGAGAGATGAAAGAGCAGCTGAAAGAGAAGAAAATGAAAGAAAGCGAGAAGAAAATGAAAGACAGCGTAAGCATGAGTTAGAAATGGCTCGTTTAAGACAAACTCTTCATAACAGTCGGTCAGGTAGCAGATCAGGGAGTAATTCATCTTTAAATAGTGACACTGATAGTTTAGATATAAGTGCAGTGCTTAAACTTATACCGAAATTTGATGAGGAAGATGTTACGAAATATTTTATGTCTTTTGAAAAGTTAATGAACAGAGTAGGCGCTCCTAAAAGACAGTGGACTTTGTATTTACAATCAGTTTTAAGTGGTAAAGCACATTCTGTGTATACTGTAGTTGTTTGTCTGAGGATGAAAGTAAAGATTATGAAACTGTGAAAGAAACCGTACTTAGTGCATACAGATTGGTACCAGAGGCGTACCGTAAGAAGTTTAGAAGTTTGAAGAGAGATGATACTAGTACTTATGTAGAGTACGGAAAGAAGTTAGAAAGGTCGTTTTGTGATTGGTTGACTTCCGCTGAAGTCGATAATTTTGAAGATCTCAAGAACTTAGTTTTGTTAGAAAGTTTCAAAGATAACATATCTCCAGACATCAAATTATATATAGAAGATAGGCGTGAAACATCTTTTGCCGGTGCTACGAGATTAGCAGATGAGTACAGTCTCACACATGGTTTAAGTGGCAGTAAAAAGAAAAACGATCTTTTGTCAAGTAAGGCACAACATAGTAAAAGTAGTTCTAGCAATAACGATAATAGGAACAGGGATTATTATCATTATTATTGTTACACGTGTGGGAAGGAAGGTCATATTTCTGGGTACTGTAGGAGCCAATGGGCAGTCAGTAATTCAGAGGTCATTTGTTACAATTGTAATAAGAAAGGTCATATAGCTAGGAATTGCACAGTAGAAAGTACGAATGTGAAAAAACCTGTGTCACTAGTTAATAATCTTTCTCCAGGAAGGAATAATCTCTTGAAAGAAACGAGGAAACATTATGGTGAATTTTTGTCTGAAGGTTTAATTTCTTCTCTTAAAGGAGGTGATTCGAGGGAAGTAGTTTTGCTTAGAGATACGGGAGCGGCCGTATCACTCGTTAGGAGAGAGAGTGTACCAAGGAATGTAATAATCAGCATGAAAGAAAAAGTTATGCTAGGTGGGTTTCCGAACACTTGTGTAGTTTGTCCTTTGTTAAAGATGAAATTGGAAAGTCAGTTAGTAACAGGAGATGTAAAACTAGCAGTCGTGGATACTTTGCCCGTAGACGGCGTTGACATTATTGTTGGCAATGATTTAACTACCTCCAAGTGTGTGAATCCTATTTTAAGTGAAGTTCAAGTGCCTGAGATGATAGTAACCAGGTCAGGATTAGATACAGATATTGACTACGGTCATAGGTTGTTCGAGGATTCGAACGTAGGTAATAGAGACAGTGACGATGAGCTTAGCATGAGTGTAGCTGAGGAAACTGACTTTACGAATGTTGATGATGTGAACAGAGATGATGATGTAGCTGTCGAAAGAAGTGATGTGCAGATTAGTGTTTCAGAAACTAGCTTATTGAGTAAGGATGAACTAGTTAGGATGCAGAGGGAAGATGAAACACTAACTAGAATTTTTGAATGTGAATTGGATGATGAACCTGAAAATGTTTGTAAGGAAACGTTTAGTTTAAAAGACGAACTTTTGTGTCGCTATGTTCGTCCTAAGACAGGTAGCAAAGAGGAGATCATAGAGCAATTAGTAACTCCTAGGAAACTTCGTGAATCAATTTTGAAATTAGCACATGATGAACAAGGACATTTAGGAGTAAATAAAACATTCAAGTGTATAACTAAAACGTACTTTTGGCCTAAAATGAAAAGTGATGTGAAGAGATATGTTTTAAGTTGTCACGAATGTCAAATGGCTGGCAAACCTAATCAAGTAATTCCCCGGGCCCCGTTATGTAATATCCCATCGGTAGGAGAACCTTTTGAGAATGTCGTAATTGATATCGTAGGCCCTTTGCCCAGGAGTAAGGGAGGGAATATCTATCTATCAACAATCATTGATAGACTAACACGATATCCAGAAGCAATCCCAGTAAGAAGTTGCAATGCAAAAACTGTAGTTAAACGCTTGCTGAACTATTTCTCTAAATTTGGACTTCCTTGCGTTATACAGAGTGATAATGGTAGCAATTTTGTATCAAAGTATTTCAGAAATAAAATGAAAGAGTTAGGGATTAAACTTGTAACTTCCACCCCCTACCACCCTGAATCACAAGGAATTGTTGAACGTTTTCATCAAACGTTGAAAAGTTGCTTAAGGAAGTTGTGTAATAATTTTGAGCATGATTGGGAAGAAAAGTTACCTTTTGTCTTGTTGGCTTTACGATTAACTCCTAATGACACCACGGGATTTAGTCCCTTTGATTTGTTGTTCGGTCACACCGCTAAAGGACCTTTAGAAATTTTAAAGTGTAAGTTAATGCAAGAAGAAGGTAGAAAGGATTACATACAGAATATCGAAAATCACAAAGAGGATTTAAGGAAAGCCTGGCAGATGGCAAAAGAAAATGAGAGCAACCGTCAAGGGGAAACTAAAAGAAAATACGATCTTAAGGCTAAAGACAGAATTTTCCATGTGGGTGATAAAGTCTTAGTATTAGTCCAGAAAGAAGGTCCCTCATTATCTTATAAGTTCGAAGGTCCATTTCCTATCATAGAAAAAAGGGGAAATCTGAATTACTTAATTGATATGGGTAAGCGTAGAGCTAAGTGGTTGCACATCAACTTGCTAAAGAAATATAATGAACGTCCAATGCCAGTTGTAACAGTGTCGCAGAGAGAAATTACTTTTGAGAACTCTGATGTTCTTAATAATTTCACGTTGTTTAATTCTAGCTTAAGGGAAGAAAAAACAAGGGAATTATTCAATGTGTTTTCAAATTATCCGGAAACTGTTAGTGATAAATTGGGTTTGACTAATCTTTTAGAACACGATATTGAGTTGCAGGACACAAAACCCATTAGACAAAGCCCTTATCGTCTAAGCCCAGAAAAAACAAATTCAGTTCGACAGGAAATTAAGTATATGCTAGACAATGGTTTGATTGTTCCCAGCAAAAGTGACTGGTGTTCTCCAATAGTTCTTGTTACGGAGGAAGATGGATCAGATAGGCTGTGTATTGATTTTAGAAAAGTGAATAGTGTTACGAAACAAAGTAATTTTCCTCTCCCCAGGATAGAAGATTGTTTAGATAAAATAGGAAATGCTAAGTTTATTTCTAAACTTGATTTGGCCAAAGGTTATTGGCAAGTACCTTTAAGTAGTCGAGCACAGAAAGTATCTGCTTTCATAACACCTTTCGGTAGTTATGAACCCAAAGTTATGGCTTTTGGTCTACGAAATGCAGCGAGTACTTTTCAAAGATTAATGAATAGAGTTTTAAATGGAATTGATAACTGTGTTGTGTATTTGGATGATCTTGTAAAATTTTCAGATACGTGGGAGCAACATTTACGCATTTTAGCTAAAGTATTGTCAGCACTTGAAAAAGCAAAACTTGTTTTAAATCTGAAGAAATGTGAATTCGGAAAAACCTCGATCACCTATTTGGGTCATAAGGTAGGTCTAGGTAAGATTTGTCCAAAAGATGGGAACATAGAAGCTATCATCAACTTCCCAATTCCTACCAGTAAAAAACAGGCGATGAGATTCATCGGAATGATTTCATATTTCCGCCGATTTGTTCCTAATTTTTCAGAAATAAGTGCTCCAATTACTAATCTTTTCAAGAAAGGACGAAGTTTTGTATATGATAATGAATGTATCGAAGCTTTCAATAAATTAAAGGCCATAATGATTCACGAGCCTGTACTAATGTTGCCCGATTTTAGCAAGGAATTTAATTTAGCGATAGATGCAAGTGACATTGGAATAGGAGGAGTTCTGCTGCAAGAAGTGAATGGGATCAAGCACCCTGTGGCTTATTATTCGAAGAAGTTAAATAAAGCACAGCAGAATTATTCAACTATTGAGAAGGAATTGTTTAGTTTAGTATCAACTTTGCAACATTTTGAGATTTATGTACGTAGTGGTCATGTTTTAACTGTGTATACTGATCACAATCCATTAGTTTACTTAGATAGATTTAAGAATAAGAATAAACGTCTCATGCGTTGGAGTTTGGAATTACAAGACTATGATTTAAAGATAGTTCATATAAAGGGAAAGAATAATGTAATAGCCGACAGTCTTTCTAGAGACTTTTCAGAATGATATGGACGTTTGTTTCCTTTCTGTTTTTGTGTTTTTCTTCTATCAACACGTAAGAGTGTGTTTTGCTTTTGGTTACATGATACGAGAGTAATGAAGTAATTGTCTCTCAGTTTAGGGATAAGAGATTTTCTCCTTTGATAGCTTTGTTTAAAAAAAAGATAAAATCAGTAGATTTTCCTTTTTTTTTTCTTTTAGGGGGACGTGTCATGAGTAGATAGAATAATATAGGAAAGAATGTTAAAACACGTGATTTTTCTACTCTTAGAGAAGCAGAGAGAGAGAGAGAGAGAGATAAGGTCCCGCTATTGTTTATTGAAGCTGCCATCGTCAAGTTATGTGCCTAGGTTGGAGGTCTTTGAGCACAACGAGCCCCTGTCTATAGAGGACCAAGGAACCCATAAGAGAAGATTAAGTGTGTTTGTCGCCGAAGAGAAGTACATTAGCCGAAGGAGTCAACTTTATGAAATTTGATTACACCAGCAGAGCGTTCGTCTAGGTGTTATCAGCGGTTTCAAGGAACACCAATGAGGATGAAGAAACGAGAAAATTTCCTTATATGGACCTGTCCATAGTTAACCCCTCCCATACAGGGATATATAAACTTCCACGCGATCAAGAGAGAGAGGAGAGTACGAAAAAGAGACGAGGAAGAAACCCAAGAAAGGAGAGAGAGAGAGGGCGAACAAGCTGAGCGAAGGAGAGAAGGCGTAAGGACGAGAATGCAGACGTAACCAGCTTTGTCCGAGATGTCCTAACGAGTTGCCTCCCGCCCTCATTACCCCCGACGAGCCGCCAGACCTGAAAACATCTCCGTTCCTGTCAACCGTCGAGAGCTGCTGCGAAGAGTAGTATATTCTTTTTGTATTATTTATCTACCATCTTGACTGTTCCCCTGTTTTGCTGGAGTGTAGTTTAATCAAATGATTCTCATTGTTTAGTTCAGTGCTTCCTAAGTACTCAATCAAGAAACATTCACCTTTGACTAGTTGTAAATAAAATTATGTTTTCTTTTGCGAGTTTTCTTTCTATATTTCCTATTGTCTCTAATTGGTTGTAGTTGAAATGTCCCCATTTCATTAATTAATTCAACAGAATCTGGTTCGATCCCCACGAGGATCGTAACAATGGCTGAGGAGTATATCTCACTCCCATAACTAATTTAATGTTTTGTGTTGTCAATGGTACCCATGGATTGGGTTTGTGCATGTTTTGTACCACTATATACGGGTAAGGGAGATGTGCAGTAGTGTTGTAATTCAAGAGGTATTAGTTTCTTAAGGGTGGTTGGAAAAGTGTATGGTAGAGTACTGATCAATAGGATTAAGGATAAAACAGAGAATGCAATCTTAGAAGTACAGGGTGGTTTTAGAAGAGGTAGGGGATGTATGAATCAGATTTTTACAGTTAGGTAGATATGCAAGAAATATTTAGCCAAAGGTAAGGTGGTGTATGTTGCGTTTATGGGTCTGGAGAAAGCATATGATAGAGTTGAAAGAGAAACGATGTGGAATATGATGAGGTTATATGGAATTGGTGGAAGGTTGTTGCAAGCAGTGAGAAGTTTCTACAAAGGTAGTAGAGCATGTTAGGATAAGAAATGAAGTGAGCAATTGGTTTCTGGTGAGAGTGGGGCTGAGACAAGGATGTGTGATGTCACCATGGTTGTTTAACTTGTATGTTGATGGAGTGGTGAGAGAGGTGAATGCTCGAGTGCTTGGACAAGGATTGAAACTGGTACACGAGAATGATCATGAATGGGAGGTAAATCAGTTGTTGTTTGTGGAGGATACTGTACTGATTGCAGACTCGAAAGAGAAGCTTGGCCGATTAGCAACAGATTTTGGAAGGGTACGTGAGAGAAAGAAGTTGAGAGTAAATGTGGGTAAGTAAGGTTATGAGATGTACGAGAATGGAAGGTGGTGTGAGGTTGAATATCATGTTGAATGGAGAGTTACTTGAGGAGGTGGATCAGTTTAAATACTTGGATCTGTTGTTGCAGCAAATGGTGGAGTGGAAGCTGATGTACATGAGAGGGTGCTAGAAATAGGAATGAATGACGAGCGATTGTGACGCAGTTCCGGTAGTCCCTGCTGCTTCCTCCGGTTGCCTTGGATGACCGCGGAGGTAGCAGCTTCATCTGTGGTGGATAACAAGGGGGGATGGGCTTTGGCACCCTAGCAGTACCAGCCGAACTCGGTCGAGTCGCTTCTCAGGCTGGGAGGAGTGTAGAGAGGAAAGGTCCCCTTTTTTCCATTGGTTTGATGTTGGCTACCCCCCAAAATTGGAGCAAGTGCCTAGGTATATGTATGTATAAAATTTTTCTTTTTTAAATTAACGCCTTGTATATCTTTAAAATAGTTTTGCGGTCTGCCCCCTTGATGTATGGGACAAAACTTTTAAAAAGATTCAAAGCATCAAGACATTTTGCTTTTGATGATTTTAAGTGGGGAGTTTCTTATATTAGTTAAAAAATGAATGAGATAATAGGCAGGGGTTCAACATATCAGTCAGTAAATTTAGAGAATTTTAAAGCCATTATGAACTCTTATAGTTCTCCGGAAATTGACGATGGCTAAATTGAAGAGGTTTCAAATTACTAACCGACTACTCTAATTTAATAAATAATGTTGCAAGATCCATGAACAATACATCTCAGAATAATTAGTATGATTGGGACCAAAGGCACCCTCGTTGGAAATGCTTGTTAAGCCATGATGACCCAAAGGTGATCTGCCATGCCATAGATTTGAAGGGAAATGTTTCCGATAAAAGTGAAGGCCCAGAAGATGCCCAGTTTAAAGTTTATTTTGAGGAATTATTGAATCCTAATGTTATCCAGGGTGAGGAAAATTTTGACGTTAATGGTGCACCCTAAATTCCTATGTTGGATGATCCTTTTACAGCTAGAGAATTGGAGTGCGTGGTGATGAATTTGAAGAAAAATAAGAGTTTTATTGGGATATGTCCTGGGTTATTTGCAGCCTTACCTAATTCATGGAAACTGTTCTTTCTTACAATTTTTAACTATATATTTCTGTTTACATGTTATCCTTTGTATTGGTGCAGTAATAAACTGATAACCTTGTTCAAAAAAGGAAATAAATTTGATTGCAGCAATTATCGGGGAATTAGTATTATGAATACACTTGCCAAAATATATAATATGCTGCTAATGAATAGATTATCACTAAGGTGTTTCATTGATAAGTGCCAGGCAAGGGTGCAAAAGGGAAGGGGATGTGTTGAGCAAATAATGGCTTTGAATTTATTAATTGATTTTTGTCCAATACAAGAAAAAGAAGTTGTATGTGTTGTTTGTGGACTATAATACGGCATATGATAAAGTACCTCGAAAAAAGATGCTAGAATACTTGAAGTCGATAGGGCATGCTTTTAGCAATCCAGGGTATGTACAAATGTACAAAAAACATCTTAAAGTCTGCTACTGTGGAATTTTCGGTTGAAGTGCGACAAGGGGCACCAACGAGTTGTTTGTTATTTGTAATTTACATAGATAAAATGATAAAGATGATAAAAGAAAGAATAGGAACTGATGGGTTTTTGGGAGGATTGCATGCCTTGCTTCTGATGGACGACACAGTTATAGTTGCAACATCTTGTGAAATGTGTATGAAAAAGCTTGAAGTACTATTGGACTATTGTAAGGAGTATGGAATGGGGGTTAACTCATCCAAAGACTAAATATTTTGTTATTAATGGAGATAAAAAGGATAGAGAGTCATTCCTGTTTGGTAACTTAGAAGTGGAATATTGCTTTCAATATTTGTATCTAGGGGCTTGGTTTTTAGACGATGCAAAAATGAAATCTGTACTGGAGGCACATGGTAAGTCGTCATCTTCATTGGTTAACAAGTTTGCAATATTTTGTGCTGTAAACACCACCATGCCATTTTGCTATAAGATGAAAGTATTTTATGCAGCTGTGATGTCATCCCTGTTATACAGTTCTGAAAGTAGGTTGACGTCGAATGTTGGAGGCATAGAAAAGACTTACAGTAAACTAGTAAGAATACTACTTGGTGTTTGAAGCAATATATCAGTACCTATGTGCTTAGTTGAGGCAGGTTTAAACTCTGTACAATATGAAATTGTGAAAAGAAGGAAGAGTTTTTTAACATCTAAATTAGAGAATATAGATTTGGAGGAACTATTTAATTTTGTATTTAATGTGTAGAAGTAACAGTACACCAGGCTACAGGTTTTTAGTGAGTTGTGTAAGGGGGGAGGATAGCGGACAGTCGTTAGAAAATATTCGGTTGTTAATAAGAGACACACCTTTCGATGCAACGAAGTATGTTACATCTAGATCAAAACTTAATAGGGGACTATTATATCACAGAGTGTATAAAGAAGAAATGTATATTCCTGATGACAAGAGACAAGCTTTAACAAGGATAAGACTGATGTCACATAGTTTGAAAATTGAATTAGGAAGGTGGAGTATGATCCCGCGTGAGCTACGTATTTGTGTATGTATGGAAAATCAGGTACAGGATGAGGAACATGTACTATTACATTGTCCGTTTAGCGCAAACATTCGTGCGAAATATCCTAACCTTGATTACTCGGACATTGTAAACTTGTTGAATGAAGGAAACCCAATACATCTTTGTAATTATATATTTGAAATACTGGATTTCTAAAAGAACTAGTGATAATAAATAGATTTGGAGTGATATTACTATGTTATTAATTGGAATTTGTTGGTTTGTTTATATATTTTTGTGGACATATTTTCGCTAAAGTAAATCTGTCTTGTGCAAGATTATTGTATACAATTTAAGATGTATCTTTACCTTTATAAGTTTTTTGTAATATTAAGTCAATAAAGTATAATAATAAGCCTACAATCAAATATCAAGCCTGAAACCCTAGCTTCACTTACACATGGTATCCGTTGACCTTTGATGTACACATCACGGTCTGGATGTACTCCCAAAATACGACAGAAATGGACGACAATAGTTTTATTTGTTGAAAACTTACGACCCATTCATATCGGCCCACTGAATAATTTTGTCAATTGTGAGCTGTAGTTTTCTCTCAACCACTGCCATTCTAGCTCCAGCAAATGATATGGAGAGATCATCTACAATTAGTGTTGAGAGAATATCTTGAGGAATGAGAGGATATCCCATTAATTCCTCCTCCTTGACATTTCCTCTTCGATAAAGCTTTCCCCACCTCCCTTGAAAAAATCTATGTGAAATAAATGATTCAATGAACAATGGTAGCTCTCTTCATAATCCCAAGTTTTGAATGGTTTTAAGTATACCATATCTCTATGTAGCATCAAATGCCTCTTCAATGTAAAAAAAAAAAAAAAAAAAAAAAAAAAAAAAAAAAAAAAAAAAAAAAAAAAAAAAAAAAAAAAAAAAAGACTTAAATGGTGATGTTTTGAAGCAAAGGCTTCAGAAATAGAGGACTCAGGACGTGTAAACACATCAGTCGAGTGCATTTTTCTAAATCAACACTGAATAGGTGATAAAATACCCTTCTTTTCAAGGTACCACATCAGTCTTGCATTGACCATCTTCTCCATGATTTTACATAAACAATATGTCAATGTAATTGGTCGATAGTTAGCTGCTAAAAACTTGTCCTTACTGGGTTTTAAAAAGGCTAAAATAATGGCTAGTTCCCAAACACTTGGATAACTATGATCATGCCATACATGTATTCTGTTTGTAATGCTTAAAATAAATAACTTTGTGTTAAAAGGTACATGGTTAATCAATGCATATGGAATTCCATCGTGTCCAGGGGATGTGTCATTAGAAGTAGCAAGTGTAGAATCAAATTCTCTTTTAGTAAAAGGAGAATTATGAGACTCTTCCATTCCTGTTCCAAATATAAAATTTTCTTTTCTTCAATACCCCTATACTGGTGACCAGGAGCTGCTACACACTTGCATGATACATTTGAGAAATTATCAGCCAGGGTATTGCTAACATCATATGCTTCAATCACATACTGACCATTCACCTTCAACACTGGTGGTGGGTTTGGGGTAAATTTGCAATCTTTATTATTTTCCACCATACAGAAGATGGTGGTTTTCTACTCTTGACTGAGGAAACTAAAGAAACCCAAGATTGGCGCCTAGCTTCTTTCGTGGCATGATGGAACTGTGCTCTACACTTTTTTTATGTTACCAAATTTTTTTCTGTACGGCATCTACGCAATCTAGTCAAAGATTTTCTGGTGGCTCTGTGCAAGACAAGTTAATTCTGATGACCACCCCGGGAATGATCGTCGTTTGAATAATCCTGTGGTTTTCGGAATCAAATTGATTTCTGCTGTATGGAGAGTTTCATTCAGTACATCTATGGCATCATCAATTCTTTCAAACTGTTCTGCACTCCCCTTGATTTCACTTAGCTCAAGAAATTTAACCCAGTCTACCTTGTCAAGATTCCATCGTGGCGATCTCTGTAAAGGTGGACCACTGTTGATGTTTGTAATGATTGGTGTTTGATCACTAGTATGCCAATCATCTAATGTCCTCCAATTGAAATCAAGAAGGCAGTTAGAGCTTGCAATTGACAGGTCAATACATGACAAGGTACCTGTCTTACCATGTAAGTGTGTGGGCTCTTCTGTATTAAGGAGACCGACATCCTCTTTTTCCACAACTGACGATATAATATTGCCCCTGGTGTTCACCTCTACTAAATTATCATACGATATGTTATCATTTGGAGGCAAGTACAGAGAGAAAATTATATATTTTCTCCCTATATCAACCTGTACAACCACTACCTGTAGAGGTGTACGAATAGACAAAGATATTTGGGGAACATCTCGGCGAACGTACGAGACTTCCGTCATGGCTCCCTACTTGGTGATCCTATTGTGTCCTATAGCTAATATATTTACAAGGACAAGGGGTATTAGCATCATGCTTGCTCTCCTGTAGACATACAATTATGGGGGAATGCTAGGGAATTAACCCTTTTACCCCCGGGGTATTTGGAAATTTCCAGCCCTTAACCCCCAAGGGGTTATTTTTTTCCCAGCACATTTTGAAGTATATTATTTTTAAATTGCTCTAAAAGCCTTAATTTTTGTCATAGAGAGGTCAGGATGGTCTCATTCTCTTGGAAAATGTCTGAATTTTCTCAAAAAATTATAAAGAAATATGAAAAACAAATTTTTATAGCATTTTTTTGCAAGGACGTACCAGTACGTCCATGGGGGTAAAGGGATGGCTTTTGTGAAACGTACCAGTACGTCCTTTGGGGGTAAAAGGGTTAAGAGCTCAAGTTCTTCATATTTGGCCCTTAAACCCTGACAATTCCATTGCAAAATGGAGGAAAAATCTATGGTTTATATTTTGGAAGAATTTTTAGATGAAGACTTCCCACTAGCAATTTTTGATCTAAGACTATATCCCAGTGGTTTTATTAGAGAGGGTCTTGATAAATTTGGTTTTGTATTTATGATTTTCTTTTTGTCCTTTTGATCTAATTGTTGAGGGGGATGGTGGACCTCAACTTGAATTTCCTATTTATTTAAATTGTTGTCTGGTTGATCAGAAACATCGACAGACAAAACATCATACTAATTTGATGTCATAAATCTATTTCTTATGGAAGGGAGTGAGAGAGATAGAGGTCTCTCTCTTTTCCGATTAATAGGGGGTGAGCTACCAGGTTTTTGCACCTGCCCCACCACAGATCCACCAGGTAACTTTGTTTCAAGTGGAATCTCCATCAAATCAGGCAAGGACATGGCCTGAGAGAGGTTAGTACTATTGTTGGTAATAGGGGATGAAGGTTGTAAAGAAATGGGCAATGCCACAGTTTTAATACACCTTGGCAAAGCCTTAGAAGGCAATATGCTTACCTTGTCATGCAAAGCCTTACTATCATTAGATGAATTATTTCATTTCTTGGAATTACTGGCAGCACTATGTGGGTTTGGTGGTTCCTATGGTATGATTTCTCTTTATTTTAAAACCATAGTATAGGTGTTTTTTTTTTTTTTTTTTTTGTTCAGTAGTCTTTTGGCATGTCCCACACTTATGTGTTCTACACTGGATTTGTTGAGGGCAGCTTCTTCAAACTTATAAATCTTGCTGCTCTTGTCAGTGGATCTATGATTCGAGTTGCAATTCAAACAGCTGGCCTCCACTGTATACTCTCCATGGTAAGGTCTGGAACAGATGCTACTCATTTTCTCATTTTTACAAACTTTGGAATGGAAGGAGATATCATCTAGGTTAATGTGGGTAAGGGTTAGGTTGGGTAGGGAATGTTGGGCGTTTGTCAGTGCGTATGGGCCAGGTAGTGAGAAAAGTGAAGAAGAGCGGAATGAGTTCTGGAATGAATTAACTAAGTGTGTAGAAGGACTGGGTAGAAGGAATTATGTAGTTGTTATGGGTGACTTAAATGCTAGAGTGGGCGCTGGAGAGGTAGAAGGTGTCATTGGGAAGTATGGCGTACCAGGTGAAAATGTGAGTGGTGAGAGACTGGTAGATATGTGTGTTGAACAAGAGATGGTAATAAGTGCTAGCTTTTTTAAAAAGAAAGATAAAAATAAGTATACATGGGTAAGAGTGGCAAATGGAAGAGTAGTAGAAAGGGCATTAATGGATTATGTGTTGATAACTAAAAGAATGTTTGGAAGATTGAAAGACGTGCACGTGTTTAGGGGTATGGCTAACGGTATGTCTGATCATTTTTTGGTGGAAGGAAAATTGGTTGTAGCAAAAGAGTGGGGGAATAGAGTAGGTGGATGTAAAAGTGAGCTAGTGAGGGTTGAAGAGATAATAAAACTGGGGGTAAAAAGTAAATATCAGGAAAGGTTGAAAATGGCATATGACGAGGTGAGAGTAAGAGAAAGTGGTAATTTAGAGGAGTGGAAGTTAGCAAAAGAAAATTTTGTTGGGATTGCAAGTGATGTATGTGGCAAGAAGGTTGTTGGAGGCAGCATGAGGAAGGGCAGTGAATGGTGGAATGAAGGAGTGAAGGTAAAAGTGGAAGAGAAAAAGAGGGCTTTTGAAGAATGGCTGCAGAGTAATAGTATAGAGAAGTATGAAAAATAAAGAGAGCAAAAGGTGGAAGTAAAGCGCAAGGTACGTGAGGCAAAGAGGGCAGCTGACCTGAGGTGGGGTCAGGGACTGGGTCAGTCATATGAAGAGAATAAGAAGAAGTTTTGGAAAGAAGTGAAGAGAGTAAGGAAGGCCGGCGCAAGAATTGAAGAGACAGTGAAAGATGGAAATGGAAGGTTGTTAAAAGGAGAGGAGGCAAGGAAAAGGTGGGCGGAATATTTTGAAAGTTTGCTGAATGTTGAGGATGATAGGGAGGCAGATATAATTGCTGTTCCAGGTGTTGAGGTGCCAGTGATGGGAGATGAGAATGAGAGAGAGATTACAATAGAGGAAGTGAGGAGAGCACTAGATGAAACGAGAGTAGGAAAAGCATCTGGTATGGATGGTGTGAAAGCTGAGATGTTGAAGGAAGGGGGTGTGACTGTACTTGAATGGTTGGTGAGATTGTTTAATGTGTGTTTTGTGTTGTCATTGGTACCAGTAGATTGGGTCTGTGCATGTATTGTACCACTATATAAGGGTAAGGGAGATGTGCATAAGTGTTGTAATTCAAGAGGTATTAGTTTGTTGAGTGTAGTTGGAAAAGTGTATGGTAGAGTACTGATTAATAGGATTAAGGATAAAACAGAGAATGCAATCTTGGAAGTACAGGGTGGTTTTAGAAGAGGTAGGGGTTGTATGAATCAGATTTTTACAGTTAGGCAGATATGCGAGAAATATTTAGCAAAAGGTAAGGAGGTGTATGTTGCGTTTATGGATCTGGAGAAAGCATATGATAGAGTTGATAGGGAAGCAATGTGGAATGTGATGAGGTTATATGGAGTTGGTGGAAGGTTGTTGCAAGCAGTGAAAAGTTTCTACAAAGGTAGTAAAGCATGTGTTAGAATAGGAAATGAAGTGAGCGATTGGTTTCCGGTGAGAGTGGGGCTGAGACAGGGATGTGTGATGTCGCCGTGGTTGTTTAACTTGTATGTTGATGGAGTGGTGAGAGAGGTGAATGCTCGAGTGCTTGGACGAGGATTAAAACTGGTAGGCGAGAATGATCATGAATGGGAGGTAAATCAGTTGTTGTTTGCGGATGATACTGTACTGGTAGCAGACACAGAAGAGAAGCTTGACCGACTAGTGACAGAATTTGGAAGGGTGTGTGAGAGAAGGAAGTTGAGAGTTAATGTGGGTAAGAGTAAGGTTATGAGATGTACGAGAAGGGAAGGTGGTGCCAGGTTGAATGTCATGTTAAATGGAGAGTTACTTGAGGAAGTAGATTGGTTTAAGTACTTGGGGTCTGTTGTTGCAGCAAATGGTGGAGTGGAAGCAGATGTACGTCAGAGAGTGAATGAAGGTTGCAAAGTGTTGGGGGCAGTTAAGGGAGTAGTAAAAAATAGAGGGTTGGGCATGAATGTAAAGAGAGTTCTATATGAGAAAGTGATTGTACCAACTGTGATGTATGGATCGGAGTTGTGGGGAATGAAAGTGATGGAGAGACAGAAATTGAATGTGTTTGAGATGAAGTGTCTAAGGAGTATGGCTGGTGTATCTCGAGTAGATAGGGTTAGGAACGAAGTGGTGAGGGTGAGAACGGGTGTAAGAAATGAGTTAGCGGCTAGAGTGGATATGAATGTGTTGAGGTGGTTTGGCCATGTTGAGAGAATGGAAAATGGCTGTCTGCTAAAGAAGGTGATGAATGCAAGAGTTGATGGGAGAAGTACAAGAGGAAGGCCAAGGTTTAGGTGGATGGATGGTGTGAAGGAAGCTCTGGGTGATAGGAGGATAGATGTGAGAGAGGCAAGAGAGCGTGCTAGAAATAGGAATGAATGGCGAGCGATTGTGACGCAGTTCCGGTAGGCCCTGCTGCTTCTTCCGGTGCCTTAGATGACCGGGGAGGTAGCAGCAGTAGGGGACTCAGCAGTATGAAGCTTCATATGTGGTGGAAATGTGGGAGGTTGGGCTGTGGCACCCTAGCAGTACCAGCTGAACTCGGCTGAGTCCCTGGTTAGGCTGGAGGAACGTAGAGAGTAGAGGTCCCCCTTTTTTGTTTTGTTTCTTGTTGTTGTCGGCTACCCCCCAAAGTTGGGGGAAGTGCCTTTGGTATATGGATATGGATGGACAAACTTTAGAAGGATATCTAAATTTGAAATACTTGAAACACTGTAGGGGCTTCAGCTTGAAAGGTCGAACTTTAATTCTTTTATTTTCAATAACGATGTGGAGAGGTACATCAGCATCCTGGAAAGTAAGGATAATCATCGACGTCCCAGGAACCTTATGCAACTTCCACACTGTTATCGGACACATGGCCAGTATTTCCTCTTCTGTAAATTCATACAAGTCTTTATTGAAGACTACTCCCTTTCTGTAACTAAAATCTAGGTGGGGTTTGACATGTAACACATCATCATCACTACTTGTCTTGAGGTTAGACAGTATTACCAACTACGTGCATGATTTGGCATGGATTAGGAAGCTATTTTTTCCAAAGCAATATACAGTATATCACCTGGTGCAATGGTTCCTATCTTTTTCTGAATGTTTGCTAATTCTAAAATAATTCCCATTACTGTACTCCCTTTATGCTCGGCAACAAGCCACATTGGTGATTTTGGCTTTCTCTGGGGAGGCAAAGTTATATCAACATCTTTTTCAAACCAGTCAGCAGGTCTATACACATCCAAATTGTTTGGTATATCACATAGGGGACCCATGACATTTAAGTTATTAATTTGGATATTGTTGATGTTACATGTTGCATTAAATGCTTCTTCATGATTATTATAAAATATCCGTGAATGCCATTTATCATTTTCAAGTTTCACTCTTAATTCTTTCATTACTTCATAGCATTTAAATGCTTTATATAGCATATCATAATCAGTATCTTGGAATTAGGGTTACAAGAAGGATTCAAAGTTTCCCTTTGTTACCCGACTTATTTGGTTTTAAACCATTAGTAGATTGATTGATTGATTGATTTTAAGTTTTCTGGCATCCCAACATCTAAGGTCATTGACACTGCTATCATTTACTATATATAAAATACAAAAGAATATTCAATTAAACCATAAAAATTAAGATGTCATTATAAAAGTTAAATAGTTTCCAGATAACCTTAATAAATCTAAAAATGCCGCTCGCATAATAGGACACATCATGTCAAAGAATCTTGGCAAGGATGAACCTGCCACCCTCACCTCGAGCCTCAAACAGATATGTTTCTTAAGTTATTATAATTGGGGCATTCGGTCAAGAAATGCCCCACGATTAAAGGTACCAAACAGTTGTTGCAATACGGTTGGTGTTGGCCCTTCAGCAGAAACTTGTGTCAACAGAGTGTAACCAATGCGGAGACGACATAGAGACGTCTCCCACTTTCGGGGCATCATGTTATACCTCCAAGGAGATATGACATTTTTTACTTCTCTCATTTTATTGCCATCTACACTATCCCAGTATTATTGCCAATTGTTACAAAACAATTTCTTGATATTAGGTAGGAAATCATTAAAGGGAATGGGATACCTTCTTGGTAGCAACTCGGATGCAGCATTCTTTGCCAGAAACTCTGCCTCCTCATTCCCAGACACACCTACGTGTGCTGGAACCCAACAAAATCGAACCATTATACCTCTCCATCCAATAATAAAAAGCCCTCCTAAAATCTTTAAAACTTAAGGGTTACTAGATTTAAAAACTTCTAAAGCTTGAAGGACACTCCTTGCATCACTATAAATGGTAAAATTGCCCTCCTTCTCCAATGTCATTTTCTCAATAGCGGTTGGTATGCCATACAGTTCAGTAGTAAATATGGAAGCTGTTAGAGGAAGTGCACCTCTACAATTAAAACCATTACAATGTACTCCAAATCCAACGCCAGCATCAGATTTGGAGCCATCAGTATATATAAAACTTGATTCCCTATGTTCTGCAACATGTTCCATAAAAAGAGACCTGGATTCTAAGTCAGTCATATTCTTTTTAACACCAATAAAGTATTTACAAAAAGATCCCTCTGGTAATTTCCATGGAAGCGTAGATGATAAATTAAATGGAAGCATCTTACTTCTAACCTATATCAAGACAGTTAATTAATTGTTTAACCCGGAAAACCATAAGGTTGAGGAGATTTTAGGTGCAACTCAAAGTATGATGTGTGCTTTACAAGGCTTGCAGTCTGATAGGCTAAAGAATTAGTAAGTCTTTGCAACATCAACCAATACCAAAAAATAGAAGACTTTCGGTAAAGGTCTAAAGGTAATTCTCCAGCATCAATAAGGAGACTTGTGATAGACGAAGTTCTAAACGCTCCTGTGGACAATCTGATACCAGCATGATGTATTGAATCTAATATTTCTGATCGGCTTGGGGTGGCTGAGGAATACATTCCACACCCATAATTCATTTCTTTAAAAATCAAGGCCTTGTATAAATTTATAATAGTATTGCAGTCTGGGCCCCATGATGTATGGGACAATACTTTTAAATGATTCAGAACCTCAAGACATTTAGCTTTCAACTCTTTCAAGTGAGAAACCCATGTAAGCCTACAATCAAATTTCAAGCCTAAATATTTAGCCTCACTTACACATGGGATCCGTTGACCTTTAATGTACAGTATATATCCAGGTCTGGATGTACTCCCTGAATACGACAGAAATGGATATCATCAGTTTTACTTGTTGAGAAATCCATTCATATCGGCCCACTGAATAATTTTGTCAATTGAGAGTTGTAGTTTTCTCTAAACCATTGTCATTCTAGCTCCAGCAAATGATATGTAGAGATCATCCACAAATAGTGTTGAGAGAACATCCCGGAGAATGACTGAGGATATTACATTAATTGCTAGTTATACTTAGCACACTACCGTTGGGAACTCCCTCTTCCTGACATTTACTCTGATACAGTTTCCCCCACTCTCACTTGAAAAACTATGTGAAAGAAATAATTGAAAAAACAGTGGTAGCTCTCCTCTTTATCCCAATTCATGAATGGTTTTAAGTATACCATATCTCCATTATTTTCATATGCCTTTTCAAGGTAAAAAAAAGACTGTCACATGGTGGTTTGGAAGCAAAGGCTTCACAAATAGAGGACTCGAAAAGTCATATCAACACATGAGTTGAGTGCATTTTTCTGAATCCATACTGAATAGGTGATAAAATACCCTTCTTTTCAAGGTACCATATCAGTATCGCATTGACCATCTTCTCCATGATTTTATATAAACAACATGTCAATGCAATTGGTCGATAGTTTTCTGCTAAAAACTTGTCCTTACTGGGTTTTAAAAAGGCTAAAAAAATGGCTAGTTCCCAAACACTTGGATAACTATGATCATGCCATATCCTATTAATAATGCTTAAAACAAATAACTTTGTATTAAAAGGAGCATGTTTAATCATTGCAAATGAAATTCCATCGGGTCCAGGGGCTGTATCGTTACAATTAGCAAGTGTGGAATCAATATTCTCTTTCAGTAGGAGAATTATATAACTCTTCCCTTCATGTAGCAAAATTTAAAATTTTCTTCAATGCTCCTATACTGGTAACCAGGAGCTGCTACACACTTGCATGATATATTTGAAAAATAATCAGCCAGGGCATTGCTAACATCATTTGCTTCGGTCACATACTGACCGTTCACCTTCAACACTGGTGGTGAGTTTGGGGTAAATTTGCCGAAAATCTTTTTCATTTTCCTCAATACAGATGATAGTGGTGTTCTACTGTTGACTGAGGAAACAAAAGATACCTAAGATTGGCGCCTAGCTTCTTTCATGGCACAACGGAACTGTGCTCTACACCTTTTGTATGTTATAAAATTTTCCTCTGTACGGCATCTACGCAATCTTGTCAAGAGATTTTCTGGTGGCTCTGTGCAGACAGTTAATTCTGAAGACACCACGGGACTGGTCGTCGTTTGAATAATCCTATGGTTTTGGGAATCGAATTGACTCACGCTGTATGGATAGTTCCATTCAGTAGGTCAATGGCATCATCAATACTTTCAAACTGTTCTGCTCTCCCCTAGATTTTACTTGGCTCACAAAATTTAACCCAGTCCTCCTTGTCAAGATTCCATCGTGGCAATCTTTGAAAAGGTGGACTATTGTTGGTGTTTATAACGATTGGTGCATGATCAATAGTATGCCAATCATCTAATGTCCTCCAGTTGAAATCAAGAAGGCAGTTAGAGCTTGCAATTGAAAGGCCAATGCATAACAAGGTACCTGTCTGAACATGGAAGTGTGTGGGCCCTTCTGTATTAGGGAGTCCGACATTCTCGTTTTCCATAATTGATATAATATTGCCCTTCCTGTTTGCTAAAACATCACCCCATAAAGGATGCCTACCATTCAAATCTCCAAGTAAAAGAAAAGGTTGAGGGAGTTGTTGAATCACCTCTACTAAATTATCATACGATATGTTATTATTTGGAGGCAAGTACAGAGAGCAGATTGTATATTTTCTCCCTATATCAATCTCTACAACCACTGCCTGCAGAGGTGTATGAATAGATAAAGGTATTTAAGGAACATCTCGACAAACGTATACGAGACGTCTGTCATGGCTCCCTACTCAGTGATCATATGGTGTCCTATAGCTTACATATTCAGGAGGACAAGAAGTATTAGCATCAAGCTTGCTCTCTTGTAGACATACAACAATGGGGGAGTGCTCATGAATTAAGAGCTTAAATTCTACATATTTGGCCCTTAAACCCTGACAATTCCATGGCAAAATGAAGGAAAAAACTTTGTATTATTTTCTGGAAAACATCTTGGATGAGGTGTTCCCATTGATAGTTTTTGATTTAACAATATTTTCTGTAGGCTTCTTGAGTGTGGCTCTTGATAAGTTAGGTTTTATATTAGCCTTTTTCAGTGTTCCTTTTACCTAATTTTTGTGGAGGATAGTGGACCTCAACTTCAATTTTTTATTGATTCAAGAAGTTTTCCTATTGATCTGAAATATCAACAGGCAGAACATCATATCTATTTGATATCCTAACTTTGGTGTTTTTAATGGATGTGGGTGCGAGAGATGGATGTCTCTCTCTTTTCCTATTAACAGGTGGTGATTTATCAGGCTTTGGTGTTTTCCCCACTACAGGTGCACCTGATAACTCTGTTTTATGTAAAACCTCCATCAAATCACGCTAAGATATAACCTGAGAGAGCTTAGTATTATCCTTTGTAGGGGGGGGGGACAAAGGTTTAATAGAGGTGAACAAAGTCTTAGGTGATATTCTTGCCCTATCTTGCAGAATTTTATCAGAAGATGATGAATTTCTTTTCTGGGGAATACTGTCAGTAATAAGTGGGTTGCATGTTTCCTGCCTCATTTTTCCTCCTGATTTTAATACCTTTGCATAACTTGTTGATTTTCTCAATAGTCTCTTGGCATGCCCCACACTTATGTGTTCGATAGGTTGATATGGTATGCCATCCATCCCACCCTGTGCCAAATCCAAAGAAGCAGTCAAACTAAAGACATACAAGCCAAAGTCGTCAACAAGTTCATGCCCAAGAGAAAGAGATGGGAGAATATAGAAGTAACCAAAAGAAATGAGAGAAAGTGCTGATTAATTTAGTTGGATCAACAATAGGGCACCAAGGTCCAGTGGGAAAGCAGTTTCCACCATTCATTAGAGCCCAGCTGCTAATCCCTAAGCCCCCATCCTCGTCGAGGCTTCGGCATCTGGGGGGACATTAGCCGAGGGGTCCTTTTTTGTTCCTACGTCATCAACAGAATTTTCCCTAATTAAATATGCAGAGATCATCAACAGTGCCGGGGTAGAGTCAGCGTATACAGGGGATGGGGGTTCGTTGCTTAAAGACTCCATAAGATGAGGTTCAGATAGAGAAAGTGATTAGTTTGATTTACCTGCTCAAGAACATTAAGGCATCAAACATCAGATAGGAAATTTGCATTCTCCATTATCGGCACAAAAAGAATATACTCCCCACATGGTCCACTCTATTCCCTACCCAAAGGATAGCATCAAAACAGATCTAGAGCACAGATGTAAGCTAAACCTGCCTGTTAGGAATGAGACCAAGAAACTATGGAATCATCCTCCCCATATCTGTAATGATGGGCTTCCGGCCAAAAGCCAAGAGTCCTACCCAAAGCATTGGATCCCCCTAAAGACTCAACACTTGAGAATAGTTCTGCCAAAAAAGTTCAAACCATCTTCGGGATGGCGAGATCATCCAATACACTCATACATAGCTTTGAATGCAAACAGCTCCCAACCGTGACACCTCCTCCCATTCAACGAATCAGGCAACTATAACGGATGTAGAAACATCCATGCCAGTGGCATACATATAGATACAGTATAGATATAGATATATATATATATATATATATATATATATATATATATATATATATATATATATATATATATATATATATATACAGTGATACCTCGGTACTCGACCATAATCCGTTCGAGATCCGTGTTCGACCTCCGATTTGTTCGAGTACCGAATTTTTTTTCCCCATAAGAAATAATGGTATATATTCTATTCCGTTCCCAAGCACTCGAACAGGCCCAAAATATTAATAAAACGTGTACCTAAACAACAATAATTATCTAAATGTGTATGAAATTGGTCAGAAAATCCTATAAAACAATTTTAAACCATTTACTGTACTAAAATAAAACAATTTTAAACCATTTTCTGTACTGTAGTGAACATACCTTTGAGCAGCGGTTCGATGGCATACAGGGATGGATGTGGAGAGGATGGAAGGGGGAGGTTACTGCTTGGAAGGAGAGTCCCCTTCCATGATGTGGCGGGGTAGTTCTCCTTCAGGAGTTGTTTCTCTCTCCAATGAAAGGGTGGGCAGATCTATTTCAGGGGTTTCTTCTCTTCTTTGTCTCTTCTTTGGAGGAGAAACAGGCTTTGATGTAGCAGCTTTCTTTTCTTTTGTGAAAAACTGGTCTATTGTTAATTGTTTCTTCCTCCTCTGCAGTATTCTTCGAAAATGATACATGACACTATCATTAAACATATGCACTGCCCGGTTTGCTACTGCAATTTCTGGGTGGTATTTTTCAGCAAAAGCCTGCACATCTGCCCACTTGGAACAAATTTCATTGATGAGAGAACTTGGAACATCCGAACTAGCTGCCTCCCCATGCCTAGTAACACGATGAATACCTGTTCTATTACGAAACTTTTCAAACCAACCCCTGCTCGCTTTAAATGTAAATGAATCACTTTCACTGGTACTCGGACTTTTCTTCACTAATTCTTCATAGATATGCAACGCTTTTTCACAAATGAACGCTTCACTAACACTTTCCCCGGCCAACTGTTTTTCTTTAATAAATATTAAAAGCAACTTTTCCATCTCCTCAATCACTTGTGGCCTTTGCTTAGTTACCGCCGTAACTCCCGTTGCAACATTCGCCTTCTTAATCATTTCTTTATGCTTTAAAAACGTAGAAATGGTCGACTTCGCCATTCCGTATTCTACCGCTAAATCGGACACTCGTACACCATTCTCATATTTCGCTATAATTTCCTTCTTCAACTCGATCGTTGTTCGCACTGTTTTCCTCTTCTCCTTCCCCTTAACACTCATTACTTTCTTGGGACTCATTATGAAAGCTAAAAAAGCAATTAAAAGCACTGAAAATCACTAAATCACAACGAATGCTGATCGCGCGTTGTCTGAGTGACGCTCTCGAGAGAACTGATGCTTCCCGAACAAGCGAGAGTGGCCGAGATGGCGCGATCATCACAAAGCCCATGCGGTCGTCACGTGTTCGGCTGGTCGAGTACCGAATTTTTGGTCGAGCACCGCAGCAAAAATTTCTCGAAAATTTTGGTCGAACTCCGAATTGTTCGAGTATAGAGTCGTTCGACAACCGAGGTATCACTGTATATATATATATATATATATATATATATATATATATATATATATATATATATATATATATATATATATATATAGATATAGATATAGATATAGATATAGATATAGATATAGATATAGATATAGATATAGATATAGATATAGATATAGATATAGATATATATATATATATATATATATATATATATATATATATATATATATATATATATATATATAAAATTCATAAATTTTTGTTATTCTGACTAAAGATGATTGTGGTCATAAAAATTTTAAACTAATCTATAACTGAAAATTATGACTTATTCCTTCAATCCTAAAACTGTCAGTTTTAAACAAAATATTTCTTGGAATGCAGGCTCCTAGTTTCAAGTTGACAATAGAGTGAAACGGCAAAATAAGTTTAAATATAAATATTTCTGAAATATAATGATGTAATTCAATTTCATCTATAATTTCTTTTTAAATGAGTTGAAACGAAACATATGGAAAATATATGGAAAACAGCATTAGATTTCGTTCTACAGTAACTTAAGGCAATAACTCTGAGAAAAGGGTAGACCAACTCTTAACACATAGAAATGAAGAATCATGGAATGCCAGTTATATTTGTACGTTTGTGGAAAAGTCCTCAAAAAGGTTAATAAATATGAAGTTCTGATTGGGGAAAATGAAGCTGCACTATATGGAATGATGGCAGATTAAAGATCTACAGAAGAAAGAATGTGAGGACAAGGTCAGAGATGAAGAAATGAATACCGAGAGTTAAATATTAGTTCCAAGAATTGTTGGAAATTATAGGATTGCATAAGGATGTAAAAAATGGTAGATAGATAACATTTCATTGTTTAAGATTAGGTGAGGCCGTCTTGGGTTAATCAACTCCAAATAAGGAGGCATTTTGGTGGAGGGAAGCGGATGAGATGGTAACGGAAAATAAAAAGGCACATATAAGATGAGTTGAGAAAGAAGTTTAAGTAATGTAACAAGCAAAGACAGCAATGACTAAAGCAGAAGTCATTAACATATTTCAGGAAGGGTTTAGGATGACCAAGTTTATGAACAAAGTAAGGGGCAACTAAGTATATAAACAAAGTAATTGACCGAGAGAGCAGGAGCAGACTGGAATTTCTAAAAAGAAAAACATCAAAAGCAAAAACAATAAATAACTAAGGGCTAAAACATAGTAACAAAAGACTTGAGAAAAAAAAAAAGAAGGAAAAGATGAGCTGAGTAGTTCTATTTCATTCATGTAGTAATGTTAAAAGGCTAAAAAAAGACAAAAATAACCTTTAGCAATACCTGTGGTGCCCCAGATGAGGCACACTAAGAGGAGATTACAGGTCAGAAATATTAATACAACATAAAAGTAGGAAAGGATGTAGTTAAGGAAGAGAACTAAAAATACAAATGTATTAGTAGTTTCCTTAAAGCACAGCATATTACCCTTATATAGTATGGAAAAGTACATACATACATACTGTATACCAAGGCACTTCCCCCAATTTTGGGGAGTAGCCGACATCAAACAAATGAAACAAAAAAGGGGACCTCTTCTCTCTACATTCCTTCCAGCCTGACAAGGGACTCAACCGAGTTCAGCTGGTACTGCTAGGGTGCCACAGACCACCCTCCCGCGTTATCCACCACAGATGAAGCTTCACAACGCTGAATCCCCTACTACTGCTACCTCCGCAGTCATCTAAGGCACCGGAGGAAGCAGCAGGGCCTACCAGAACTGCGTCACAATCGCTCGCCATTCATTCCTATTTCTAGCACGCTCTCTTGCCTCTCTCACATCAACTCTCCTATCACCCGGAGCTTTCTTCACTCCATCCATCCACCCAAACCTTAGCCTTCCTCTTGTACTTCTCCCATCAACTCTTGCATTCATCACCTTCTTTAGCAGACAGTCAATTTCTATTCTCTCAACATGGCCAAACCCCCTCAACACATTCATATCCACTCTAGATGCTAACTCATTTCTTACACCCGTTCTCACCCTCACTACTTCGTTCCTAACCCTATCTACTCGAGATACAACAGCCATACTCCTTAGACACTTCATCTAAAACACATTCAATTTCTGTCTCTCAGTCACTTTCATTCCCAACAACTCTGATCCATACATCACAGTTGGTACAATCACTTTCTCATACAGAACTCTCTTTACATTCATACCCAACCCTCTATTATTTACTACTCCCTTAACTGACCCCAACACTTTGCATCCTTCATTCACTCTCTGACGTACATCTGCTTCCACTCCACCATTTGATGTAACAACAGACCCCAAGTACTTGAACTGATCCACCTCCTCAAGTAACTCTACATTCAACATGACATTCAACCTCACACCACCTTCCCTTCTTGTACATCTCATAACCTTACTCTTACCCATATTAACTCTCAACTTCCTTCTCTCACACACCCTTCCAAATTTTGTCACTAATTGCCCAAGCTTCTCTTCTGCAACCAGTACAGTATCATCTGCTTCAACAAAATTGCATTGCATATTAAAAAACCAGATTTAATATTCAAACATTAGCATTTCATGCTTCCACCTCTAACAACCACCTCGCATGACGTAACTTTGCTCAAAATATTGACTCTTTAAATTGATAACCACTGTAAAATTATAATTAACAAGACTTTTACAAATAAAATTACCATTAAAAACAGTTATACACCAGTATTTCAATAAATATAAGAAAGATTTAATGAGAAGGTTCAAGTACATTACTGTACAAGAATTAGGCTTATAAATTACAAAACTCTACTTCATCTTTACTTTAGAAATAATTTCTATTGTTCTCCTTACGTTTATAATTGCTGAAATGGCAAACTAATTCTTTGAAATTATTGGGATAAAAAGGTACTTTTATTTCAATTATGAACCTCCTAAGTAAATTCAAGATCTGATGTTTTCTTTAAAAATCTTGACATAAAAAACTAAACTTTCATGAAAGTAATGAAAATGATAGATTTCAAAAATAATTTGTATTTTTCCTAACTATACAACCTCAGTTCTTTACCAAAGAAGGATAACGGCGGAGGTGCTAAAGTCCTGATCCCTATACTTTGCGAGCAATAAAGGAAGACAAATAGATAGAACGGCCCAAGCAATTGAAAGTATCTTAAGCTGGACCTCTCTGAACTGTAACCAAAGTGATGAAACATAGGTTTTGTGAAAGGAAGGAACATGGTGAAAAGACCTCAAGTGTTTGTACACCCTGAAGCTGAAAGCAAAATGAGCTTACCTATCTCTAGATAAAGTCCAGCTGCTGAGGTTTTAAAGCTGTACCCCAAGAGAGGGGAAAGGGTGAAATGAAAAGGAGGCCAGACACTCTTCACATTTACCTCAGGCTAACTCCTAAACTTAGCATTGATCTACAGATACTGGTCTTGTTAACGAGCTGAGGAAGCTATATCTCCTGCTGAGCAGCACCTAAAGGACCTAGCGTACATGTGTTCAAAGTCCTGAGGGTCACATCCCACAGGTAATGGGCTGTAAAGGTGGCCTGTTTTATCCAAACCCCTGCCCTGTGAACCTGATATGCAGAGAAATTCCTTATAAAAGCTAAAGATGCCAAAAGACCTTGGATGACGTGATCTTTCACATGGGATATTGACATTGACAAAGGCTCTAAATTCTGGGAAATAACTGACTAAGCCAGTTTCAGCTACCCTTTTCTTGACCCACCCCATGCTTATGAAGAGGTTCTGCAGGCAAGGCCTGACTAGCCTAGTATGCTTTAAGTAGCTCCTCAATGCCCTAACAGAACACAGTAGGAGTTGATCAGGTCTCCGGTTACTGATTGAAGACTAAAATAGATAAAAGACAAAAATCTAGGATCTGACGATGACAAATTTTGTGTCTTTGCAATAAACTCGAGGACGAAGCTTAAGAGAGACCTCCCTCCAACCCCTTGAATGCGTGATGTCGCACGAAAGTCTGTGCAGTTCGCTCACTCATTTCAGTGACGCAAGGGGAGAAGAAACGCTGTCTTCAAGGTGAAGTCCCTATCAGACGCACACTTAAAGTGTTTCGTAGGATGCTCTCTTCTAGGTTCCTAAAACCTTAATGACATTCCAGGGTGGAGGGCTGACTTCTACTGGAGGGTAGGACAGCTTAAAGCACTGTATAAGCATTAATTTCCTCTGAGGAAGAAATGTCTACTCCGTTAAGTCTAAAGACTTGGCTAAAGGCTGAGCAATAGCCTTTAACCACAGTTTCTTCCTAAGGAGGTAAAACAAAAAGTACAAAACTATAGGGAAAGAAGCATCGAGTGGAGAGATTCCGGTTAAATGATACCCGCCACGGAAGACAGGCCACTTTGCCTAGTAGACCGGAGTTGATTTCCGGTTATATCCAAACATATGCTGGGCAGCCTCTCTAGAATAACCTATTTGAGTGAGAGTTTGGAGATGCTGGAGTCTCCATGCAAGAAGACATATGGTTTTTACAGTGCTGTGAAAAATCTCAATGTGGGGCTCTTGTAGAAAATGTGGAAAGTGTGGTAGTTCTTTCATCACCTATTCCAGGAGATGAAGCACATCCACATACCACTCCCAATGTAGCAACAATGGAGCTATCAGTATCACAACTAGATCTGGGGTTTTCCTTATTTTGTTGAGTACTTTTCTTAACAGGCAGAACTGAGGAAAAGCATATACATTGAGGCCACCCCCCACGGTGCTGGAACGTATCCTTGAACGTTGCTGCGGAATCTAGTACCAATAAGCAGTAAACATGGAGCTCTACACTCAGAGAGGTTGCTAACAGGTCTAGGGTCGGGGAACCCCTCAAAGCTATTACTGTACAGTACTTCTGTTGCTATTTGAGGACTCAAAAAGACCATTCTCAACCTGAACCGAGTATTCTTGTTCAACTGATACACTACAATGTTTCCCCTGACCACAGTAAAGAGGGCTGAGAGAGAGATCGGGTTGGCTTCCACCCACTCCAGAATCTTCACCACTAGCTGACTTACACGAAGAGAGATCGTTCCTCCTTGTTTGCAGATACAGGACACTACAGTGGCATTGTCACTTGTCAATACCAACGAGTAACTTTAACATGACAAAATTATTGCAGCATTAACCACGCTGCCTTTACCTCTTACGAGATTTATGTGTTCTCGGCGGTTTATTGCCGACAATACTACTAACATCAAACGGTTGTCTAGATGAACTCCTTATACCTTGCTTGAGTCTTCCGTAAACAGCATGAACATTGGACGAGACGATGTAAGAGGACAACCTCTCCAGAGGTTTTCACGGCTTGGCTATCAGTGAAGATCCTCACTGGAGTTCACCTCAATGGGATGCTGCGGCCACGAGGACTTCAGGTCACATTGCAAGTTCTGCATGCGGAACTTTCCTCTGGGTACCAGACGTTATAGGGACGCTGGATGACCTATCAGACTCGGCCACTGTAGTACCGGATGGAGGGAGCAATGAAGGAAGGGGAGAGCAGCTTGTTGCAAGTGACGAATTCTGTCCTACAAAGGGAAAACCTTCATTTATAGTGTGTCCATTTACATCCCCACATACACAAGGGGTTAAGAAGGGTATAGAGAGGACTTTTGCGAATTAATCAGGATCGATCCCCAGACCCTGACAAAACTGGAAAAGCTCTCTCAGTGAACCAGAATGACTTCTAGACACACTGTGAGGATGAGCCAGTTGTCAAAGTATCTCAGTAGACAAATCCTGTTGACATGGGGTAAGCCTGATGCCATGTCAAAGATACTCGTCAAGACTGAGGCGCAGTTGAAAGGCCAAATCAGGACCATGAACTCATATATCCTGTAGTCCACTTCTACTCACAAGTACTTTCTGGAAGAGTGATGGATCGGAACCTTAAAGTAGGCATCCTTCAGGTCCAGCGTAACCATGAAATCTAGCCTGACAGCCTGGATAACAGTGGCTGCTGTCTCCATTTTGAAACTCGACTGCTTAATGTAGAGGTTCAATAATGAGAGGTCGATGACGAGTCTTCAGCCTCCAGATGCCTTTTCAACAAGAGTCGACTGTCGAAGCAGTTATAAGCATTCTTGATGAACATTTCATACCTCCTGAAGCAGGGCTAGATGTTTTAAAGCCATTGCTGACATGACAAGAGACAGTTGAAGGAAGAATTAGAGGAGGGGTAGTGTCGATGAACAGGCGGAGGTATCTGAACAGCAGGACTTGGACTGTCCATTCCTCCACCTTGTAGAACAACCACCACCACCAATTCCTCTGAAGGCATCCCCACACTGATGGTAGGGTGGAGGAATTGTCCATCCTAGCGAGGTCTTAACTCCCCTTTCCTACGTCGTTTGTGGCCTGGAGGCTACCGGCTGGTCTTCTGGGCTGCAGAGACCAACCTTGAGTTGTCGACTTGCCCAAGGTCGATGGTTGTTGCTACTTAAAGGAGATAGCTCTTTGCAGGAGTTATGCATTTCATTCCTCCAGTCCTCTGTGACAGCTGTAACGTTTCCTGGTGGAAAAAGACAAGACTTTTCCAAATGAGCATTTCACAAGTCCAGATGCACCTGCTTTCCAATCTTCCTATGGAAGCATGCTGTAACTGCTTCTTTGTGCTTCAGCAACCAGTTAGCCCATTGACTGGTGATCTGTAACATTAGATACTCTAAATGCCCTTGTGCCAGACACCATGATCTCCTTTAGGGCCCTCCTGCTCTTGTTATCTGCAAGGTCTACTGTGTTGGCAAGATAACCGATGATACCTGTCCAGTTATCAAGCCAGGAGTATGCTTGCAAAGCTTTCCTAGCTGTAGCTTCCATGTCTACAAAAATGAGACTGGGATGGAAGCAAGTCTGTCTGCAAAGCAGCCTATAGTAAACTTGCCACTAGGGGATCCAAAAGAAGATGAGAAGGGCTAGGGTGTGTTATCCTAAATGAGCGAAATTTGTTGATGTTAACGCCATCACTGTGAGACAGCAAATCCGTCCCCAGTAGCTGCATACAAGATCTGTCACGATTGGATATACTGTACATACACACTTACTCTATGATAACCTACATTTTCATGTTTAATTGTTTTGCTGTTGATTAGATTAAAATTTTCAATGATTTTCTTTATTTTGAATTATATTCAACTCTAAATAACCAAAAAATTCTTTCTATTCAATGTGGAATAATTTTTCTGAATTGTTTTGTTATATCATTTTACTCTAAATAATAGTAATGCAATGAGATTTTATATGTAAAAACTTTACATTTATTGTGAAGTGATTATGTGGTTGCATAACTCCCTGATAGCTAGTCATAAAAAAAATTTAAAACTACGCAACAGTAACAGACCTTACATTATAAAGCAATGTAAAGAAAATATTGGTTTGTTTCTTCTGACATAAAAAGTCTATTACTGTACAGTATAATCTGAGATGTACAATAAATTTAGTTGATCAGACAAATAAGTTGATTTGTTCTCCTTTTGGACCCCCTTGAGGGACAATATCAACTAGATAAGTCCGGTTTTGGGTAAGAAATACGCAATTCACTCTTATACAACAAATTCTGCGTAGATGGGCAATACTAATAAGAAATATATTATATATCTAAGACATGAAAATGATATTATTTTGTAGAAATGATAGTTGAGAAAATAAGGAATAAAATAAGAAAAAATGAATCATGTCGTGTGTTACTGTGTTTACAACTACTGTACCACAGTTACAAATATGGCTGGTGTCTTGGATGGTGTTGTGGGTGGGGGTCAGAGGGGAGTGGTGGGGGGAGTGACATGGTTAGGTCTCACTTCGGAGAATGCTCACTGTGTGATTTTGAACAATATGCCAACATAGGAACACTAAAATATCCCTTACGTAATCATGAATGAAGGCTAGAATTGCAAGTCTCAGGTGGTGGTGAGGCGAGATGCAACGATAGCTACATCTCTAAGCTGGGGGGAGTTAAGAGTAATGCCTCATGTAGGGATTGTTGCCATCGGCTAAAAAAGTGGTGAGATTATAAATGGAAACACAACAACACACTAAAACAAACCTTACACAATAGTAATAAAGGCTTGAATCCCAGTCTTTGTTAGTTGGCTAAAAAAAAAAAAAAAAAAAAAAAAAAAAAAAAAAAAAAAAAAAAAAAAAAAAAAAAAAAAAAAAAAAAAAAAAAAAAGGAGGACTAGCTTAAATCAAGAAGGGGAGCAGCTTTTGTGGTGAAATGTCCTAAATGTGATATGGGACCAATGTGGTGTACCCTTTTGTAGGTTATACAAGGGACTTTAACTTCCATATGGTATACTGTATATTTATAAATAACATATTTGCTATGTCATCGTGTACTGTATCCAGCATGCTTTGAAGTTCATTGGATGTCATCGTAGTGAAGGGTTTAACAAGTATTTTTCACTTGCTACCTAGTATCCTACTATCTGCATAACATCCTTGGTCGTAACAGTCCAAGGCAGTTCAACTGGTCTGGCGCTAGGTGGAGAGCAGCAAAAGATGGTTAACTGCAGCCTGCTTACCTCTCGGAGAGGAGAGTTTCCCTAATGCCATTAACAGCGTGTATGGTGTAAAGTACTCGGAGAAAAACAGACTTCGATGTCGTTTCTCTGCAGGAGGAGTCTTCAGTCCTAGGCCTACAAGGAGATGAAGATCAGTTGCCAATACTACGGTATATTCTTCTAAAAGGATCTCGTTTGCGTCATCATTTTTCCGAGGTTCTGACTATTAGCTGACTGAAATTTGAGCCGCTGCCTGGGATGAGGCGGGAACGCTCTCAGATTTTAATCCTGGCGATTCCTAGTCGATGGGTTGATCACGGGCCGCTTAGAGTCGACGTTTTCAGGGCTGTCTATCGCCTAGTCGATGGGTTGGTCACGGGCCGCTTGGAGTCGACGTTTTCTGGGCTGTCTTGAAGTCCTTACTCTCCTTTCACAGAGTGCCTGCTGAAATGGGGGAAGGAGGGTCTAAAAGAAAAACACGAGGGTCCTGTACCTTCGAAGTCTTAGGCAAAGAAATTTGAGTTCTAGGTACCGATTGCAAATGTTCGAAGGTAAACAAATTGGTATAACTTATAGTTCTCTGTGTAGGGTATCTCCCTTGGAGATAAAGAACCTCTATATGTTCTAGTCTTAATGACTCCTCGTGGTGGTGTTACAGAAATCCTCAACTAACATCAATGAGAATCTCTCTCAACCACAGCTAAATTCAGTGGAGAAAGGGAGGGGACTGGTTCGGAAGTCCTACTTGATTCAGACCCTCCTTGGATGGAAAAGAATCTACAAAATATGACTCTTGCAGATGGACTACACCCCCTAGGGTCAGGTTCGTCACACTGAAGGTAAATTTGGTGGACTAGCAATGGGAGTTGTCTTCTGGAGTCACCTGCAGGTAATGGACCTTTCCCAGATGTCTCTCCTTTTGCAAGAAAGAGGCGATTGTCTGCCTGAAGAAGCCTCTTCATCTGGTGATCTGCTGTATCAGATGTCTCCACTGAAGAATCATTGGGATGCTTTGTTAAAAATCTGGAGCTCACGCAAGAAGGTGACAAACACTTATGGAACGAAGGCAAGTAGTGGTAGGGTTGCAGCACCCAAACAATTAGTGTCCAGGAGAGGAACCCCTTGAATGGGAGGGCGAAGTGTGAGGGAAAAACTCTTGGACAAAAATGGAGAATCGCAATACCTGCGCAAGGGCGAACATCGCCTAGGAATGAGGAACGATAAGAGACCTCCTAGAACGTTCAGGAGGAAACAGAGCGCCTATAGCATAGTGGACAGGACCGTCAGGCAAGAAAAGGAGATCACCTGAAACATGAGGGCGATTGATGACTCAAAGCAAATGAAGTGATAGTAGAAGTGCCAATGGGAGGAGCTGCAATTCAATCGACCGGTTGATCTAAAGCACCTGCGGGATTTGTAAATAGAAGCAGAATAAGTAGGCAAAGGACATATGGGTTGTCTCTGATGAGGCGAGGGCGAGGAAGGAGTGTGATGCATATGCGAGGCAGGAACGCAAGGCAAAGGCGAGGCAAGAGCGAAAGGCAAAGGCAGGGCAGGCGCACAAGGCAAAGGCGAGGTAGGAGTGCAAGGCAAAGGCGAGGCAGGAGAGCAAGACTCAACCACCTTAAAAACCTAATAGGAGTCTAAGAGAGAGAGAACCCCTTGCACAAAGTGTGAAGGGCAGTGCCAACTGAAGAGGTCCTTGAGCCGAAGATCTAGCCCATCTGGAAGCAGAAGGTCCGGCAGGAGCACGTAATGGATCTCCCTCTGCAGAGGAAACATCACGCTGAAGCTGGGAAAAGGACTCTGGAGAGCCTCGAGGTTCTTAAAAGGAAGACCTTACCGGAAGAGCAGCAGCATCAGGGAAGACCTGATGTACAGGATCCTCCGGCCCAAAGGCAACAACTGTAGCAGGGGACTACTGAGAAAACGTCAATAAGGGCAATAGTCTGCCAACAATGTTTCTCCTCCGCAAACAGCTAAAGTCTATCCTCTAAAGTGGAACCCGGAATCCCGAAGGAGATCCATAACAACCACGGGGCTTTCAGCCTCTGAAAAGCACAAGAAGATAAAGGGAAACTACCCAAGGAGGAAGGCGGCACATAACCACTAAGGGGAACGACAGGGTCTCCCACACTCTGAGACTACCCAGGTATTAGAATTAGACGACCATCAATCTTACCTGAACAACCATCGGAAGATGCCAGGGAAGAGTTGGAGGGGAGAGTTCCAAGGGAGAAAAAAGCAAGGGCTTTTTAATTTTCGAGGAAGACCCTAAAGGTGAAGAATCTCTTTTGGCCTTCTTCCTTCTGCAGAACAAAGCCCATTGGGTGGGTGGTCCATCCCTAAAATCATCACATGGCGAGGCTTCCTTGCACACGTGTCTTCGGTATGTCTGGTACAGCCTATGAGAATCCATCTCCACCTCTACACTACTCATAAAGATTGGGCGGCACCCAAGGGCATGTCCGCATAAGGAGTTGTCATAAAAAGAAAAAATTATTAAAACTGCAAAAACTGCCAAGTTTCTACAGAGACAGCCATCTGCTCTGTTGTAAATGATATACTAGAAATGATGGATGAAAATAAATGCAGTATTTTAATATTGCTCAATCTCAGTGTTGCTTTTGATAAAATTGTGCATGAACTGCTACTAAATATCTACGGTCCATCGACGTTGAAGATTAAGCTTTCGAATACCTAAAAGACTACTTGGTTGGTAGAAATGACTGTGTACAAATTGGAAACTCTTATTCATCTTATGAACCCTTAAACAGAGGGGTACCCCAGGGGAGTGTACTTGGCCCAATCTTATTCTGCATCTATACTACTGGTCTATCGAAAATGCTACAAAGGCATGGCGTGAAGTTTAAACTATTTGCAGATGACACACAATTTTACTTCTCCATAAATGATATGATATAAATGACACTACTGAAACTCTAAACCGAATCCTTGATAGTGTTAGAGAATGGATGACATTTGAACAACTAAAATTAAATGAGAACAAAACTGAATTCATGGTGGTGGGCAAGAGAAACAGCGTGAGAAACTTGGGTGATATTCAAATGAACATAAATAATAATTCGGTGCCGATATCTAGTAAAGTTCGAGATCTAGGTGTATTTCTTGACTGTAACCTGTCTCTAAATGCCCAAATAAATAATGTAATAAAAAGTGCTGATTATCATCTAAGAAATATTGCGTTTATAAAAAAAAGTACCTGGACGAAAATTCTGTTAAGAAATTTGTGATAACTGTTATTACCAGGATTGACTACTGCAACTCTATCTACTACAATTTTCCCAAAGTCCAACTTAAGAAATTACAAAACATAGTAAACAGAGGAGCAAGACGGATAAAAGGTGTCCAACCTAGAGAAAGGATCACCCCTATACTAATTGATTTACACTGGCTGCCGATTAAAGCAAGAATTGAATTTAAAATACAGTATGTACAATAACCCACCAAGTTATCAGAACGGGTCGTCCAAAATACTTAAGAGAATTGCTACATATTGTATAGCCAACAAATCATGTCGACACGAGAATGGTTACAGATGGCTTCAAACTGTTGAAACCTAGATTTATGTCCACTTTGGGCTCCAGAGCCTTTAAATATGCGGCCCCGAGACTATATAATAAGCTCCTACGAAACATTTGAATGATTGAAGACATTAAGGCTTTCAAGAGGAAACTGAAGACTTTCTTAATTCACGAGTCTTTTGACAGTGACGATTTAACAGTAAATGAGCAATATGTGACTTGAAAAGATCAATACTGTGAACGAACAAGGTAAAACGATAGTGGAGGTCCTGTAGAAAGCAGGGTTCCCCTGTTGTATGGGACCAGAAAAGCAGCCATCAAAGTAAAGTAAGTAAGTTTACTCACTGACGGCTGAAATCCAAATGAGGTTACAGTGAGCCTGGTGCCAACAGGGTAATTACCTGCCAGTTGTTTACACCACGTGATAAACTTTAACTGTCGTATTCCAGACTTTGCTGTTATCCTTCTCCTATACTGTAGTAAAGAACGATGGTTTGTATTTAAGTAGGAACTACAGGTATGTACTTTATCATGCCATATCTAAACATAAAAAACTATGAAATAGTGTATTAAAATCAGTAACCAAGTAAAATTTTTATGCCAATACCTTTTTATAAAACATCTGCATTGGAGAAGTTACAAACAAACATACTTACAGTCTTGCATTGAAACAACACACACCAATATCCAATCTTAAGAACAATCCCAAGGTTTAAAATTCTCAAGTATTATAGAAAATTCCTTTCCCTTGTGCCTCAGATCACATAGTCCACTCCACATGAGGAATTCACCCTGTTCTTCCAGATAATAGTCCTACAGTGCGTCCACGTCCAAATCTTGGTTATGAAGCTTCCAACCATGTTTAATCTGAAATTATATGTAAACTGTTCATATAATTACCTATAAGAGATTAGAACAGTATACACCTGTTAAAATACTAATCAGAATACTGCATGAAAGTTGAGCTTATACCTAACATAAGTTACTGTAATATGACAAAATCGGAGATAATTTGTATTTTTCCTAACCATACAAACCTTAGCTATTTACAAAGGGGTTTTACTTTCGGCGTAGCTGAAATGACAAGCCATTAGATTTTTAATGAGGGTTAACTAACCCCCGCTAGTTAGCAGGGGGTACGGAAGGGGTAGCTTGCTACCCCTCCCCTCCCCCCCACACACCGGTGAGTTGTCTCACTTCACTTAGAGGTAGTACTTGACTTGGGGGACAGGGCTGGCGGGCAAATGTGTGTAAATAGCTAAGGTTTGTATGGTTAGGAAAAATACAAATTATCTCCGAATTTGTCATTTGTTCCGTAACCGAAATACAAACCACGCTATTTACATAGGGTGACTTACCCCTTAGGAAGAGCGTTAAGTCCCCAGTCTTACTGGCTTTGGCTTTTACCCGGGGACCCGAAATCCGAGTGAGCAGCACTCGAGAAAGGGGGTCCCTGCACCCTGCACTTATCGTTGCTTGCTACGAACGTGCGGCCTACATAAGTTGTGTGTGGAGGAAGTTGTGACTCATCCTAGGAAGTTGACCTGGAGTTCTTTAGATAGAAATTTAGGCTAGGACGTTCCCAATACCACCTCGTCAGGGTATGGGGGACGCAAACAGTATTACAGCTAATACTAGGAGCACAAGGGAGCATGGTTTACCTGCAGAGGTTGAGTTCAGCTATGCAAAGACCAGGATGCTGCTTTCCCCAAGGGATGGGAGAATGAAGAAAGAAGTAAGGGCCAGACATACTCTTTCAATCATGCAGACTAACACCGGGTAACAATGCCCCCAATCTTCTGCTACCTGTCCATTAAGGAGCCTGAGGTTAGACCAGCTGTTGTGCAGCCCCCACAGGGCCAATAGAGAAGGTATCGAGGCTCCTGTGGGTCACGTCCTGCAGGTAGTGGGCTGTGAAGGTCGTTTGGCGCTTCCACACCCCAGCTTGCAAGATTTGCGTCACAGAGAAATTTCTCTTGAAAGCCAGGGACGTAGCGATGCCCCTGACATCGTGCGCTCTAGGGCGACGTGACGGAGGAGGGTCAGGATTCAAGGCGTGTTGAATAACCTTCCGGATCCAGGCCGAGATAGTGTTCTTGGTGACCCTCCTCTTCGTCCTTCCTGTGCTTACGAATAACGCTTGCACATGAGGACGGACTGCAGCTGTTCTTTTCAAGTAACGCCTCAGACTCTTCACTGGGCAAAGTAACAGATGGTCTGTGTCACTTGTTACAGAACGAAGACTCGTTACCCCGAAGGAGTCGAACCTAGGGTCTGACACCCCAGAGGTTCTGAGTCTTGGCAACAAACTCAGCGACGAACCTGAACGTTACCTACCCCCATCCCCTTGAATGGGTGACGTCGTAAGAAAGACCATGAAGTTCACTGACCCGCTTGGCCGAGGCCAAAGCGAGCAGGAAAGCCGTCATCCAAGATAGGTAGCGATCAGACGCCTGGCGTAATGGTTCAAACGGGGCTCTCTTCAGAGCCCTGAGGACCTGAACCACGTTCCAAGGAGGTGGTCTTACTTCTGACTGAGGGCAGGTAAGCTCATAGCTGCATATGAGTAGAGAAAGTTCTAACGAAGAGGAAATGTCCACTCCTTTCAGCCTAAAATCCAGGCTTGAGGCTGAGCGATAGCCTTTCACCGCCGGAACTGAAAGGAGCATTTCCTCCCATAAATACATAAGGAACTCCGCTATTGCTGGAATAGTGGCATCGAGCGGAGGGATACCCTTCCCACGACACCAACCACAGAATACTTTCCACTTCGCCTGGTAGACTCCGATAGAGGACTTGCGCAGGTGGCGAGACATCCTGTCCGCAACCTGTTGCGAAAATCCTCTCTCCGTGAGGAGACGCTGGATAGTCTCCAGGCGTGAAGCCGAAGCGACGCTACGGCTTTGTGGAAGATGTTGCAGTGTGGTTGTCTGAGTAGCTCGTGTCGTGGGGGAGTTCCCTCGGAAGCTCCGTCAGGAGCTGCAGAAGGTCCGGGAACCATTCCGCGTGATGCCACAGCGGAGCTACAAGAGTCATGGAGAGATTGACCGATACTGTAGTCTGGTCTTGTTGAGCACCCTTCTCATCAGACAGAATGGTGGGAAGGCGTAAACGTCGATGTTGTCCCACCTCTGCTGAAAAGCATCTTGCCAGAGAGCCTTGGGGTCCGGGACTAGAGAGCAGTACAGGGGCAGCTTGAAATTCAAGGCTGTCGCGAACAGATCTACTGTCGGGGAACCCCACAAAGTCAGGACTTTGTTGGCTATCTGAGGATCCAAAGACCACTCGGTACTCACCATCTGCGTCGCTTTGCTCAGACTGTAGGCGAGCACGTTCCTCTTGCCCGGAATGAAGTGAGCCGAAAGTGTGACCGAGTGGGCTTCGGACCACCTCAGAATCTCGACTGCAAGATGGGATAGCTGTTGAGAAAAGGTACCTCCCTGCTTGTTGATGTAAGCCACTACCGGGGTGTTGTCGCTCATCACCACCATGGAGTGGCCCGCCAGGGTCCGTTGGAACTGTTGAAGAGCCAGGAAAACGGCCTTCATTTCTAGCAGGTTGATGTGGAGGTACTTTTCTGATTCTGATCAGAGGCCTGAGATCCTTTGGTTCAGAATGTGGGCCCCCCCCCCCTTCCTTCTTTTGATGCGTCCGAAAACAGAGTCAAATCCGGGGGGAGCACGAGCAGATCCACTCCCTTTCGAAGGTTCACGTCGTTCAGCCACCACCGAAGATCCGTCAGTTCCGTGGATCCTATAGGAACCAGAAAGTTCGGGGAATCGGAGCCTTAATTCCACCGGGACTATAGCCACCATTGCTGGGATCTTATCCTGAGGCGGCCGTTCGGAACTAGACGTGCCAAGGAGGAGAGGTGACCTAGAAGACGTAACCATGATTGGGCCGGAAGCTCTTCCCGCCTGAGGAAAGGTTCTGCGACCCTCCTCAGCTTTGCTATCCTGTCGTCTGATGGAAAGGCTTTGTGGAGATCGGTGTCTAATATCAAGCCTAGATATACCAGACTTTTCATCGGAAGCAGAGAGGACTTCTCGAGATTTACCATGATCCCCAGATCTCGGCAAACCTCCAGAAGCCTGTCCCGGTGTCGAAGAAGGGTCGACTCCGAGTCTGCCAGGATCAGCCAGTCGTCCAGATAACGGAGGAGACGTATGCCATTCCTGTGTGCCCAAGACGAAATCTGTGTGAACACCTAGGTGAACACCTGGGGTGCTGTGGAGAGACCAAAACACAGCACCTTGAACTGGTAGATCTTGCTGTCTAGGCTGAATCTCAAGTACTTCCTGGAAGACGGATGGATTGGGATCTAGAAGTACGTGTCCTTCAGATCCAGTGTGCACATGAAGTCTTGCGGTCTCACTGGAAGTCTGACCGTGTCTGCTGTCTCCATGCTGAACGAAGTTTGTTTGACAAACTTCTTCAGGGCTGAGAGATCGATGACCGGTCTCCAGCCTCCAGACACCTTCTTTACAAGAAAGAGTTGACTGAAGAAGCCTGGGGAACAGTCGTCGACCTCCTGGAGAGCATTCTTCTTGAGCATGGTCTCTACTTCTGCCCGAAGGGCTAACCCCGTTGCCGATCCCATGGCATAGGAGTTCAGCGACACTGGATTCGCTGTCAGGGGAGGTGGAAATGTCGTGAATGGGACGCGATAACCTTGGCCGATCACAGAGACTGTCCAAGAATCGGCCCCAAGTTGCTGCCACCTGTGCACGCAACTTTTCAGGCATCCCCCCCCACAGGTGGACACGCGGGGGGAATGCCGATCCTAGCGCTTGCAGCCTCGGCCGCTGCCCCTAGGATTCTTACCTCCCCTAGAGGACTTGCCACGCCTTCTGTCCTTGGTTTGAAAGGGCTGCGGCTTAGACACCCCTGTCTTAGCTGCCAAACCTGCTTCGGTGTCTTGCGAGGCTCCTGTTGCTGTTGAGGTGCCGGAGGCTTGTACGGCCGAGATGTCAAGGCCCTCTGGAGGAGAGAATCTTGATTCGATCTCCTCCACCTCTCAGCTGTTCGTTCTATGTCCTTGGGCTCAACCAGATCCGTCCCAGTAACGGAGGAGTGCCTGAGCCTGCAGACGTCCACGGCGGGGACCTTCGGATGGAACCTCTCGGCCACTGCGTCGCGACGCTTGAGGATCGAGTTAGCCCATAGGTTAGCAACCTGGCGAGCGAGGAACTCGATTGAACGCGTGCCCGAGAGGAGGAAGGTCTCCAAAGCCTTCCTATTGCTCTCCATGGACAGATCCTCAGAGCGCAAAAGGATGCCCAGAGATTCCAGCCAAACGTCCAGCCACGAAGTTACCTGCATGGCACTCTTCGCGACCTTCTCAAGGTTCAGGATCTCTAACGACGAGAACGTCACCTGCCGGGCGGAGAGCTTCTCGAGAGGAGTTCCCCTGGTCAGCTCTTCCACGGAATGGTGGAGCGGAAGGGCCATACTGGACTCCACCATGATCTCAAAGTACCTCCTCTGATGTACTCTAGGAGGTGGGAGGAGTTTGAACCCGGCAGAAGAACGACCGGAGGAGGCGAGCTCGGAGAGCTGGGCTTCGACCCTGTCCCTGGCCCCTTTCACCCCTTTGAACCAAGGCAAAGCTGCACTGGACTTAGGGGGTTTCTGGGTGCCGTAGACTTGGTCTAGCACCGTGTCCTTGCCCTCACCACGGGCAGTCTCCGGGTCCTTAAACTTGTTGAGTTGCCTCATCAAGCCTAGGACCTGCCAGAAAGCGTGTTCCGACTCGAACTGGTCTCCTCCTTGCGGACTGGCAGCTAAGTCTCCGGTCCCCAAAGGCTCATCTTGGGGGGGATACGTGGACGTCCTCCCGGGGTCTAGTTGGCTCTGGACGTATCCTGGATGACGATTTAGGAATCATCTTGGAGTCCTTGGGCTCCCTCCTAGGAGGAATACAAGACTCCAGCAAAGAGGTCCGGAAGGGGGCTTCCTCGCGAGCAGCTTCTCTCCGAAGAGGAGGGGTTCCTCCCATTGGTGCCGTGGGAGACAACCCTGCCTCGCTGGACTCTCCAGAGGACGGAGAAACCTCGTCCAGAGGAGAAGGAGAAACAGCACGCGTAGGAGAAGGCGTAGGAGTCCTCCTGACCGACCTCTTGGGAGCCAACTTCTCTCGAGGAGAAGTCACCACGAAGTCCACTCCTCTCCTTCTCTTCAGCGGGGATGAGTCTGCCGTTGGTTTAAGTCCCATATCAACGAGGGCAGGCTTCACAGCCTGAACCACTGCGTTCATAATGTGACGGAACCAAGCCTGACAGGTAACTGACGCTGTGTCAGTTATCCCCGCTGGAGGGAAGGGGATCTCCTGACACTTCGGAGTGGACGCCACAGGGCCTGCCTGAAAAGAAATGGAAAAAGAATGTTGCATGGACCTCTCCGTAGAACCTTCCTGGTCCTGGTCCTGGTAGGTGATCCTACGCTTGCGCGGTGGCGATCCAGAGGTTGACCTGGAAGTCCGTGTCCCTGTCGGTTGGCCGCGCTGATGATCCCTGCGAGAATGAGGATCGCGGCGGTTCTCACGCGAAAAGGCATTCGAGGAATCGCGCGCGGGCGATTTCCGAAGCGTGGGCGCATTGCCGCATGTGGAAGAATGCGCGTGGGAGCGCGTGGGCGAGATGGCGCGTGGGCGAGATGGCGCGTGGGCACGCAGGCGAAGGGACACGATAGCGTGTTGGCGAGCGGTCACGTTGGCGCGCACGTGAAGGGGTACGGGATCTCGCAGGTTAAGGTGTGCGCTGAGCACTAGGCGACCGTCGATGGCGCGTAGGAGAACGGCGATGATCAGGCGAATAAAGTCGCAAGCGACTTGGCGAGCGTTTGCCAGGCGGAGAGCGCTGGCGCGATGGCGAGCAATGTCGTGTGTGCTCCGGAAAACGATGGCACGTACCACGGACAGGCGAACGACTGCGCACAGGCGATTTATTGCGCGGGGGCGAGTCGGAGACCTGGAGCGAGTCGGAGACCTGGGGCGAGTCGGAGACCTGGGGCGATCAGAGTTAAGAGAGCGATGCCGCTCAGGAGAGCGTTTGCGCACAGGCGAGTGATCGCGTGAACGCGCAGGAGATCGTTGGCGCTTAGTAAGATTACTGCGCACATCTGAAGAGGTGGACGGAGGCGAGTTAAGTCCGAAGACTGTAACTCTGGGGAGCGCTTGAACGCTACTGCACGCGAACGCCCAGGTGGGCGCGCAGGGGAACCCTGACGCGCAAGGAATTACCCACACCGTGAGTAAAGTCCCTTTTCCCCGAAGGGATCGGTGCCTGTTGGATAAAAGGGTGAGAAGGCGCCCAAATCGCATCTGCAGCCAGGAACGGAGAAGGCAGGACGGAAGGTGTGGCAGGCTTAGGGGATCGCGAACGATCCGCGAAGAGGTCAAGGGGCGCTGCTGTGATGGGCTGCTCCTGACGGGGGGGGGGGGGGGGGGGGGGGGTCGTCCTCCTCAGGGGGAGGATCAGGAGAGGACGGCCCAAAGAGGCGCCTCCTAACTCCCTTATAGGGAAAGGGAAGTCCTCTGCTGCGAAGAGGCCGACGGGCCTTACGTCGAATACGACCATGAGGAAAGGCGTCCGGGTCATCAGTCCTCCGAAGAGGAGTCTCTGTCAGCGCGCTCCCCCGAGGGGGAGACCCGCCCGCAGGAGAGACCGTGGGACTCCCCTCCCCCCTCGGAGGATCTTCGGAGGGGGGCGGAGAGCCATCAGCAACGTCCGCAACAGGAGCAGTATCAAGGGTTTGACCAGACCTGTCGGAAGGCTCAGTCAAAACAGTGTCGACAAAATCCGAAGGGAATACCTCCGGTATTACCGGCGACTGTTTGACCGCAGCCCCCAACTGGATCAAGTCAAACAGGGCTTCCTTGGAGGGCGAGCCCTTAAGCCCCAAGGAAGCCCAAAGCTGGAACAAGTCATTATTAGACACAGTTTGGTCATATTCATCAAATTCCAAATTATCCTCCCCCGGAGGAGAAGAGGGAGCTGCCACGCTAAGAAAGGCAACGCCCTCTCCCGCACCCCAAGGTCGGGAAACACCACTAGGGCCTGCGCTACCACTCGGCAGTCTCTCACGAGAGACCGATCGAGTGGGAGCTTCGGAGGAGTTTCGGGCGGCGGAAGAGGAGTCCTTAGAGCCTTCCTACTTCAAGGTTGCCCCTGAAGGAGAACGGTCTCTCTTGGACTTCTTCTTACGCCGGCGGCCGAACTTCTCCCACTGGGAGGCAGACCACTCCCTAGACTCACTGCAAGTATTCTCCCTATCACACCGTCAGCCTCGGCACTGCGGGCAAAGGGTGTGAGGATCGGTGTCCTCCGCTGACATGAAGGTCCCACAAGGGCAGCCAGCGAGTCCAGGGCACTTGCGCATAACAAAGACAACGGTCGAGGCCAACTTCCAAACGCACAGAACTAGAAAAAGCAAAAAAACAAATTAAGGCTGTCATTAACGAGGACGAAAACAGCAACGTCTGTACTTCGTCCGAGCCAAAAGTAAAGTGAGACAACTCACAGCTGTGTGGGGGGGGAGGGGTAGCAAGCTACCCTTTCCCTACCCCCTGCTAACTAGCGGGGGGGGAGTTAACCCTCGTTAAAAATCTACTGGCTTGTCATTTCAGCTACGCCGAAAGAAAACTCTATGTAAATAGCGTGGTTTGTGTTTCGGTTATGGAACAAACTGGATTTGGAAGCCAATCTTGCGGGTGGAAAGGCAAACCCGTTTTGCCAAGAGTCTTCTTTGACTCCATCCAAATTCCAATCAATTTCAAAGCTTTTTTAGAAGAGCGCGAGAGCACCATCTTCGTAAACATAGGCACTTTGGTTGCCTTCCCCAGGGTAAATTCCGATGGGGGAGAACGTGGTGCAACAGGAGTAGAGTGGTCTGGAAAGAGTCCCGTAGAAACCAGCATTAATTTTTTGAGGTTCTCCTCTTCTCCCTCAGAAATATCTTCCAGCGGTTCATCCGGGCAAGATACCTCATCTCGTTCTTCTTCTGACAATTCTCCTTGTTCGGACAAGCAACGTCCCGGAACCGAAGCGTCAGTGCCGAAATGGGAGCGTTTGTGATGTTCAACGTCTCCCTCTATCTGGCGATCACTAGTCTTACGCTTAAAATCACGTTCAGTTTGGGAAACGGCATCTAACTGAAGTGGAGCGGTCGAGGTTGACCGAGGTGCGACGTCAAGAATGGACTGACACTCGGCGTCAAGGGTTAACCGACGTGAGCCGTCGCGATGACGCGAGGCGTCTGGTTGACGCTGACGTTGACTCTCTATGCTATCAAGAGTCAACTGACGTGAGCCGTCGCGGTGACGCGTAGCGTCTGCCTGCTGCTGACGCTGACGCTCCGCCGCATCATGAGTAGACTGCCGTGAGCCATCACGGTGACGCGTTGTGTCTACCTGCCGCCGCTGCCATTCCGCATCGCGTTCGTTACCATCCTGCCGCTCAGCGGCTTGTTCTATCGCTAGGCGAACGTCAACGCTTTTGAAAGAACGACGTTCGGAGATTGTTTTTTGCTGTGTAGCAGCCCCCTGACGTGACCCATCCATCTCACCCTGCCGTAGAACACTGCGATTGGGAGATCGCCTGTGCGATAACGCGTCGGCACCAGAGACAACAGGCCGCCTGTGCGACAACGGGTTCGAAACGGAAGACTGACGCCCAACCGCACTGCTAACCGCAGGCTGATAAGATCCCATCACCGACGAGAGCTACAGTTTCATACCCAATAACATAGACCATTTAGGATCGCTACTATGCGACACATTAGAATCTCCTGACGGAAGCGGTGGTGCATGAACCGTCACATCAGAAACAGGCATCAGCTCCGAATCCGACTGAATTACATCATTATCCACATCAAAACCCCTGTCAGAGCATTTCACAGGCGAACAACCCTCGAGACTGAAAACGCTTAGGCGTATCCCAGTTACTACAGCCCGGTTGTTGCGGAGGCGATTCGTGTTGCTGAACGACCGCGCGAGACTTCCTTTTAAGCGGTCCAGAGGCGTGACGCCAGACCTCGCCAAACGAACCTTCATCCGAGGAAGGCGGTAATGCACCAACCTCATCTTTCCTATGATGAGGGTGAGCGACCTGTGTTACGACAGCAGGAACGCTTGAGGGGACGTCTGCGCGATTGATGACGCCTCTCATTCCCTTTCGACGTCCAACATTACTTCTCCTATGGGTTCGGGAGCTTTAAAGAGGTCGTAGGCTGGGTGGACGACAGGATCGCGTAGACGCACCCTCCACAACACTAAACACATTAGAAACACTTTTCACATTCGGTTGGTCACCTGAGCGACAACTTTTAAGCACATTAATCTCGGACAAGATCTGGTTTTTGTCCGCAGCTAACGATTCGACTCTTTCACCGAGAGCCTGAATCGCTGTTAACATATCCTTCATAGAGGGTTCCTTCGGTTCCTGATCTACCACTACGGGGGAAGGAAGGACCCCACCTTTTGGTGGGCAGCTCGTTTTTGGTGAGAAAAGTAGGATCAGGGAAAAGGTTCAGTTCTCCCTCTTCTGTGAAGTGAATATGGCCTTCATTTCTAGATAAGGCCACTATTTCACTAACTCTAGCCCCTGAGGCTATAGCAAACAGAAATATCACTTTCTGTGTTAGATCCTTTAGTGTGCAATCCTCGCTGTTCATGTTTGAAGCGTAGTGCAAGACTTTGTCTGATGACCATGATATGGGCTTTGGAGGGGTTGCTTCCAAGATGTTGATGTGAAAGGTTTTGAACTGGTACGACCAATTCCCCTGCACTTTCTTTTGTTAGGAATGGCCTCCCCATCCTTCCAGGGAGGCATCTGTGTGAATTACCAATGATGGTTGAGGTGGTTGTAAGGGAATTGTTCGTGTTAGGCTCTTGACTGTTGACCAAGGCCTTAGAAGCGTGCGCAATCGGGTCGGTGTCAACCTTTGTTGATCTCTTCGAGTATTTGATGCGGATCTTCTCCAGACTCCTGGCGCATCCTTTAATTGTACTTTTAGCACTGGGTCTGTCACTGCTGCAAACTGGAGAGAGCCCAGTACTCTTTCCTGTTGGCGTCTTGAAATATTCTTGAGTTTCAGTAGTCTCTTGACAGATCTCACTATCTCTCTCCTCCTCTTCGATGGAATGGAGAGACGGTGTAACTGCAAGTTCCAATGGATTCCTAACCATTGAAACTCCTAAAGCTGGAGAAAGGCGAGACTTCTTGCAGTTGATCTTGAAGCCTAGGTGTTCTAGGAACTGGATCACCTTTGTGGCTGCTTGTAGACAAGCTGTCTTGGATGCTGCCCACACCAGCCAATCGTCCAGGTATGCCACTACCTAAATTCCTTCTAAGCGTGGTTGTTGGACGACTGTATCCGCAAGTTTTGTGAATATCCTTGGGGCTATGTTTAGCCCAAAGGGCATGGCTGTGAAGGCATATTTCGTTTTCTGTAGCCCAAATCCAAGGTAGGATGAGAGGGAGGCAGCTGACTGGTAGGTGCCAGTAAGCATCTGCCAGGTCTATTGAGACTGTGTATGCCCCTTTTGGTAGAAGGGTCCTTATGTGTTGTAAGGTAAGCATCCGGAACTTGTTGTTCTCAATGAACTTGTCGAGTGGAGACAAGTCTAGAATGACTCTGAGTTTGTCCGAGTCCTTCTTGGGAACACAAAACAGCTTTCACTGGAATTTGATGGACTTCATTTTCTTTATTACCTTTTTGTTCAAGAGTTCCGAGTTATATTCTTCCAATAAGGGGATGGATTGTAGGAAGAGTTGAGGAAAAGGGGGTGGAATTTTGTTCCATTTCCAACCGAGTTCATTCTTGATTAGACTTTGGGCCCAGGGATCGAGGATCCAACGATCCCGAAAGTGGAAGAGTCTCCCTCCTACCTGGAGCATCTGATTGCTGAGATGTTCTTGAGGATCTAATTCCGTGACCGCGTCCTCCTCTACCCCTTGAGGGGTTTCTTGAGGAACCTCTTTTTGAGCCTCTACCTTTGGGGCAAAAGGTAATTGTGTGCCTCTCAAAGCCTGGATTAAACGCAGGCAATTGAGCTACTAGCTGTTGGGGTACTACCTGAAAGGTGGTTTGTGGCTGAGCTACCATTTGGGGCACTGTGGCCATGGTCACGGTTGGAAGTTGTGCAGGTCTGCGTGGTTTCTTTGTTTTCCTGTTTTTAGGTTGGGGATCAACGTCTGAGGATGATTTCCTCTTGGAAGACATGCCCCATTTCTGGAGAAGGTTCCTATTCTCCGTGGCGGCTTTGGCGATGACCTGAACCACATCTTGTGGAAATAGGTCCTTGCCCCAGATGTATGAAGTGATCAGCTTCCTGGGTTCGTGTTTGATCGTTGCAGCGGCAAACACATGCTCCCTACAGGCCCTCCTGGACCTAACGAAGGCATACGAGTCCTTCACAAGGGTACCCATGCGAGCCTTGGCTAAGATCATGTACATTTCTGTGGCATTGGAAAGGCCTGCACACATTTCCATGCAGTTCTGAAGAGACAAAGAAGCAGCTAGTCTCTCTTTTATCTCCTGTTCCCTTCTCAAAAGATGATCTGGCAGTTTTGGAAGGTTCTCATTGAACTGCTGACCTGCTATCTCCGGATCCAGTTCAGAGACGGAGAAGGTTAGATGAACCTCGTTCCACTTCTCCTCGCAGGTAGGCATGGCTAGAGATAATGGTCTGCACTCTTCTAGCAATGGGCATGGTTTTCCCGCATCGACTGCTTTTATGACACGGTCAAGAGCTTTCACCAAAAAGGGAATGGCTCTGGAGGAAGGAACAATGAAGGTAGGATGCCTCTTGCTCAATGCTGAGACTTTGGAGTTGGTGTAACCGGCTACCTTTAGGGTCTTGGACAGGAGAGCCTGTGCCTTGTCATGCTCGAAGACGATGACTTCCTTTGGTTCCATCTCCTCACGGGATGCTGGTTCATCCCGTAGTCTCACGTAACAGTCTGGGTATGCCGAAAGGCTAGGCCAGAATTGAAGATCTTCAAGGGGTATGGCACCCCAACGTCTCGGAGATATAGAGCTTCCAATCCATTATGGCATATGCTCCGTGTACCTCCAAGGGTTGGTTTCGGAGCATTGAGGTAAATCAGAGACCTTAAGAGGCTTAGGAAAGCCTCTGAAAACGCCAGGGCGTTTCCCTTCTCTTACCTCATTCTTCGTCTCTTTGAGATCTTGTTTTATCTCCTGCTGTTCCTTGCCGAACACTGCCATCATCTGCTGAATCGACTCTATCAGCAGATCCGGATGGGGAGTTGGGGCTGAAGAGGTTGACGGCACAGGTTGATATGCCATCACAGAAAACTGAGGGTACTCAGTTACCGTTGACACGGATCCTTCTTCCTCCGTAGGTAGTTGAACCACATCTTCAGGGTCTACTTGTAAAAGGTTCTTTTCGGTGTCAGTAGACTCCTCCGACATCCGTTCCTGGTGGATGTCCATGCCTTCAAGTGCCTTATTAATATCTGCATCCACTGTCAGTTGGATGAAGGGAGGCTTGGCCTGTACTTGGGGCACAACCGCATTGGATTGGGCCTTAAGGAACAGAAGGCACCTCATAGCTTCATTAGGTAGGTAAGGTCCCGGAGAGTTCTTCTGGAACCCTCTTACCCACCTCCGAAGAGTTTCTCTTGCTGTATCCCTTGACTCTGTAGTGTCAGGGATATCTTCTCCAAATCCCTCGGTCATCAGAGCCGAGCAGATGGCGCAACCCTTCGGGTCCCAATACTTCAGGGTTTCAGATACGATGGAGCAGGGGGCATGAGACCTGCACATCGTATGCCCACAAAAGTCCTTACTCATGGTTGCAGAACACGACTGCACACTTCACCGTTGGCTCCTCCTGTACGGAAAGAAAAGGTGAAATGAGTATAGGGTTATTTATATCATTGATATAAATGCATATATTTAACAATAGTATTGCTTACTATTATATTTAATAGCTTAGGATAGTAAGCTAGAAAGGAAATAAGAAAGACACATACAGTATCTGTGTTTCCTCTCCAGGCAATTGCTGTGACCTCCATCAATAACAATATTTTAATTTCCCTATGAGGGAAAATACAGAGTGGAATAACTCCCTTACTTACAGCTGGAGTCAGTGAATATCTACACTAACTCCTCCACTTGTAGAATATTAATACTGAATTGGTGATTTATAAGTCCCGATGATCCAGGATTCATCAGAATGTTCAAGGAATACTTCACCACAATATTTTATTCGGCTTCAATAATAGACTGTGAAAGGATACAAAGAGTATGTTTGAAATACTTGTACTACTCTATCATTGCATACTGTAGTTTTCTAACTACTGTATTGTTATACTGCAGGAATACTGGCTACTGTATTGTCATATACTGTAGTTTTACCGGTATACTACCGGGGTCAGGCTAGTGCCTGGCGGTAGAAACTGAGAGGGAGAGAGAAAGAATGGAAAGGAGGATTCCGTATTATTATAGTTTAGTACAATAGGCCTAATTGGAAGTATAGGGGGGGCTACTGCCTTCTACAGCCTCCTTCCCAGAATGAGAGTTCTAATGGAAGGGGAGGAATGCATTTGATTCTAGCTTCTATCCAGTCACAAATTCTGCTGCCGGCTGTACTGCCGGTTGCGAAGTTTGTGGATGGCAGTCCAAGAGAGGACTGAAGAATTCTCAACAGTATAATGGATTTCCCACCGGCAGCCATTAGGGCCGGCTCAGCCTTTCCCCCGGAGCATTCGCTTCCGTTAGGGAGCTGGTCAAGGCGGTAACCTAACCGCCGCTTATAGGAACCCGGCCGGTAACTCAGTCAGCCCGGCAAGTGGGGATGATTGTAGAATACCGGCCAAAGAAAATTTGTGACGGCTAGGCCAACACTAAAGGACAGAAGGGGAAGGGAAAAGGGTCTTATTGTTTACAGGGGAGAAAGGCGACGGAAAGTATGTCGTCTGCTTTCGGCCATAAATCAGGGAAGCAAGGCTTCCTGTTTTTACGCCATCGTGGGAGGCAAGGGAATAAGAATTCCCCTGTCGGCGACATTGTCGGTTATAAGACATATCTTATAGTCTACAAGGGAGAAAGGTGGCGGCAATTATGCCGCCTACTTTCAGTTGTAAACTAGGGAAGCATAGCTTCCTTTGCCGACAACGTCATAGCCGGCAGAGGAATCACGATTCCCCTGTCGGCTGCAAGACAATACACCCTGAGTTACTGTCATCCTTCAAAGCCGGGATACTCGTCGGCAAAGAAGATCGACGGTAAAACACTATATAAGTCAAGCCGGAGTTAACTACTCGTTGGCGATGATGGAAGATAGGGTTGCCGCTTGGGATGCCAGCACTCAGGGGGGAAGAAGGGTTTATCCTCTTTTCTCTAAAGAGAAGCGTATCGAATTATACCAATAATTCTAGGGGATATATATATCCCCGACCGAATTAATAGAAACGATACTAGAGGTTAAACAATAGGATTTACATTAACGTATACCAAACAGGTTAGGCTAGCCTAACTCGAGTGGGGACCGCAGCTACGAGTGATACCACCGAGGCCCTATCGTATACGAAAGAAACGTTATATTTTGGAAAAGGAAATATTATATATGTACAGGTATATGCAATCTTCACTAGTATAATTTTGCCTGACTAGCTAGAAAATTTCTTTATAGCTAAATACCGGGAACGTCGCACTAACTAAATAATTGCAATTAAGACGTGCGACAGCGGTCTCAAGATTGCTGCCTCCGGAGATGGCAGTGCTCCGCTAACACACCTAAATTATGTTAATTTAACTGCGAGAAGGGAGCTGTAAATTATACACAGGAAAGATTAAATACTCAACTTTCCAGAGGCTGAAGATGCTAGAAATTGCATGATAATATTCCTGAAAACAGTAACAACACCAAGAGAAACGTGGGAGAGCACCTAGCTTAAATGCTACGTTCAAAGGAATAATGGGCCGTAGTAGTACAGGGAGGGGGTCCACCGGGTACCTTGATAACGGCTCCTCTTCTCCCTCAAAGAGTAAAATCTATTCGGGGTAAGACTGCTATGTGTCGTATCAAAAAATACGTCCCCTGATATTATGCGATATCCTTAAAGATATATTAAGGATACTCGCACCAGGAGTTAGAATTCTGGAGACCTAGGGTTAATTTTTGGGAGTATCACTGTAGCAAAATATCCCTCAGAAAGCTACCTCAAGGAACCCTCCATCAGGATGACATGGCTGAGCCCAAAAAATGTCTTTACATGTGTTTATCAACTTTAATTTTCAACAATTTTTTAAAAATATATTCTTTACACTCCTGCGAGATTTCATTATCGGTTATTAATATCCATTTCAAGGATATTCCTTTGATATATAAATATTAGGTAATTTAATTTATAAATTAGAAAATATTAGCTTTATGATAAAATCACAAAACTCATGAAGCGGCCGTCATCCTTTGGTGGCATACCCCAAGCACTTCTTGGGTTTAAAGCCTCTGGTACCCAAGACCATATATAGCCTATGTAGCAATTATATGTGATGTGCATGTTTGGAACTCGGACATAAAGCGAGAAAAATCTCAAAATCATTCATGAAAAATATCTCTTACTAATAAGGAAATAACAGTGTAGTATAGTTAACCAACTCTAAGATCTTACTTTGGGCTATGGATATTTTGGAAATTCTTTCCCCACGCACTGGGAGTAGTGAACACCTATAACTTAGCTTCCTAGCTAACCTAACTTAATAGTGTGTGTTGTAAGGTCATAGTCTTACCCACCGTGCTTCCTCCCCCTGGACTCTTTTCTGTATATTGTGACTATTATTTATTCCACACAGTGGATTTTTAAATAATGATGTTGCGCTCTTTGAGAGTTTTATTTTAAAATACAAATTATAAATATCAAGGCGGTAGTCTAATGAAATATACATTATTATACATGAAAATAAAACTCTAAAAGAGCGCAACATCATTATACACAAATCCACTGTGTGGAATAAATAATAAAGTTACAATATACAGATAAGAGTCCAGGGGGAGGAAACTTACAGTGTTCTTACTGGGAAAAGTTGGTAATATTGTACTGTATTACAGGGCAATGTAACCTAGGAAAAAAACTACTTTTTTCTATAGAAAAAATTCCGCTCTTTGAAAGTGACTCTCGTTCCCGTCACAAATGAATAGTTTCAGAAAGATATATATATCTATATCCTTTGGTAATGGGGGACCCCCAGTGGGCACAGGGTTTTGGGTGGGGAAAACATACTGGGGAAACGATATACAATGGTAAAACAAACCTTTTCTTCTCTATACATTACCTTCTTGGATGTATAATAAATGGAGGAAAAGATAAACCAGAATAACTGGATAACCTTTGGAGGCGCCATTGCAAAGGCTATGTCTCAGGAAAAAATACAGTTACCAGAAATGCCAACGTGTGATGTAAAGCTGCGGCAACGTTAGCGTAACATGCGAACGTCATTCTATTGTCGGTTGTAGTCGCTCCCGTTCGTTCGTTTGTACATAGCAGGTTTCGACCTTCTGCACATAATCTCCCCCACCCCTTAACCCTTTTACCCCCAAGCTATTTGGAAATTTCCAACCCTTAACCCCCAGGGGGTTATTTTTTTCCCAGCACATTTTGCAGTATATTTTTTTTAAATTGCTCTAACAGCCTTAATTTTTGTCCTAGAGAGGTCAGGTTGGTCTCATTCTCTTGGAAAATGCCTGAATTTTCTCTAAAACTTATCAAAAATATGAAAAAAAATATTTTTATAGCATTTTTTTGCAAGGACGTACCGGTACGTCCATGGGGGTAAAGGGATGGCTTTTGTGAAACGTACCAGTACGTCCTTTGGGGGTAAAAGGGTTAAGTATAGGCTCCACCTCCACCAATAGGATTTCTTCTTCTCTAGCCGTCAAATTTAACTATTCGACTTCACACGTTTATTCAAGTACTGTATATGACTTGCACCTGTGCAACAATTACCATCCCTTTTATGTAATACCCTCGTATACATATTACGTTTGACCCCAGTATAACAGTACTCGTTTTATTATGCGATACCTTATAAAATCACCTCATTTTATATACCCATCAAATATTATTTATCATACACTCCATTTTATCTTCCTAATTTACTTTTATACATTTTGTTATAACCTTGTCACTTCCAGATTTCACATAAAAACTTGCTCTAGACAAGTTTTTCCATTCTAGTTCATTCATATTTTCTCTCTAGACTCCGTTGCTTTTCCGTTAACCAATCACGAACCCATAAGTATGTAAAGTTTGCACAGGGTGGTTAATATTTCCCTAGCCCCACCTTCCAACAAACCCTTTTCTGTGGAAACCTTTGTCCTAGTCAGGTCTTTGATAGTTGAAATAACGTCTTTTTGTCTATTTTACGATTGAAGTTTTAGAAAATTGTAACATGTTATTTTCATTAGTAAAATAAATTTTTGAATATACTTACCCGATGATCATGTAGCTGTCAACTCCGTTGCCCGACAGAAATCTACGGTCGGGATACGCCAGCGATCGCTATCCAGGTGGGGGTGTACACAACAGCGCCATCTGTGAGTAGGTACTCAAGTACTTCTTGTCAACAAGAACTCAATTTTCTCCTCGGTCCACTGGTTCTCTATGGGGAGGAAGGGCGGGTTCTTTAATTCATGATCATCGGGTAAGTATATTCAAAAATTTATTTTACTAATGAAAATAACATTTTTCAATATTAATCTTACCCGATGATCATGTAGCTGATTCACACCCAGGGTGGTGGGTGGAGACCAGCATACATGTTAACAAAGAAGCTAAGTATCCCGTATTTCATTTTATCAGTTATTCAAAATAACAAACATAAAATAAATAAGTACCTGGTAAGGAAGTCGACTTGAACTATTACTCTGCCTTTTTTAAGTACGTCTTCCTTACTGAGCCTAGCGGTCCTCTTAGGATGCTGAACGACTCCTAGGTGCTGAAGTATAAAGGGCTGCAACCCATACTAAACGACCTCATCACAACCTCTAACCTAGGCGCTTCTCAAGAAAGAATTTGACCACCCGCCAAATCAACCAGGATGCGGAAGGCTTCTTAGCCGACCGTACAACCAAAAGAACAACAATAAAAAGTATTCAAGAGAAAGGTTAAAAAGGTTATGGGATTATGGGAATGTAGTGGCTGAGCCCTCACCTACTACTGCACTCGCTGCTACGAATGGTCCCAGGGTGTAGCAGTTCTCGTAAAGAGACTGGACATCTTTGAGATAGAATGATGCGAACACTGACTTGCTTCTCCAATAGGTTGCATCCATAACACTCTGCAGAGAACGGTTCTGTTTGAAGGCCACTGAAGTAGCAACAGCTCTTACTTCATGTGTCCTTACCTTCAGCAAAGCAAGGTCTTCTTCCTTCAGATGAGAATGTGCTTCTCTAATCAGAAGCCTGATGTAGTAAGAAACTGCGTTCTTAGACATCGGTAGAGAAGGCTTCTTGATAGCACACCATAAAGCTTCTGATTGTCCTCGTAATGGCTTTGACCTTCTTAAATAGTACCTAAGAGCTCTAACTGGGCAAAGTACTCTCTCTAGTTCGTTCCCCACCAAGTTGGACAGGCTTGGGATCTCGAACGACTTAGGCCAAGGACGGGAAGGAAGCTCGTTTTTAGCCAAAAAACCGAGCTGCAAGGAACATGTAGCCGTTTCAGATGTGAAACCTATGTTCCTGCTGAAGGCGTGGATCTCACTTACTCTTTTAGCTGTTGCTAAGCACACGAGGAAAAGATTTTTTAATGTGAGGTCCTTAAAAGAGGCTGATTGGAGCGGTTCAAATCTTGATGACATTAGGAACCTTAAAACCACGTCAAGATTCCAGCCTGGAGTGGACAACCGACGTTCCTTTGAGGTCTCAAAAGACCTAAGGAGGTCCTGTAGATCTTTGTTGGTGGAAAGATCCAAGCCTCTGTGGCGGAATACCGCTGCCAACATACTTCTGTAACCCTTGATCGTAGGAGCTGATAGGGATCTTACGTTCCTTAGATGTAACAGGAAGTCAGCAATCTGGGTTACAGTGGTACTGGTTGAGGAAACTGCATTGGCCTTGCACCAGCTTCGGAAGACTTCCCATTTAGACTGATAGACTCTGAGAGTGGATGTCCTCCTTGCTCTGGCAATCGCTCTGGCTGCCTCCTTCGAAAAGCCTCTAGCTCTTGAGAGTCTTTCGATAGTCTGAAGGCAGTCAGACGAAGAGCGTGGAGGTTTGGGTGTACCTTCTTTACGTGAGGTTGACGCAGAAGGTCCACTCTTAGAGGAAGAGTCCTGGGAACGTCGACTAGCCATTGCAGTACCTCGGTGAACCATTCTCTCGCGGGCCAGAGGGGAGCAACCAACGTCAGCCGTGTCCCTTTGTGAGAGGCGAACTTCTGAAGTACCCTGTTGACAATCTTGAACGGCGGGAACGCATACAGGTCGAGATGGGACCAATCCAGCAGAAAGGCATCCACGTGAACTGCTGCTGGGTCTGGAATCGGAGAACAATACATCGGGAGCCTCTTGGTCATCGAGGTAGCGAATAGATCTATGGTTGGCTGACCCCACAGGGCCCATAGTCTGCTGCAAACATTCTTGTGAAGGGTCCACTCTGTGGGGAAGACCTGACCCTTCCGGCTGAGGCGATCTGCCATGACATTCATATCGCCCTGAATGAACCTCGTTACCAGCGAAAGCTTTCGATCTTTTGACCAAATGAGGAGGTCCCTTGCGATCTCGAACAACTTCCTCGAATGAGTCCCTCCCTGCTTGGAGATGTAAGCCAAGGCTGTGGTGTTGTCGGAGTTCACCTCCACCACCTTGTTTAGCTGGAGGGACTTGAAGTTTATCAAGGCCAGATGAACCGCCAACAACTCCTTGCAATTGATGTGAAGTGTCCTTTGCTCCTGATTCCATGTGCCCGAGCATTCCTGTCCGTCCAGTGTCGCACCCCAGCCCGTGTCCGATGCGTCCGAGAAGAGACGGTGGTCGGGGGTCTGAACAGCCAATGGTAGACCTTCCTTGAGAAGAATGCTGTTCTTCCACCACGTTAGAGTAGACCTCATCTCTTCGGAAACAGGCACTGAGACCGTCTCTAGCGTCATGTCCTTTATCCAGTGAGCAGCTAGATGATACTGAAGGGGGCGGAGGTGGAGTCTACCTAACTCGATGAACAGGGCCAGCGATGAAAGTGTCCCTGTTAGACTCATCCACTGCCTGACTGAACATCGGTTCCTTCTCAGCATGCTCTGGATGCATTCTAGGGCTTGCTTGATCCTTGGGACCGACGGAAAAGCCCGAAAAGCTCGACTCTGAATCTCCATACCCAGATAGACAATGGTCTGGGATGGGACGAGCTGGGACTTCTCTATATTGACCAGGAGGCCCAGTTCCTTGGTCAGATCCATAGTCCATCTGAGATTCTCCAGACAGCGACGACTTGTTGGAGCTCTTAAAAGCCAGTCGTCTAAATAGAGGGAGGCTCTGATGTCTGCCAAGTGAAGGAATTTCGCAATATTCCTCATCAGTCTGGTAAACACAAGAGGTGCCGTGCTTAGGCCAAAGCACAGGGCTTGGAACTGGTACACAACCTTTCCAAAGACGAACCTTAGGAAAGGTTGGGAGTCTGGATGGATGGGGACGTGAAAGTACGCGTCTTTCAGGTCTAACGAGACCATCCAGTCCTCCTGCCTGACCGCTGTTAGGACCGACTTCGTCGTCTCCATCGTGAACGTCTGCTTGGAGACAAAAGCATTGAGAGCACTGACGTCCAGCACCGTTCTCCAACCTCCTGTCTTCTTGGCTACCAGGAAGAGACGGTTGTAAAAGCCCGGGGATTGATGATCCCGGACTATGACCACCGCTTCCTTTTGTAGCAAGAGCGACACCTCTTGTTGCAACGCTAGCCTCTTGTCCTTCTCCTTGTAGTTGGGAGAGAGGTTGATGGGAGACGTAGCTAGAGGGGGACTGCGGCAGAACGGAATTCTGTATCCCTCCTTTAGCCACTTCACAGACTGAGCGTCTGCACCTCTGCTCTCCCAAGCTTGCCAGAAGGTCTTGAGTCTGGCTCCTACTGCTGTCTGGAGAGGAAGGCAGTCAGAACTTGCCTTTTGCGGACTTGGAACCCTTCTTGGACTTGCCACGGTGACTGTCTGCACGGGTACCTCCTCTGCTGGAGGCTCTGCCACGAAAGGGCGGGATGAACCTAGATGCAGGTGTGTCAACTGCTGCAGGGAGGAAGGGTCTAGGCACGGAAGGTAAGGTTTTAGCCTTACGTGCAGAAGATGCCATAAGATCATGAGTATCCTTCTGGATAAGCGAGGCAGCCATCCCCTTAATCAGCTCCTCCGGAAACAGACACTTGGAGAGAGGAGCAAACAACAACTCTGACTTCTGGCAAGGAGTGATACCAGCCGATAAGAAGGAGCAAAGATGTTCTCTCTTCTTAAGGACTCCTGACACATACGAAGCCGCAAGTTCACCAGACCCATCCCGAATTGCTTTGTCCATGCTAGACATGATCAGCATGGCCGAGTCCTTATCTGAAGGGGAAGTCTTCCTGCTTAAGGCTCCCAAACACCAATCGAGGAAGTTGAATATCTCGAAGGCACGAAAGACTCCCTTCAACAGATGATCCAAATCAGAAAAGGACCAGCAGATCTTCGAACGTCTCATAGCCAACCTGCGGGGAGAGTCAACCAGACTTGAGAAGTCGCCCTGGGCAGAGGCAGGAACTCCCAAGCCGGGTTCCTCTCCCGTGGCATACCAGACGCTCGACTTAGAAGCAAGCTTGGTAGGCGGAAAGACGAAAGAAGTCTTTCCCAGTTGCTTCTTGGAATGCAACCACTCTCCCATAACCCTCAAAGCTCTCTTAGATGATCTGGCGAGAACAAGCTTGGTGAAGGCAGGCGCAGCAGACTGCATGCCCAGAGCAAACTCGGAGGGAGGAGAACGAGGGGTTGCAGACACAAACTGCTCAGGATACAAGTCCCTGAACAAGGCAAGGACTTTACGAAAGTCTAAGGAGGGAGGCGTAGACTTGGGCCCTTCAAAATCAGAGTGAGGTTCATCCAGATGTGCAGCTTCGTCATCCGATACACCATCATCCGAAAGCTGAGTTGTAAGTGGCAAAGGTAGAGCAGAAAGCTGAACGGCTGAATCCGGCAGTACGGGTGCATGCGTACCTGCGGATCCAACATCATGCCGCTGCTGGTCGGTCTGCGAGCTGGCAACAACAAAAGCAGAGGGCTGGTGTGTGGGAGGGGCTGCGGTGGGTTGAGGAGCATGCGGTATGGTATGCGGAGCATGCTGTAAGGTATGCGGCGCATGCTGCATGGTATGCGGAGCATGCTGTAAGGTATGCAGAGCATGCTGCATGGGCTGCGGAGAATGCCGCATAGTGCTGGAACCCGGCAGCTCTAAAGAACCTTCCCACTGCTGATGCGGTAGCTCACGCATGTTAGCAGATGGTGCAGCAAGAACATGCGTCTGGCAGGGTGGACTGCGCATCGGTGGTGGAGCTCTCACAGGTGGAGTGTGGGAGCAGGCAGCCGCAGTATCTGCTGAGCGCACAACCTCGGCGGGTTGTAGGTTAACAGGAGCAGTGTTAACCTTCTCAGCATGATACTCCTGCATGAATGCCGCCTCCAGAATCAACAGCGTATCCAAGTAGGTCTTGCCGGCGGCACGACAGAGGAAAAACTGAGTTCTTGTTGACAAGAAGTACTTGAGTACCTACTCACAGATGGCGCTGTTGTGTACACCCCCACCTGGATAGCGATCGCTGGCGTATCCCGACCGTAGATTTCTGTCGGGCAACGGAGTTGACAGCTACATGATCATCGGGTAAGATAAATATTGAAAAAACTTCAGTAATCCATACTGGAAAGTATTTTGGTGAATTCCAAAGTTCATAATATTCTTAAATCTCGTAATGTAATATACCAACTTTTACAGTGTTCCAAGTGCAGTACTAAACTAAGGCAAAGCAGTCAAGACGCCACAGACTCAAGTCACAACACCCCCATGACCCACAAGTTTCGTCGTCATGGTCATACAAGTCATTAATTTCTTTAACTTTAAGGTGTTAGTTTTAATATATTTTGTTAGAGTGCGAAGCTCAACATTACCACTTACCAGTGTATACAAGGTTGATGTTTTATTTTCCTGTGATCGTAAGCGAGGAACAAGAACCATTATATTTAACGTTGCTAATGTTATTGTAACATTACTAATGTTATCGTAACATTACTAATGTTAGCATGCGCAGCTCAACATTACCGCTTGCCAGTACATACGAGCTTGATGTTTTATTTCTATGCGAGCGAAGCGAGCCTGTGGCGGAACAAGAACCATTATATATAGTGTAGCTAATGTTATCATAACAGTGCTAACGTTATCGTAACGTGAGTGACCGTAACAATGGTAACGCTGTGTATCATTGGTAACGTTGCTACTGTTACCGTTCGCAGTACATACGTGAGTGAAGTGACACGTAATTTGAACAAGTCATTAGTTATAAGCATTTTAAAAAAATATATATAATAAAAGACATTATATTTAAACATTTTAACAGAAAATAAATGTTTTCTTGTAGAAAACGTGATTTAACCAGTTTTCACATTCATTTCATCCAAAATAACAGCAACCAGTTTGGCTACTTAAAGTTAGTTGGTTGTTCTGTTGGTTTGCGGTTAAAATAAAGGTCAAATCACGTTAATTACCACGGGAAAACATATATTTTCTGTTCAAAATGAGAATCTGTAATGCAGTAAAACTTTACCAAAAAGTTTCCCCGACGATAAGTACAGTAATACCCTACTACCAATTTAATGATCATATAAAAATGATGGGTTATCTTATTCTAGGCAGGCCCAAATGATGGTTCATATTTACCTTCTCCCAATGACTATTTCCTCCGAGGCTATGTTACTAATGGCTACTTAGGGCTGGCTTAACCTAGGGCAGATTTAGGAAAATTTACAGTTTCATCCATTATGGGAAATCTATTATAATAATATATTTCCCGAGTAAAGCAAGTCTTTTGTAGTATTTCTGTAAAATATTATCTGTCGCAAATGCCTAGTTCTTTATATATCGACGATCAAACTCACGCTACTCATGTCTTCCTCCCAGATATTTTCTAAGTCTGTTGTTATTGTTGACTGTGTCTTGTATTTGCTTAAATGAGCCCTGTAACCACTATAATCCGGTGACAAACTAGTCCACTATGAAGTCTTACACGTTTGGCCAATCAGAGCGCCTGTCCACTATGACGTCATACATGTTTGGCCAATCACAGCGTGACAATACAACAGCGCCACAATACAATATCTTCCCAGGCATTTCATTTCGTTTTTAGACATGGAGACCATAGAAAGGGCGTCATCTCATGTTGCACAAGAAGTTGAAATTCCATTTTCTTGTCCTGACTGTTTCGTAACTTACAATGAATTTGTTGAAAAACTAGTGCATTTGTGCCAGACACACAATTTAATTTTACAAAATCAAAATTGTCTTGCATGTCAAGGAACATTCCCAACGGCTTCACATTTTCCTCAAAGCAGCAGCACATCTTAATGAACCAACAGTTTAAGGTAAGCTTCATTAATTTATAGAGTATATTATAATGGTGATAGTATAACGATGTATGCAGCAGTACCATCCCTTTGGATTTGGTTTGATGGATGTGTTAGGTAGTGGCTGTAAGGGGGGGTGGCCTCGCAGGGGTAGGCCTAGGTAGGGGTACAGCGCCCTAGGTTAGGTGGTTGTATTAGGTTCGGTAGTGTCCCAAAATTCACTGTGGCCTTAAGGGGGGGGTCGCAGGGGGGGCGGAGCCCCCCAGGTAGGCCTAGGTAGGGGTACAGGGCCCATAGGTAGGGGTACAGAGCCCCTGGGCTAGGTTAGGTGGGTTTATTAGGTTCAGTAGTGCCCTGAAAATCACTGTGGCCTTAAGGGGGGGACGAAGGGGGGTTCGCAGGGGGGGGGGCGGAGCCCCCCCTGGTAGGGCTAGATAGGGGTATAGGGGGAGGGGTGGTGGAAGGATAAGTATTCAATTATTGCAAATATCATTTGACGCCCCCCCCCCCACCCAAAACCCCGGTTCCCAACTGGTGTCCCCCATAATTGTTGGGATGAAGTAGGGTCTTTCTGCATTCTAGAACAACTTAGTAAATCTCCAAATCGGATGGTTTGCGGTCAAAATAAACGTTAAATTCGTTGGAACTACACTATTTCTGATGCAACAAATATATTTTTATTCCAGTTTCCCCATAATGGATGAAACTGTAAATTTACCCAGATTTAATATAGCTTTGTTCTAACCCTGTTTGTCACAGAGATCCCTTTATTCCCAATTTGAAGTGGGTTGATAAAGGATACAAATAATTTCCCAACATGTATTAACATCAAATTTTATCTAGATTTGCGAAAACAAGAACTTTTTTTTAGAAATTTGAAGTAATTGTGCAATGTTGATTTTGTACTGCAAGCTTGGTTGACACCACACATTGAATGTTAGTAAACTTATCCGTGTATTATTTAGGACCCTACCTTCTCCATGGTGTGAATAAGCAACTATATTCCGTATTTTGATAGAATTTTCAACAATATAGATGCACTTTTGCAGAAACGTTTGGCAATTGAAGTTTAGTTGTCACCAAGACCAAGGGTTGACGAGTCGAGTGACTGTTTAATGTTGGTGAGCAGTGTTGCCATCAACAATTTTCAGTTCCCGCTAGCCAGAACCTTAAAAACCGCTAGATTGGGGCTTGGACCCGCTAGATTTACAGAATATCCTACAGAGCTTAAATAAATCAACACTAAGCTGTGTGTGTAACATTGTATATCGTTCATACATCTGTATCTACATCTATATCTATCTATAAAAGCACACACATATATAATGCACATTGAGTATTGCCCTTTGATGTTAAAAAATATTAGAATAAATTTTATATGGAACTCGATACCTTACAGTATGTACAGACAGATAAATTCAATGTTTACCTTTATCATTAAATATGGCTCCTCCTGCCCCTTACCCTTTTCGTGAACTACTACAGCTGCTTGCGATGTTCCCTCAGTGGAAGTGATGTTTGTCTGTTTCGTTCCAATCATATTCAAAACATCTGGTGGCACATAATTAAAGCAGGTTTAGCCCCGAACGGATCCCAAGAATAGCACTCGTCATTTTTGTTTGCATTCTATTTCTTATCTTATTTTTCACAAGATTCATCTAGCTAGAAATTCTTTCATCCTCTGTATTTGAATGAGGATACAAAACTTTCTTTAAGATAGTACTACACTTCGATCTCTCAATCGATGTAATTGATGGCATTTTGCTATCAATGAGGCATGCCTTGCAAACATCGTTCAAGTGATCGCAAGTTGACACAGAAGTATGCTCTGTTTTAAACAATGCCATACGTCCTTCTGCAATCTGAACTTCTCTTGATTTTCTTAAAGGCTGGAATAGTATTGTAAACTGTCTTGCACTGGATGAAACGGCATTTGCCCTGTTTTTTTCCGTGAGCTTTCAAGTCACATAACTTAAGACACAAGAACGCACTGACAAAGTTTACAATCAGGCACACTTTCACCACATTTTTTTTTTTTTTAGTTAACCAATGTTTTAAATATTCATCTCGAATCCACTCCTTTCGAAATTTCTTTGTAGATCGAGTCTTTGGCATTTCGAATTTAGATTCAATACACCTGTAGCACATAGTAGCCGATATAGTCAACTTTAACCTACAAAGACAGGTTTGCGTGGGTCCGATTAAGTTACACTAAAAACCGGTAAACATTGGTTGGCGGGGATAAAACAAACCAGTAGGAATCATGAGTGATACCTGTATGGTATGATAGTAGGTAACTTTGTAGCAACTGGTACTTGGAAATACAAGCATCAAGTTTCGAAAGTTCTACTGCAATTCTATTTTTGTGAATTGGATAGGAATAACAATTAATGAGAACATGTTTTAGGAAAAAAAATCCAGAAAACCGCTAAAATTTTTCATACAAAGCTAAAATTTCCCGCTAGCCGCTAAACTCATTTTCTTCCCACTAGATTGAAGCAAAAAGATCCAGATCTAGCGGGAAAACCGCTAAAATGGCAACACTGTTGGTGAGTGTTGATCTTTAACAACAAATCCGAAAATAAATATAAAAATAGTAACTGGCAACACTTAATTTTACATAATAAATAAATAAATAAATAAATATATATATATATATATATATATATATATATATATATATATATATATATATATATATATATATACATAAAACAGTAAGGAAAAGATCAGAAACCCTACTTAAAAGAAAAGAAAAAAAAAACCAACGCTAAGCAGCGCCACCTATTGCGAACGCGCCCTACTATTTAGTTAAAGAAAAAAAACTCTACGGGGTTTTGGTATTTCGGAAGTTTCACATTTTACTATAAAAATTATCCAATAATTGGTTTAATGTTATTCATCTAGTGAATTTCTATAACTCTATATTAAGTAGTATTGATCATTAGACTACCTACATTATTTTTTTTCATACATATATAGCTTGTTGCCTGTTCTTTTACAAAATGCAAGATAAGTTTAGGCTGTGTATTTCATGCACACACACACACACACACACACACATATATATATATATATATATATATATATATATATATATATATATATATATATATATATATATATATATATATATATATAACAAAAATGATAAGAAAAATGAGCCTATACTAGTAATTAAAGGATATAGCCTTGATAAATCTATGAAATAACAAAGAAAACAATTCTGTAATGTTTAATATAATGTTGCTTCTATAATTTCGCAACATAACTTTTAATTGTCAGGGCTATATTCGCTAATTACCGAATGAATATATTGTTATGAAAGTGCATACTAATTGGAGGTAATATTTTGGCGTGTTATTGCCATGGCGCAGGCAAATACGGGAAAGGAATACTGATCATTTTGAAATGAAAGTTACGCAATCTGTTTCCTCTATCGTTTTCTTTTCAAGAAAATGATAAAATAAAAGAATAAGTAGAAAATGACGTCATATCAATAATCGTCTTTAGCCGAGTCTTAGCAATGACTTAAGGTTAATTAAAATTTGAGATCCCTCATCGCAATACACTGTATAGTATCACAGAATTTTATCCTCTTTGCCAATATTTTTTATTTCAAGTCTTTCAACTACGGTTGTTAAGGGTTGTGGCTGAGTTGTTAAGCCAATGGAATCTCAGTTTCTTGGGCCCGGGTTCGATTCCCCGCCCGACCAGAAGCTATTATCTTTAAGTTGATTTCCCCTAGGGTCTCTGATCCCGAGGTATGGAGAGAATCCAGATATCAGGAGGAGTATAATATACGTTTAAATGTACAAAATTTATCAGTGACATTGCCCTATCAAGTAGGACAATGCCCTAGTGACTCACCATATTACATATGATCAGCGGCCAACCCCCTCTCCACCCAAGCTGGGACCTGCCAGGCAATGGTTGCTGACGATCCACGCAAGAATAGGATGGTGAGGTTGCAGTGACTAAAGGAACTTACGAGTTTGAGCATGACTCGAACACCAGTCTGGCAATCACCAGGAAAGGGCGCTACCACCCGACCACCACAACCCACAACAAAAGGCCGTTCAAGAAATATTATTACAATTTTTCTTTTTGCTAAAATATGCTCTCAGATGCCATGAAATCGCATCAAAGGGTGTTTCCTCATAAAAAAAATACTCTCTGAGCGAGGCTCTTCCCCCCTCCTCACCGTCAGTACATTTTCAAACTTTAGCCCGTACCCGAAAAAAAAACAACCATCCTACGCCCCTGGTAGATATAACAAGGCACATTTTATAGAGCATTGTTATCTATAGCTGGGCTTATGATTAGTTAACAACGTACTTTCTGCGGACATGGATATATTTTGGTTACATTTGGGGTTTTTAATTCTATGGCGGAGTTCCAACTTTTTGTTCCTAGAATATCCCTCTGCGCTACATATTTTTGTAATAAATACTAACTGTATTTTACATAATAATTACCATAACTTTGAGCCTAAAATCAGAAGAAAAATAGTATTATTGGAATTAGAAAAAATTTTGGTGCATTGATTGGAAAAAAAACTTCCATGAAAATATAACTTATCACACACTTCTCCAAATTTGAATAGAATAAGAGCCTTTCTACCTCTTGTCAAAAGATGCTAGCACAAGTCCCCTATTCCATTCATGTGAATGATTGTATCTAAGTGAAAAGGGGTGATACATTCATACTTATGTAGAAATATGTAAGGCAGGTATAAATTATATTAAGTTCAAATTAAGAAGGCTATTCTTAGCTATTTTTAAACCAAAAAGACGTGATGGAAGGTTCCAGAATGCAAGGATTAATGAGGTCTACACATTGTTTCTTTTCGTGACCAATATTATTATTATTATTACTTGCTAAGCTACAACCCTATTGGATAAGCAGGATGCTATAACCCCAGGGGCTCCAACAAGGAAAATAGCCCAGTGAGGAAAGGAATTTTTGAAAAATAAAATATTTTAAGAAGAGTAACATCATTAAAATAAATATCTCCTATATAAACTATAACAAAAGATGGCTTTAGTACAGAGTACTAAATTGCTAATTACCCCCATCATCGACTCATTATAATTCTCATTACTTCATTTCTGTTTCTATTTGGACATAAAATTCCTATAAAGAAGACATACGTGAAATTAGTGTCCCTTGTTGTCTGGCCGCAACTCCATTTTTAGGAAATGAAAAATTTTTCAATAAATGTCACACAAATATTTCCTCGCAAACAATCGTAAGTTCAATTACATTTGGGGGTCGGAAGGGGGGCGGGTTGGCAGATATGCCACATGTACTAAAATTGTTGAGATAATCGAGTAATTACACAGTTATTTGATCTACTTTTCAATTACCTTTTTTATGAAACCAAAATATAATTAATGTTTCATGGTGTGACACGTATTGTTTGCAA